>NW_028142785.1:0-600000 GCF_055691185.1 Crinia signifera | reverse complement strand
CCCACGGCCCACCCTCACATCTGCATCTCAACCACCACCAGTTTTCAAACAACCCACCCACACAACCCCCAAACACCTTCACCCAACCATCCATCCTTTGCAGCTGTCCCTCACCCACCCAATACACCCTCACTTTCAACACGCCCACAGCCACACCACAACCATCCACAGCTTACCACCATCCACCTCCAAACTAACATATAGCTACACAGCACACACTACCCACAAGGGGATAAAACCCACCTATAACTCCACCAAACAGTATTTGCCAACCTGCAACTTCCCCACCCACAACACCACCAATCACACTACCCCACCCTCACCACACGCAAAACCATCACCATCTCACACCCCAACACACCCACACTGCCCATCCACCACCCATGCCCCACAAACTCACCCATTTCCACAGCACACCCACAACCCGTCCGTCACCCAGGTACACCCCACACACAACCATCCACCACTCAACTGCTGCACCACTGCACCCACCCCTCCATCACCTAACCAACACAACACACATGGCCTGCACCTGCAACTCAACCACCACCACTATCCCTGACACACACACACACACCCCCCAAACACATTCACCCAACCATAAAGCCCTTGCACCTAACCCTCACCCACCAAACGCAACCTCACATTCAACACCTATTCACCCCCACAGCACACCCCCGTCCACCGCCTTACTAACATATTATCTTCATGGCCAACCTTATAGCAACATTTAGCCTGTGTACTGCTAGATGCACACCCGGCCCTCCCCGACCCACGGCACACCGGCTTCTCTACCATCAACAGAACGCTTACACACTGTTCCTCACCCACGCCAACCCCGAGCCCACCATTCTAATCCCTGCTGCACCGCCACCCTCCCCCACGCAAGTGCTGCACCCATGCATCTACTCCACCGACACCACCCCCGCAACTGCAACTGTACTACCCACACCACACCCGCCCCTCCCACACCACCACCAGACACTCGCATCCACCTGTGGCAACCCCCCTGCCACTAACTCCCACCTGTGGTACTAATGCACCCACCCATGGCACCCCCCAACCCGGACCTTCTCAACCTGCAGGAACCCCGGCACCCAGCCAAGACAACACAACACCCACCCCACCCATCCCCCACCTGCTATAGCCACGCGTCCATTCCTCCCCCATCCACACCACCCACGCTCACACACCCACAGCAACCCCAAGACTACCCCTCACTTAATCGGTGCACCCCTGCCCCTAACCAACCCACATAGACCACCCCCGTACCTGCAACTCCACCATCCACAGTATCCCCACACCCACCACTCCCCCACCCACAACACTCCCAAGCACGCTTGCACCCGACCCTCACACAACCACCCACCGGCAACACCACAGCACCTACCCCTCCACCACATATAGGACACCGCATCTACCTGCAGAAACACGCTACCCGACCCTCTCCATCCTGCAGTACACCCACACCCACCCCTACATAAAGGCGTTCACATGTTAAGGGGGCGGAGCCCCTTACGACGGTGTGAAGAGCGCCCGTAGGGCGCAATGAATCACCTAGTATATATATATATTTATATACACACTTAACATTGGCACTCACCTTTCCTAGTTTTGGGGTGCCCTATGGCTTGTGACCACATTGTTTAAACAGACATTGTAGGGGCTCTGCACACACTAAATTAACTGATAATAAATAGTGGAGATTTGGTTCATGAATTGATCAATGCATTTAAGCCTGCAGCCCCCATCACGGGACCCCACTTTTCTGCAGGTCCTAACACTATCGCTGAAAATGGCTACAATACACATAGCTATCACATCAATGTTTGATTCCAGGCATGCTATCTGGTCTGAAGCTCACAGCACACTTTGCTTTTATAGGTGAGCAGCTACCAACACACCTTTCACTAATCATCTAGGGAAATGGTTAACATAAGCTATGGAATCTTAGTGAAACAGGGTGCATGAGAGAATGTGACCACAATAAGACTAATTTAAAAAACGAATCTAATAAACAATATATACACTTAACATCGGCACTCACCTTTCCTAGTTTTGGGGTGCCCTATGGCTTGTGACCAATTTGTTTAAACAGACATTGTAGGGGCTCTGCACACACTAAATTAACTGATAATAAATAGTGGAGATTCGGTTCATGAATTGATCAATGCATTTAAGCCTGCAGCCCCCTTCTCGGGACCCCACTTTTCTGCAGGTCCTAACACTATCGCTGAAAATGGCTACAATACACATAGTTATCACATCAATGTTTGATTCCAGGCATGCTATCTGGTCTGAAGCTCACAGCACACTTTGCTTTTATAGGTGAGCAGCTACCAACACACCTGTCACTAATCATCTAGGGAAATAGTTAACATAAGCTATGGAATCTTAGTTAAACAGGGTGCATGAGAGAATGTGACCACAATAAGACTAATATTAAAAACTAATCTAATAAACAATATGCACAGGTAACATCGGCACTCACTTTTCCTAGTTTTGGGGTGCCCTATGGCTTGTGACCACATTGTTTAAACAGACATTGTAGGGGCTCTGCACACACTAAATTAACTGATAATAAATAGTGGAGATTTGGTTCATGAATTGATCAATGCATTTAAGCCTGCAGCCCCCTTCACGGGACCCCACTTTTCTGCAGGTCCTAACACTATCTCTGAAAATGGCTACAATACACATAGCTATCACATCAATGTTTGATTCCAGGCATGTTATCTGGTCTGAAGCTCACAGCACACTTTGCTTTTATAGGTGAGCAGCTACCAACACACCTGTCACTAATCATCTAGGGAAATGGTTAACATAAGCTATGGAATCTTAGTTAAACAGGGTGCATGAGAGAATGTGACCACAATAAGACTAATATTAAAAACTAATCTAATAAACAATATGTACACGTAACATCGGCACTCACCTTTCCTAGTTTTGGGGTGCCCTATAGCTTGTGACCACATTGTTTAAACAGACATTGTAGGGGCTCTGCACACACTAAATTAACTGATAATAAATAGTGGAGATTTGGTTCATGAATTGATCAATGCATTTAAGCCTGCAGCCCCCTTCACGGGACCCCACTTTTCTGCAGGTCCTAACACTATCTCTGAAAATGGCTACAATACACATAGCTATCACATCAATGTTTGATTCCAGGCATGTTATCTGGTCAAACATTGATCTATACATATGCCACACACCGTGATGCCCATTATACATATGCCACACACCATGATGCTATTATATATATGCCACACACCGTTATGCTCCATTATACATATGACACACACCGTGATGCCCATTATACATATGCCCCACACCGTGATTCCCATTATACATATGCCACACCGTGCTTCCCATTATACATATACCTACCACACACCGTGATGCCCATTATACATATACCACAGACCATGATGCCCATTATACATATGCCAGACACCGTGATGGCCACTATACATATGCCATGCACCGTGATGCCCATTATTCATATGCCACACACAGAGATGCCCATTATTCATATGCCACACACCGTGATGCCCATTATTCATATGCCACACACCGTGATTTCGATTATACATATGCCGCACACCGTGATGCTCCATTATACATATGCCACACACAGTGATGCCCATTATACATATGCTACACACTGTGATGCCCATTATACATATGCCACACACCATTATGCTCCATTATACATATGCCTCACACCGTGATGCCCATTATACATATGCCCCACACCGTGATGCCCATTATGCATATGCCACACACCGTGATGACCATTATACATATGTCACACACCGTGATGCCCATTATACATATACCACACACCGTGATGCCCATTATACATATACCACAGACCATGATGCCCATTATACATATGTCAGACACCGTGATGGCCACTATACATATACCATGCACTGTGATGCCCATTATACATATGCCACACACAGAGATGCCCATTATTCATATGCCACACACTGTGATGCCCATTATTCCTATGCCACACACTGTGATGGCCACTATACATATGACACACACACAGATGCCCATTATTCATATGCAACACACTGTATTGCCCATTATTCATGTGCCACACACGGAGATGCCCATTATTCATATGCCACTCACTGTGATTTTCGATTGCAAAAATAAAATGGGTGCAGAATTATCAGCAGTGCCAGTACCTCTGAGGAACGTCCAACAGCACCTATTCTCCAGCTCAGCCACTGCTTATGAAGGTCTCCAGACTTTCAGCTTCCACTAACAGCACTACTGTGCCTGTGGAGTGCGGAGGTCAGTCCAGCGTAATTATTCTTACAGGGCAGGCAGGCAAGCGGCCAGGAGAGCGCGCGTCTCAAGCGGGCTGCGGGCAGGGATTCACCATGGAAGCGCCGTGCGCACTGCACAGCGATGTGAGGGTGTCGCTGCAACTCCATTCACCCAGCCGCCGCGGAGAATGGGGAAGTTATAACGCCGCTGATTACAACTTCCGGAACGCCGTTCCTGATGAGGTAATTTTTCATCAGAACTTTAGGAAAGGCGTTCCGGAGCGTTCCGCCTCAAAAATAGCGCTGTATATTTATATATATATATTTATATATATATACATATATATATATATATAATACAAACAAATGAGGCGTCACTCCGGGGCTTGCGTGAGAAAAAACTTTACTATGAGGCGGTCTATATATATGACCAAAGGACTGGCACTCTGTGAATAGGAATATATCACCTTGCCTTCCCTCAGCTCCACACACCGCGTTGCTGTAGTATAGTCAATGTACAGTATAAGGGTGGCACTCCAAGGTTTTTCAACCTTGGATATCCAGTGGATTTTTCGTCATCCCTGACGAAAAATCCAGTAAACGATTTTGAAACGTTGGTAACATCTGACAGCCTTACTTGGTATTTATTTGAAAAACCTTGGAGTGCCGCCCTTATACATTGACTATATATATATATATATATATATATATATATATATATATATAATCCAGATAGAGATGGTGGTACTCGATGACTTGGTAAAAAAGTTTTTCTTTACATAAAAATATTAAAGTGCAGCAAGTAAACCGATTTTTCAGGGAAACTCCCCATTTTCAAGGTGCAGAGTAGTGACAAAAACACAATATGTTTCTGATATTGGCAGGAGAAAACTTTTACCGTAATAACGGTTAATTACCAGGTCAATTTGGGTAGGCTATTAATGAATTAAAACCAATAAACACCATGAAATGAGAGTAAATAGTTGATGGGTGTCACATCCACCATGGCGTTTACTCAAATCCCCTGTGCTGTGCCCAGCCCTAGGCTCTCTAACTGCACTTATATTACCATGGCTCTCACCTCTGCTGATGTCCCTGATTCCGGTGGGGTACATGTGTCCGCGCCGTCACCGCGTGGTGACACCGGTGATGTGTGCTCTGACTCCATGCAGGATATGAGTGGCGTGCCACCATGCGTGTTTGTGCCTGGTTAGCCCTGTGACTGAATGCCGGCATTTGTGCAGCTGCGTACAATCCTGGCCGGCTGAAATCTGTCGCCCTCTCTGGCGGGCACCATCTTGTTGGTTCCCTCAGCCTCTCCTGTGCGGCTCCGCCTCCCCTGTCAATTGCCTGACCAATCGCTGCACAGTCCACCTGTTAAGTACTGACTGGCCGGGTTAGACCGGCAGTCAGTACAATGATGTCTAACCCTATGCATCATTGCTCCGGTCTGGCTCTGTAGTTTCCACTACACTCCTGAGCGTCTTCAAGGAAGTCTTCCTGCTGGTCGTAAACTGCATCAAGTGCCACGGACTCCATTGCCGCCAAAGCGGATCCAGCAAGGTTAGCCCTCCAAAGGGGTATTACCTTGCTCCATATTCCCGACGGTTATTTCCCACGGTCACCTCTGTTTGCAGCCACGATCCTATTCAGCAAGGACAAGTCTTCTTCATTTATATTCTTCATTATTCTTTCATCATCCAATCTTCATTCCAATCTTCAACCCAATCATCCAATCCTCAATCCAATCATCCAATCTTCAATCCAATCATCCAATCCTCAATCCAATCTTCAACCCAATCATCCAATACTCAATCCAATCATCCAATCTTCAATACAATCATCCAATCCTCAATCCAATCTTCCAATCCTCAATCCAATCCTCCAATCTTCAATACAATCATCCAACCTTCAATACAATCATCCAATCTTCAACCAATCATCCAATCTTCAATTATCCAATCAAATCCTTTTCATTCATTCTTCAACTCTTCAAGCAACATTACAATATTCTTTCAAGTACCAACCATCATCATATTCTACAATAACATTGGACTATTGACTTTACATTTGCATAATCTGCCATATATCATTTGTGCCATCAATATCATTGTCTTGCAATATCTTTATTAAACTAAATTCATTTTATCCTATTTGTTTCACTCCCTTCTGTCGTGGATGCAACCCCCATACGGTAAAGCACCTAGCCTCCGTTATTCTACAGCTGGTGCTTCTAAGAACAAGACAATGGGTTGCAAGCGCATTCGTGCTGGGGTGTGTGAATCGCCCGCAGACCGTATTCCCTCGGCCACCCACTGGATATCCGAGTAAAGAGGCTAAGTTACGTGCGAACACTTTAGCGTATGTGTAGTGTAACGCCACTCCACTCCCCTTTATCTTTGGATGTGAAAGAATGGGTTTGCATGGCTTAAAGGCGTGCCTTCGCTGGCCGTGTGCGAGTGGGTGCCTTTCGTTCCCCGGTATGCAAATGTGTGTCCCAGTGAATGAACCTGAATAAGGCCCAATGTGCATGTGCAAAAGCCATCTGCACATGCGAAGGGGTAACCCAAACCTACTGCTGTTTGCTAAACACTGAATGTGTGTTTTACCCCCTCACTGAATGCTAAAGGGGTTATGACAAATTTTTGAGCCCTCAGTACTGTAGTAAACTTATAAAAGGGCAGATATGTCACTGACAGTAGGGCTTCACTCTGTACATCAATGAGATACTTCTGGTAGTTTCACTACATTCAGGATTAGCCAGAAATAATTGATCTATACTAAACATAGATCATGGCAATAAATGTACAACCACAATCCTTATTTTGTTATCGTACTATTAGCGCAATCGTTTTTGACTCCAACCATCCATGTGCAGTCTGAATACTGTGGACCACTATGTGCATATTGCCTTAGAAAGGCATATTGAAAAACACAGCCATTGTTGCACAGATAGAGGAGCACATTACACCAGTGATAAAAGATCATTGTGATGACACCTTCCAGTTTAATTAACACAAATTCCATTTTAATCAACAAAGTTGACAAAGTGAACATTAAAATTCTTTTCCTAATAGTGAACTGACTAAAAAATAACTGCACAACACAGTATGTTAAAAAGAAGAGGTGACACCCCAGAGGAGGAAGATGGCATTGGGGTACTTATGTATTAGGCGCGCTGCTAATACATAAGTACCCTAATGCCGAGGATGCTAATACATAAGTACCCTAATGCCGAGGATGCTAATACATAAGTACCCTAATGCCGAGGACCGAATTTGGGATTTGACAATGAATGAAGTGGATCCATACTTATGGCCATTGAATTCCATATGATTACACCAACATCTATAATAATAATAATAATTATAATAATAATAACAATAATATTTCCCCATTTTACTTCCATATCACTAATATTTATATAGCACAATCTTTTAATTTACTGTATTAATTAATTCATTCATTGTTGGTACCTGAATATGGTACAGTACATTAATCCTTTGTGTGCCAATGCCGCTGTGAGAGATCCTCAAAATATCCACTAAAAATGCCAGCGCCGCTCACAGCGATTGTTCTTTTTTTGGGTGCAAGATTTAACTAAACTGCCATTAATTGACGTGGCGTAATTTGTATTTATTTATACTACAGGAACAGTCGCTGTGAGCAATGCCGGCATTTTTAGCGAATATTTTGAGGATCTCTCACAGCAACCTTGGCGCCCAAAGGGTTAAAATGTAGTTACATGCCAGTTACCTGGTATCATGTGCAGTAACCTGGGAAATATTTGTCAGTGTGAAAGGGTATTATGCTGAAGCCCTGAAAATCTGACCTGTTGGAGCGACATCCGGACTGGAGTGGAGAATCATTGCTCTTTGTAAGTGCAGGGAAAAATAAATTGTAATTGCAGCTGTGAGTTTTAAAAGGAGTCTGCTGATACCCATATGTAGCGCCCAATCACCCCCTCAGGTTACCAATACCTGGATAGTGGCAGCTGCTCTCCAATCACAGCTCTTAAGGCAAAGACGTCAGCAGGTATGAAAAATGCTAATTCCTGGAGGGCAGCTTGTCACCTGAATATTGTATCGCCGCTGTTCTGCAGCTTAAGCTGGGCACTCACTATGCAATTATCTGCCAGATTGGGGTACCCAGGTCATTTTGTGGAATTTTAGGCACATTTTGTTTATCTCTACGATTGGGAACATTACTCTGTGCCTAGTGCAGGAACGCACCTCTGCGGCGTGGCAAGCCAAGCGGTACACTAATTGGGGTATTATGTGCTCAAACCTACAGTTTGACACCCCCCAAAATAAAAAACTTTGTGTTGAGGTTTTAATGTGTTGACTTTTTCTGTCATCCTTTTTCACATGTCGACTAATTACCTACCTAGACACAGTAATCCTTTGCTGATGACTTTTGGAACCGCACCCGCAGCTTGGACAGATGGTCTGCCAGATAATTGTATAGTGTGTGGGCCCAGCTTTAGCTATGGCTGGAGGCTACCGTCTGCAGTGTTAATCACACTGTAATAATTTATGTTGTACTGCTTTAGCCAGAATCACTTGAAAGGCAAAACTAAGTTGGTTTTGTCTGGTAAATTGGTACTTATATGTTAGTTGGACGCCCACTATAGTTAGTACGCTCATACCCCCACTCTCCATGTCGCGTTGATTTTATATAGTGTGGGGAGCGCAGCGAGCCACCGAGCCCGAAGTGTGGCAAGCCCCGCGAGGGGACATGGAAAACTAAGCAAATAGCTTAGTGGGTGCCCAACTAACATATAAGTACCGGTAAATTATTCCCTCTTTATAAATCAGGTAGAAACATACAGAATCCTGCGTCTCGCATTCTTGCATTTCTCCGTACAGCGGTGTAAAAGATGCATGTCCCCACATTACTGTTATAATTAGTGGTGGTCAACGATTGAAATTTTTAAGCGCATGAAATTTTTGCAATTAACTACGATTAATCGCACTGATAGTCACTTAAGTGCCGCTTACCAAAAACTTGTTGCCAGGTGGGATTACATGCTTGTTGCCATGGTAGGATCCATGCTTGCCAGGGGTTTCATGCTTGTTGCCAGGGGAGGTTTACTTGCTTATTGCCAGGGGAGGTTTACTTGCTCGTTGCCAGGGGGGATTTACTTGCTCCATGCCAGGGGGGGGGGGGGGGGGGGGGGGGAGGGTGGTTACTTGCTCTCTGCCAGGGGTTGCATGGCCACAGTGCTCCCAGAATCCGCACTTCCGGGTAGCGCTGGGCACTCTGCACTTCCCAGGCAAACGCTAGAGGTGAAGGAGCACCTATAGCGTCTGTCTTCTTCATAGCGGTGGCCATTTTTGGAGGGGCACAGGGTCTCCGTCTGCAAGAGCTATATTGTACATGCTATTGTCCAGTGTTTACACATTGAGCAATGAACAATTAGCATGCCCAAGGGTTGTTATTGACACCCTCACCCCGTTGCCTGTACATGCATGCCAGTCTGCCCAGTACTATTGCATCACGCCAATCTCCTAAGAAAAGCTATTCAGTACTATATTCTACCTAACGGCTCCCACAACCTCGTACTAACTACAACAGTGATGGCTAACCTTGACACGCCAGCTGTTGTTGAACTACACATCCCAGCATGCCCTGCATCAGTTTTACTATTTGGCCATGCTAAAACTGATGCTGGGCATGTTGGGATGTGTAGTTCAACAACAGCTGGAGTGTCAAGGTTAGCCATCACTGAACTACAATAACCAATTTGCTTGGGAAAACAAAGGGTCTTCCAGATCATCTCCACAAAATCTCCGTTGCTTAGGGAAGATGGAAAGCAACTAACCAGAAAAATTGTCCAACTAGCAAACCGGCTGCCTCCGCAATATGTGCACTTCAAACGGTGCCTGGCTAATCCATAGGAGTAACAATATGTAGTCATCTTTCTAGGTTTTTATTATTTTAATTTTATTAGAATAGCTCAAGATCCACATCAATGTCCCTTGGTTGCAGACACCAGTCGATCATACAGCACAACTGCCTATGTAATCTGAGGCCTCAGGTCTGCAGCAGTACTGATTATGTCACTTGCAAGGTCGCCAATCACAGCTTTGGCTGTAGTTGTTGCCGTGGGATACAGATGATGCTCTTGTTCTTCCTTAGGTCAATTAATTTGCTGTTGGTGATATTCTGCTGTGAGTGCCACCCAGTGGTAGAAATTGGGAACAGCTGCTAATCAGTCCTATCAGTGTTTCAAATACAGGCCAGGCACTGCATGCCACCGGGCAGCTGGGGAAGTAGTCTCTGGCTCTGAGTCTCTCTCTTTTGTTCCTATTGGATAAAGAACAGAACAATAAATCCCCTACTTAGATAATAGCTGTACACATTTCCTCTGTAGCATATCCTAATAGTAAAACTGTGGGCATGCTGGGATGTGTAGTTCCACAACAGCTGGAAGACCACATACCTACCAACTGTTTTGATAACAGCGGGACAGTCCTGCTAAGTGGACACTGTCCTACCGGCAGGTTGCAGTGTTCTACGGATAGGGGGCGGGGACAGTTGGGGGGAGCCTAGGATTACTTCTGCTTCGGTGATCACTAAATAGATTATGCACACATGCACGAGGCATCTACATAACATGTCCCCAGTAGTGCCAGTTACATAACATGTCCCCAGTAGCGCCAGTTACATAACATGTCCCCAGTAGCGCCAGTTACATAACATGTCCCCAGTAGTGCCAGTTACATAACATGTACCCAGTAGCGCCAGTTACATAACATGTCCCCAGTAGTGCCATTTACATAACATGTCCCCAGTAGCGCCAGTTACATAACATGTCCCCAGTAGCGCCAGTTACATAACATGTCCCCAGTAGTGCCATTTACATAACATGTCCCCAGTAGTGCCATTTACATAACATGTCCCCAGTAGTGCCATTTACATAACATGTCCCCAGTAGTGCCATTTACACAACACGTCCCCAGTAGTGCCAGTTACACAACACGTCCCCAGTAGTGCCAGTTACACAACACGTCCCCAGTAGTGCCAGTTACACAACACGTCCCCAGTAGTGCCAGTTACACAACACGTCCCCAGTAGTGCCAGTTACACAACACGTCCCCAGTAGTGCCAGTTACACAACACGTCCCCAGTAGTGCCAGTTACACAACACGTCCCCAGTAGTGCCAGTTACACAACACGTCCCCAGTAGTGCCAGTTACACAACACGTCCCCAGTAGTGCCAGTTACACAACACGTCCCCAGTAGTGCCAGTTACACAACACGTCCCCAGTAGTGCCAGTTACACAACACGTCCCCAGTAGTGCCAGTTACACAACACGTCCCCAGTAGTGCCAGTTACACAACACGTCCCCAGTAGTGCCAGTTACACAACACGTCCCCAGTAGCGCCAGTTACACAACACGTCCCCAGTAGCGCCAGTTACACAACACGTCCCCAGTAGCGCCAGTTACACAACACGTCCCCAGTAGCGCCAGTTACACAACACGTCCCCAGTAGCGCCAGTTACACAACACGTCCCCAGTAGCGCCAGTTACACAACACGTCCCCAGTAGCGCCAGTTACACAACACGTCCCCAGTAGCGCCATTTACACAACACGTCCCCAGTAGCGCCAGTTACATAACATGTCCCCAGTAGCGCCAGTTACATAACATGTCCCCAGTAGTGCCAGTTACATAACATTATTATTATTATTATAATTTTATTTATAAGGCGCCACAAGTGTTTCGCAGCGCCGTACAAAGGAACAATACAGGGAGACAAAGCTTGGCATAACATTGAATAAATAACAAAAATACAGTACAAATAGAGAGCGCCACAGATCAATACACATTACAGCTTAAATGTAAGTAGTGAGGACTCAATCAACATACAACTAGAGGCTTGAGGCCAATGATGGAGAGGAGTATGCGGACAAAGATGGTCACTGAGTGTTGGAGTATAGGAGAGCTGTGAGTGAAATGTGAAGAGAAGTGGGCTTTGACAACAGGAAGGAAGAGGGCCCTGCTCAGAGGAGCTTACAATCTAGTAGTAATAACATGTCCCCAGTCGTGCCCGTTACATAACATGTCCCCAGTCGTGCCCGTTACATAACATGTCCCCAGTAGTACCAATTACATAACATGTCCCCAGTAGTACCAATTACATAACATGTCCCCAGTAGTACCAGTTACATAACATGTCCCCAGAAGTGCCCTAGTTACATAACATGTCTCCAGTAGTACCATTTACATAACATGTCCCTAGTCGTGGCAGTTACATAACATGTCCCCAGTAGTGCCAGTTATATAACATGTCCCCAGTAGTGCCAGTTACATAACATGTCCCCAGTAGTGCCAGTTACATAACATGTCCCCAGTAGTACCAGTTACATAACATGTCCCCAGTAGTACCATTTACATAACATGTCCCTAGTCGTGGCAGTTACATAACATGTCCCCAGTAGTGCCAGTTATATAACATGTCCCCAGTAGTGCCGGTTACATAACATGTCCCCAGTAGTAGCAGTGCCAAAGGGCTGAAAGTGTAACCGTTTGTGACATCACCCCTCTTTGTGACATCATCACACTGTCTGTGACATCATCACACTGTCTGTGACATCATCACACTGTGACATCATCACACTATATATATGGGCATAGGCTGAGCTATGACCATATATGGGCATAGGCTGAGCCTAACAGGGTATAAATAAGGGTGCCCAGACTGCTGGACCTCATTTTGCTGCAGCCTCTCGACAAGATAAGTCACAGTCTAGAGAAGTCAAAGCAGAGAAGCTAACAACAGTCTAGAGAAGTCAAAGCAGAGAAGCTAACATGCCGGTCTCTCAAGGGCCAGCCACACCATCCCGGCCTCAGTATCGGCCTGTGGCACCAAAACATGTTGTGCGAAGGCAGCCAACATCTGAGCAGGCCAAGCTGGCGACATCTGGGCCAACATCTGAGCGGGTCAAAGCGGCGACCCAGGTCAAGGCCAAGCCGCCGAGCACATTTCATTACAATGTGTACAGTCTAGGGCCCTCTTCCTATATAGACACACACAAAAAAACAAAGCTGGCAGAACCAATCAAGCCAAAAGCCCCGGTCAAACCAAAGCTGGCAGAACCAGTCAAGCCATTGAGCCCCCCTCCTTACAGGGTGTGCAGTCTAGGGCCCCCCTCTTGCTATATAGACGCATTCAAACCAAAGCTGGCAGAACCGGGCAAGCCTAAGCTGGCAGCCCCGGTCAAACCAAAGCTGGCAGGCCCTGTCAAGCCAAAACCTGCAGCCCCGATCAAGCCTAAGCGGGCAGCCCTGGACAAGCCAAAGCTGGCAGACCCAATAAAGGCCAAACCAACAAACCTGGTCAAGCCAAAGCCTGCAGCCCCGGTCGAGCAAAAGCTGACAGACCCAATCATGGCCAAAACAACAGACCTGGTCATGCCCAAGCCAGCAGACGCGGTCATGCCCAAGCCGGCAGACACGGTCATGCCCAAGCCGGCAGACGCGGTCATTCCCAAGCCGGCAGACGCGGTCATTCCCAAGCCGGCAGACGCGGTCATTCCCAAGCCGGCAGACCCGGTCATTCCCAAACTGGCAGATATGGTTAATGCTGCCAAATGCACACCCCTGTCTGTGGATGATCGCCCAGCCCAGCAGAAGAAACCTGGCTCGTTCAGGTCAAGAGTCTCCAAATTCATGAAAAACGGGTGCTGCACGAGTTAGACAACAACAGACTCCTGCAAAAAAAAAAAATCCCTCCCCTCCCCCCCCCCCCTCCCCAACCCACCTGAACTATACTAGGCTATTCTATGCTATACTTTGCTATGCTATGCTAAGACTTCGGTCTTAGTATAGCATAGCTAAGCACAGCGTAGAATAGAATAGCTTAGCATAGATAGTCTTAGCTAAGACAATGTTAAGACTAGGCTATTCTATGCTATGCTTAGCTATGCTATTCTAAGACAATGGTCTTGGTATTGCATAGCTAAGCATAGCATAGATTAGCATAGTCCTAACATAGTCTCAGCTAAGACTATCTATGCTATTCTATGCTATGCTTAGCTATGCTATGCTAAGACTATGGTCTTAGTATAGCATAGCTAAGCATAGCATAGAATAGTATAGCACAGGCTCCTCCCCTCCCTCCCCCTCCACCCACCTGATGAGGTCACCTTGACGTGGTAGGTGGGCTCACATTTTTGTGCCAAGAACCTCAATGTCCCCCATGTTCATGTTATTGGTTTCTCTGCTTATTGTGTACCTTTTATTTCTGACATCCCTCTTCCAGTGCCTCGCTGAGTGTTTCTGTATGTATATGTGTAATGAAGGTTAAATTGTTTTATAGAGTATGTGAACTTTTCATATATTATTATATGAATCTACTGTACATTACTGTAATGATATTTCTTGTCATTTAATCTTTTTGAATAAATAAAATAATAAAACTAATGTCATATAGAAAATAAGTTGCTGTAACCAAAAGAACTATTCCCCAGAGACATTGTCCTACAGAAAAGTCACAGCCCCTGTATTACATACAAATGTACATTACCGATTTATTTCCATATCATAGGTATCCTAGTGCCGGTTACATAACATGTCCCCAGTAGTGCCGGTTACATAACATGTCCCCAGTAGAAGCAGTGACATCACCCCTCTTTGTGACATCATCACACTGTCTGTGACATCACCCTGGACTCAGCTGCATTGTTATGCTATATGTAACAATGACAGTTAGGAAGTGGCTGGAATCTGTGCAGGGAAATTATAAACTGATGTGTTTTAAAAATAACTGGCAGAGATTAAAATGCTGATATCACATGAATGTGCTGTTAGCTCACAGATGCTATGTCACATGGATGATTATTCTTGTGGTTTATTTATTAATGATTTAATAATGGTTTAATAATGATTTTTTTTTTTTTATGTTTTATTGAGATTTTCACATATACATAGCAAATATTCCAAAAGGAAAAAATATGCCTACAAACGAGGTACAGAATGCAACATCGACAGAAGGAGGATCTCGCCGTCAGTGTCGCAGTATAAACATTCCCCGCAGATTACTCTTTACATCATCAGAAAAATTACTGAAAAATATGAACCTTAAGAGTCCAAAAAATAAATAAATATATATATATATTGTGATGCCTAGAAAATTGCTAAGGTACATGTGATACCATCAATGTCAAGAGTGTGTTATAAAGCTTTGGACAAATATGAAATCGCAACGTGCACCAAAACCAATTCAATAAATCATCTGAGCTAGTTAAACCTACAAAATAGTAACGACTCATTCATCCATCATTCACACCGGAGGGAAATAAGGGGGGGGGGGGGGTATATTATCTCAGAGTAACCTCAAGTATATGTTCTCTAAATTAAGGTGCTAACGTTTCAATTAGCGGGGACCATTTAGATAAGAATTTCTGGGTTTTACAGTCCACATCTGGGAGAGTAGACCCGTAACAAAGTATTGTGGTCAGCTCAGATTGTAAATGCTCAAGCCTGGGGGGTACAGGGGAAATCCACTGCTTAACTATGAGCTTTTTTGCAACTGTAAGGATTATTATCAGAAGGGGGATCATTGGGTGTGCGGACTGGGGTATCTGCCAAGCAGCAGTTTGTAAACCTAAAAGAGCTTTTATATTGAACAATATTGATATATATCAATATCAAATGAGTTATGTATATACCATTTCACTTTGAACCAAAATTTTGCCATTTTGGGACAGTGCCAAAAGTTGTGTAGAAATAGGGCTTTTGGAGAATGACACTTAGGGCATCTACCTGAGTCTGAAGAAACCATGTATATTCTCTGGCCCGGTGAAATATATGCTCGGTACAGAAATTTCAAATGGATCTCCTGTAATGGCGCTGAGTGCAAAATGTTAAATATGGATGGTATAGAATGAGTTAGGTCTCGTCTAGTCACAGGGGAAGAGAATTCAGAAGACCAAGTCTCGAGGAGGGGGGACCATAGCTTACCCATGTTTATAATGGAGATAAATATGTCGCCATATAGCCATTGCGTTTTATAATGTGTTTTGCTAATTCTAGTAATCAGTGAGGTGAGAGGGTCCGGTGTTTCTTCATTTGGCCAGGGGATTGGAAGAGACTGTATATAGTGTCGCAGTTGTAGGTGCATGAAAAAATCTGACCAAGGTAAATCAAAAAGATTTACTAAATCAGTGAAAGAATATAGAGAACCACCTGGGTCAAACACATCTCTAATTGCAGAGATTCCTTTAAGCTTCCAGACAGTGAATCTAGAATTGGTAAGAGGTGGGGTAAAACAAGGATTGCCTCCTATAGATATAAATTTGGAATGTGTAGGGTTTCTGCCCCAAGCTTTATGTATGGCCCCCCAGGCCTGGTATGTATCCCAAAACAGAATATTATTTTTTTAAAGTGGGCGGTATAAGGGATTTCGGGGTATGTAGCAGGGCTTTGAGATCATATGGGGCCACTAGTGCTTGTTGCAAATTATAATTAGTATAAATAAAGGAGTCTAATAACCAATCCGAAATGTACCGAAAGGCGACGGCTCTAGAGAAGGATAGAAGGTCCGGGACGGCCAGGCCACCATGCTCCTTATGGAGCTTCAGTTTTGTTAAGGCTATACGGGGTTATTTATTATTCCATTAAAATTTTGTAAATAGTTTATCGTAGGCTGAACAGTCTTTCCTGTTGGGTCTCAGAGGCAGCATCTGTAGCGTGTAAGATATTTTTGGAAATATGATACTTTTTAAAGTCGCCACCCTCCCCAGTGACGAAATCGGTAAGGAAGACCAAGAGGTCAATAACTGAGAGATTTTGGACATAATCGGGTTATAATTTGTCGCGTATAATTTAGTCAGGTCGGCAGGGACAAAGACACCTAGATATTTTAGTTTAATTTTATTCAGGGAAAACTGAGAGAGGATAGGATTAGAAGCAAGTGTGAGGGCGGGAGGAGTGAGTGGAAGTAGTTCAGATTTAGAGGTATTTACCTTATAACCGGCAAAAGAACTAAAGTTATCAATGACGGACATAATATTAGGGATGGGTTTTAAAGGGTCGGATACAAAGAGGAGCATGTCGTCCGCAAATAAACTGACTTTTAAAATTTGATCCCCAACATGAACCCCTGTAAACGACTGCAATTGTCTTAGGAAAATCGCTAATGGTTCAATAGCAAGGGCAAATAATAGGGGCGAGAGTGGGCAGCCCTGTCTGGTACCTCTTTTTAGAATTCCTGGATCAGATATATACCCATTGCATATAATCCGAGAACTAGAGGCTCTATATAAAGCGTTTAGGACACTGGAGAAGCCCGGCGGAAACCCAGAACGTGTGAGCGTGGTGTACAGATGGTCCCAACTGACATAATCGAAGGCTTTCTCTGCGTTGAGAGAAAGAATGAAATGTGCGTCTGGGTTAGCTGTGGAGTTCGGCCAGTGTGAAGCAGCCAGAACCTTTCTAATGTTCCCTGTGGAATGACGACCCTTAATGAAGCCCGTCTGATCTGAGTGGACCACAGAAGGAAGAATTAACTTCAACCTATCTGCCAGAATTTTGGTAAACTTATAATCAACGTTGAGAAGTGATATGGGTCTGTATGATCCCGGCAAGTGTGGGTCTCTTCCCAGTTTGGGGAGGAGATGAATGAATGCATCAGTGAAATCAGTGGCGTCACTAGGGTTGGTGTCACCCGGTGTAGTAACTCATGGTGTCACCCCCCCCCAACTTTCCATAAGCCGGAGATAGGATGCTTGTGCATGCTGAAAAATTGGGGTGTGGCCTATCAGAAGGGGGTGTAGCCTGTAACGTGATTGTATTGTGTAACTGCAGATTGTGCCAGCGCACCTATTCTAATCTTCCAGTTTATAGATGAATTGATTGATCAGTCCAGCTTAGTTCTACCCTGCATTGGCTATAAATCATTAAATACTGTTTATCCGTAATGCCAATTACACATTATGCCGCACACCGTGATGCCAATTACACAATAAGCTGCACACCGTGATGCCCATTACACCGCATACCGTGATGCCCATTACGCCACACACCGTGATGCCAATTACACATTATGCCACACACCGTGATGCCAATTACACAATAAGCTGCATACCGTGATGCCCATTACGCCACACACCGTGATGCCAATTACACATTATGCCGCACACCGTGATGCCAATTACACAATAAGCTGCACACCGTGATGCCCATTACACCACATACCGTGATGCCCATTACGCCACACACCGTGATGCCAATTACACATTATGCCACACACCGTGATGCCAATTACACAATAAGCTGCATACCGTGATGCCCATTACGCCACACACCGTGATGCCAATTACACATTATGCCGCACACCGTAATGCCAATTACACAATAAGCTGCACACCGTGATGCCCATTACACTGCATACCGCAATATGGCCTGCACTCTATCACACACTCCCTTCCACTGCAATATATCACACTCCCTCCACCTGTGCTATATCACACTCCCTCCCCCTGCGCTATATCACACACCCTCACCTGTGGCCTGCACTCTATCACACACTCCCTTCCACTGCACTATATCACACTCCCTCCCCCTGTGCTATATCACACTCCCTCCCCCTGCGCTATATCAGACTCCCTCCCACTGCATCCTGTACTCTATTACACTCTACCTCCCACTGCGCTATATCACACTCCCTCACCTGCGGCCTGCACTCTATCACACACTCCCTTCCAATGCACTATATCACACTCCCTCCCCCTGCGCTATATCACACTCCCTCCCCCTGCGCTATATCACACTCCCTCCCACTGCATCCTGTACTCTATTACACTCTACCTCCCACTGCGCTAGATCACACTCCCTCACCTGCGGCCTGCACTCTATCACACACTCCCTTCCACTGTACTATATCACACTCCCTCCCCCTGCGCTATATCACACACCCTCACCTGCGGCCTGCACTCTATCACACACTCCCTTCCACTGCACTATATCACACTCCCTCCCCCTGCTCTATATCACACTCCCTCCCCCTGCGCTATATCACACTCCCTCCCCCTGCTCTATATCACACTCCCTCCCACTGCATCCTGTACTCTATTACACTCTACCTCCCCCTGCGCTATATCACACTCCCTCACCTGCGGCCTGCACTCTATCACACACTCCCTTCCACTGCACTATATCACACTCCCTCCCCCTGTGCTATATCACACTCCCTCCCCCTGCGCTATATCACACTCCCTCCCACTGCATCCTGTACTCTATTACACTCTACCTCCCACTGCGCTATATCACACTCCCTCCCCCTGCACTATATCACACTCCCTCCCCCTGCGCTATATCACACTCCCTCCCCCTGCGCTATATCACACTCCCTCCCATTGCATCCTGTACTCTATTACACTCTACCTCCCACTGCGCTATATCACACTCCCTCACCTGCGGCCTGCACTCTATCACACACTCCCTTCCACTGCACTATATCACACTCCCTCCCCCTGCGCTATATCACACTCCCTCCCCCTGCGCTATATCACACTCCCTCCCACTGCATCCTGTACTCTATTACACTCTACCTCCCACTGCGCTATATCACACTCCCTCACCTGTGGCCTGCACTCTATCACACACTCCCTTCCACTGCACTATATCACACTCCCTCCCCCTGCGCTATATCACACACCCTCACCTGTGGCCTGCACTCTATCACACACTCCCTCCCCCTGCGCTATATCACACTCCCTCCCCCTGCGCTATATCACACTCCCTCCCACTGCATCCTGTACTCTATTACACTCTCCCTCCTCCTGCGCTATATCACACACCCTCACCTGTGGCCTGCACTCTATCACACACTCCCTTCCACTGCACTATATCACACTCCCTCCCCCTGCGCTATAGCACACTCCCTGCCCCTACTCTATAACACACTCCCTCCCACTGCATCCTGTACTCTATTACACTCTACCTCCCCCTGCGCTATATCACACTCCCTCCCACTGCATCCTGTACTCTATTACACTCTACCTTCCACTGCGCTATATCACACTCCCTCACCTGCGGCCTGCACTCTATCACAAACTCCCTTCCAATGCACTATATCACACTCCCTCCCCCTGCGCTATATCACACTCCCTCGCCCTGTGCTATATCACACACCAGTGGCGTAACTAGGGCTCCGCAGCCCCAACGGCGCAGGTTCACAGCGCTCTCACGGAGGCTGCCAAAGGCCAGGAGTCCTGTGTGAGCTCTGCAGCTGCAGCCAATAAGGAAACGCAGACTTGTCCGCCTCTGGCTGTCTGTGTGAGGGCTCTCAGTGACCCGCCCCATGACCCGCTGATGAGTGGGTCACTGAGCGTCCTCACACAGACAGCCAGAGAGCTCCCACTTCTACCCTGCCCGCCGCTCCCCCTTCCTCACTGCGTGATGGAGAGAGTGTCCGTCAGCCACTGGAGAGAGCCTGCTGCTCAATTCAGGATACTCTCCTCCCGGGCCTCACTGACGGATTAAAGCAGCACAGGTACTGTTCATTCTGTACCTGCGCTGTCAGTGTGTACCTGCTCTGTCACTGTGTTTAGGAGGGGGATGGCACCAGAATTTATTTTGGCTGGGTGGAGCTACTTTTCTAGTTACGTCACTGTCACTCACCCTGAATTCTGTACTCTATTACACTGATACACTCCCTCGCCCATGGCTTGTGTTCTCACACACTCCCACCCCCTGCGGTCTGCGCTTTATTACACTGATGTTCTCCTTCACCCGACAGTCTGCACTCTATCACACTGATGTTCTCCTTCACCCGACAGTGGGGCAGATGTATCATAGCGGCGCGATAAGCGCCACTATGATACTTTCTGCTTTGCCTCAATAGCGAGGCGAAGCAGGAAGGGAAATCGACAAGATGTATTAACATCTTGTCTGCCGAAGCGGGGGAGCATTAACTCCCCCCTCCGGCGATGTCCCTTTCTGGAGATAGCGCATCAGTTAATACTGATGCGCTATCTCCTGTCCCCCGGCCGGCCGCACTGGGCATGCGCGGGATCTCGCTGTTCACGCGAGATCCCCAGCGCAGCCCAGACCTAACAGCAGGGACAATTTGGCAGGCTGACAGCTGGGAGTGCAGTGCTTAACTTACTGTACTGCCGCACATGGACCTGTTCTGCATCCGACTTGCACGGCATCACTGGTGTGTGTAGTGGAGCTTCCTTCTGCTGGGTGGGGGCTTGAAGCCTCTTCAGTTGTACCCGCAGGCTTTCTGTAATGCAAGAAAGCTGTGACGGGTAACGCG
The DNA here is from genome assembly GCF_055691185.1 of Crinia signifera. Classification (NCBI taxonomy): domain Eukaryota; kingdom Metazoa; phylum Chordata; class Amphibia; order Anura; family Myobatrachidae; genus Crinia; species Crinia signifera. Next base: position 578,438 of record NW_028142785.1, on the reverse strand, counting down.
CTTAGGGGATGGGGCCACAAGTGACAAGTATGCCCACAGAAAATCTTCCCACTATAGGTGACCCTCCAGTGCTCGAAATAGCGGTATAACATACCACTGTATAACGCCCCACTATATATATATATATATATATATATATAGACAGGAGATAGCGGCACTCGAGTGCCGCTATCTCCTGTCTATCTATCTCTCTCCTGGCGGGTGCACCCCGGTAACTATCTATTTGGAAACGGTGTGCCGGTCCTGTGCACAGATATATATATATATATATATATATATATATATAGAAGGGTTGGATACTCCAATAAGGGCACTCACCAAAATTATGAAGAGTTTATTCAAGGTACATTACCAATCAGACAATTGTAGGTCTACGTTTCGGCCACCAGGTGGTCTTTATCAAGACAGGTCGGCATTGACGTCCTCACAGCACAAGAGTCAGGATACGACTTGTGCTGTGAGGACGTCAATGCCGACCTGTCTTGATAACGGCCACCTGGTGGCCGATACGTAGACCTACAATTGTCTGATTGGTAATGTACCTTGAATAAACTCTTCATAATTTCGGTGAGTGCCCTTTTTGGAGTATCCAACCCTGCTATAAATTGGGACACACTGTGTCGCCTTAAAGGAGCACCCCTGTTTTTCTCATTGTTGGCTGGGAGTGCGGAACTACAAAAACTATATATATACTAGGTGATTCATCGCGCCCTACGGGCGCTCTTCACACCGTCGTAAGGGGCTGCGCCCCCTTAATTTGTGAACGTTTGTATATGAGAAATATGGTTAGAATTGTATGAAAGATGCCCTGTATTGCAACTTAGGTGTCCGCGAATCGCGGGAGGGGGGTCGCGGAGGGTGCCGCGAATTGCAGGAGGGGGGGTCGCGGGGGGTGCCGCGAATTGCAGGAGGGGGGGGGTTATGGGGGGGTGGATGCTGCGAATCGCGGGAGGGGAGGGATTGCAGAGAATCGCGGGAGGGGGGTCGCGGGGTGGGTTGCCGCAAATCGCGGGAGGGGGGTTACGGGGGCGGGGGTTGCGGCGAATCATGGTAGGGGGGGTCGCGGGGGATGTGCCGTGAATCACGGGAGGGAGGGTCACGGGGTGGGGTGCCAAGAATCGCGGGGGGGTGTGTGTGTGCCGTGAATCGCGGGAGTGGGGGTTGCGGGGGGGTGGGGGGGTGTGACGCGAATCGCCACAAGAAAAAATCAACACAGAAAGGTCAACACATGTAAATGTTGACATAAGTGTGGCACTTCATTGGTGTCCATGTTGACACATGAGAATGAATATGAAAACATTCAAAAAATGAAAAAAAAAAACTTCAAAAACTCATGTCAACCTTTTTCATTGTCGACCATAGCCATGTCAGTGTTTTCCATGTGCAATTTAATTCTGGAGCTGCCGCGAATCACGGGGGGTGCCGCGAATTGGGGGAGGGGGGGGTCGCGGGGTTGGGTGCCGCGAATCGCGGGAGGGCGGGGTTCACAGGGGTTCCGGTGGGGGGTTGCCACGAATTGCGGGAGGTGGGGGGTCACGGGGGGTGCCGCGAATCGCGGGAGGGGGGTTTGCGGGGGGGTGTGACGCGAATCGCCACAAGAAAAACTCAACACAGAAAGGTCAACACATGTAAATGTTGACATAACTGTGCCACTTCATTGGTGTCCATGTTGACACATGACAATGAATATGAAAACATTCAAAATATGAAATAAATCTTCAAAAACTCATGTCAACCTTTTTCATTGTCGACCATAGCCGTGCCAGTGTTTTGCATGTGCCATTTAATCCTGGGGCTGCCGCGAATCGCGGGAGAGCGGGGTTCATGGGGGTTCCAGTGGGGGGTTGCCGCGAATTGCGGGAGGGGGGGGGGGTCGCGGGGGGGTGCCGGAGTGCCGCGAATCGCCGGAGGGGGGGTTGCGGGGGGTGTGACGCGAATCGCCACAAGAAAAAAATCAACACAGAAAGGTCAACACATGTAAATGTTGACATAAGTGTGGCACTTCATTGGTGTCCATGTCGACACATGAGAATGAATATGAAAATATTCAAAAAATGACAAAAAAACTTCAAAAACTCATGTCAACCTTTTTCATTGTCGACCATAGCCATGTCAGTGTTTTCCATGTGCAATTTAATTCTGGAGCTGCTGCGAATCACGGGGGGGTGCCGCGAATTGCGGGAGGGGGGGTCGCGGGGGTGGGTGCCGCGAATCGCGGGAGGGCGGGGTTCACAGGGGTTCCGGTGGGGGGTTGCCGCGATTTGCGGGAGGTGGGGGGTCACGGGGGGTGCCGCGAATCGCGGGAGGGGGGGTTGCGGGGGGTGTGACGCGAATCGCCACAAGAAAAAATCAACACAGAAAGGTCAACACATGTAAATGTTGACATAAGTGTGCCACTTCATTGGTGTCCATGTCGACACATGACAATGAATATGAAAAAATTAAAAAAATTAAAAATAAATCTTCAAAAACTCATGTCAACCTTTTTCATTGTCGACCATAGCCATGTCAGTGTTTTGCATGTGCCATTTAATCCTGGGGCTGCTGCGAATTGCGGGGGGGGGGGGGGTGCCGCGAATCGCGGGAGGGGGGTCGCAGGGGGGGTGCCGCCAATCGTGCAAGGGGGGGTCGCGGGGGGGTCCTTTTTGCCGCGAATCGCGGGAGGGAGGTCGTGGGGGGGGTGTTTTTTCCGCGAATCGGGGGGGGGGGGGGGGTCAGGGGGGAGGGTTTACAGCGATTCGCGGGAGGGGGGGTCGCAGGGTGGTGGTTATGCCGCGAATTGCGGGAGGGGTCGTGGGGGGGTTCTTTTTGCAGCGAATCGCGGGAGGGGGGGTTGCGGGGGTGTTTTTGCTGCGAATCGCGGTAGGGGGGGTCGCGGGGGAGCGGGTATTTTTGCCGCAAATCGCGGGAGGGGGCGGGGGGCGCGGGGGGGGGAGGTTTTGCCGCAAATCGCGGGAGGGGGGCGCTCACCTGGTGGCTGTGGAGTAGCAGTGCTGGGCAACATGGGAAGGCAGTGGGTGTCTGGCACTGTCTGTGGGCTCACTGGGCTGGTTCTCTGTCACATACCTCCCAACATGACCCTCTCCAGGAGGGACACAATGCTCTGTTTCTAGACTTCCCCTTAATGTATGATTGCCATCACCTGTTTTAAACAGGTTAATTTCTCAGAAAGGTGTTCAGCACAGATGAAGGCAATCACACATTAAGAGGAAAGTCCAGGAACAGAGCGTTATAGACACAGACACCCACTTTGAGTGACAGATGTAGCCAAATATATAGGAGATATATATATATATATATATATACAGCTGCTGTTGAAGCTTTGTTGCACAGTCAGCTGTCCTGAGGAAGGGGCGCAAGCCTCGAAACTGTCGACACATATTTGCTGACATCGTTTTCACTGTGATGTTTTTCCACATGATTTGAATACAAGTTTTCGTTTGTTTTACTGAGAGTGCCGCCTCCGGTCTTCATTTATTTGATAACCAACGCTATATATATATATATATATATATATATATGTATATACAGTGCTATTTTTGTAGGAAAATAGGTTCAGGAACTGTGGGCGGGGCAGATGTGGGCGGTGATGTGGGTGGAGCTACTAAATGGGCGGGGCATCAATTGTTGTGGCTGTGAGAGGAGAGGGTTCGTTCGGCTGTCAGAGGGAAGGGAGGTTAGGTAGGCTGCAGGGGGGTGTTCGGTTAGATTTAGCAGCACATCCAGCCTCTTCTCCCACTATTGCCAGCAGCAAAGAATTCCTTATGTACAAACACTCAGAGCTACTAAAATTTGACCAATGCCCCTGATACTATGCCGTACACCATAATGCCCCTGCACAATATGCTGCACACTGTAATGCCCAACACATTATGCCACACACCGCAATTTCTCTGAAACATGATGCAGCACACCACAATGCCTATGATACTATGCTGCACACTGTAATGCCCCTGATACATTATGCCACACATTGCAATGCCCCTCACACCTAATACATACCTCCCAACGTTTGCAGTGGAGAAAGGAAAACTGTATATGTGCGCAGTTTTGTTGCTGTGAGGGCATGGCCAGTGCTGTGTGAACTGCTGGCCATGCCTTCAGCCCCCCTGCCTGCCTGATTAGACGCATGCACATGCATGTGTCTAATTCCCGCAGGACCGTCCCAAAAAATGGGATGTCACACAAAAATCGATACACACTGACTATGCCACACCACGTTGCCCCCCACAGCAAGGCTTCTAATAAATTATAAATTACCTGCTTGTTGCCAAGGCGGTTAATTTCCGTTGCCAAGGTGGTTAATGTCGGTTGCCAAGGGTTGTTAATGTCCGTTACCAAGGGGTTAATATGCATTGCCAGGTGTTCTTGCTCGTTGCCGGGGGGGGGGGGGGAGTTAATGTCCATTGCCAAGGGGTTAATATGCATTGCCAGGGGTTTTTGCTCGTTGCCAAGGGGGGGGGTTAATGTCCGTTGCCAGGGGTTCTTGCTCGTTGCCAAGGGGGGGGGGGGGGGGAGTTAATGTCCATTGCCAGGGGTTCTTGCTCATTGCCAAGGGGTGGGTTAATATGCATTGCCAGGGGTAATTGGTTGTTGTCAAGGGGTTTATATTTGTTGCCAGGGGTTAATGCTCAGTGCCAAAGGGGGTTAATGTCCGTTGCCAGGGGTTCTTGCTCGTTGCCAAGGGGGGGGGGGGGGGTTTAATGTCCATTGCCAGGGGTTCTTGCTCATTGCCAAGGGGGGGGGGGGTTAATGTCCATTGCCAGGGGTTCTTGCTCATTGCCAAGGGGTTAATATGCGTTGCCAGGGCTTATTGGATGTTGCCAAGGGGTTAATCATTTTTGCCAGGGGTTAATGCTCGTTGCCAAGGGGGGTTACTTTCCGTTGCCAGGGGTTTTAGCTCATTGCCAAGGGGTTAATATGTGCCTGGCCACCCACCCATCAGTTGCTGCTGCTGCCCCTGCCTTACACTGCACAAAGTGAGACAGACGCTAGAAGTCATTTTTCACTTCCAGCGTCTGACAGGGAGCACAGCCCAGCAGCGTTACCAGGAAGTCGCAGAGCTGTGCTTCCTGTCAGACACTAGAGGTGAACTATGACTTCTAGCGTCTGTCTCACTGTGTGCAGGGGATACCAGGGGCAGGGGCAGCTGACGGGCGGGTGCCCGGACACGCAGCGGCACATCAGTGGGGCAGGCCGCGGAGGTCCCGGAACGCCGTTCCTGATGACGTCATTTTGCAAAAGATATTCAGGAATGGCATTCCGGGGCGTTCCGGCACACAAATAGCCCTGTATATATATATATACAGGTAAAAGTAACCATTCTTCCGTCGACATAAGTTTCAGAAGAAGTCGACAAAAGGTTCATCTACTGAATTTAACTCTTTAACTCTTCTGAAAGTGACGCCTCAGTGCATAATACCAATGCTTCAAAATCTAAGGTCCCTTTAGGAGCGGCGACACGTGCCCGCACAGGCGGTCACGTAACTACACCCGAAGAGGTGGTCAAAAAAACCGCCAGAGGACGTGGAAAAAAACCACCAATTCCGTAGATGGTGTGGTAGTGAACCTGTCTACATATGAGCTGTCGACCATCGAATTGAGTGTACTTTCTAAAGGTTTAAGCTTCATTCCATCTACTTCCTTCAATCAAAATGAGTGGGAAGTTGAACATTTTAAACTATCACGCCAACTTCGCTTGAAAGAATTCTTTGCGAGACCGAAACCAGAGAACCTCATCTCCATTTCATTACAGAGTGAACACAAAGAGATTCCTCTCCAACTGCGCAAACTATTACCTGCGTCCAAATTCGATCCACAGTCTTTTAACGCTTCTGTTAAAACCTTCACCCGTCTCATCAATGAAGATGTCATCGCTGAATCACAAAAATTCACATCGGGTTATAATAATTTAAGCAGTTTGGAACGTGCATCTTTGAAAGAATTGGCAGCTAACAAGTCTTTAATCTTCCGTTCTGCGGATAAGGGAGGCGCCCTTGTTATACAGGACAGTGACAAATATCATCAGCAAGTCATGGTCCATCTAGAAGATCGGACTACCTACCGTTTATTGGACAGGGATCCCTCGAGTGACTTTTCCAAAGAACTAGGTAACATATTGCAATATGCAGTCAACACTGGTGTGATTTCTAGTGAAATCAAACAAGCTTTGTTACCGGCGTATCCCCTGGTTCCTATATTCTACTGTATCCCAAAGATACATAAATCGCTTGATAATCCTCCGGGTAGGCCGATTATTGCGGCCAGGGGTTCCCTTATGCAGTACTCATCAGTCTACTTGGACAGTATCTTACAACCCTACATCCGTAGACATCCCCGATACTTGTTGGATACGACATCATTGTTAATCAAGTTGAATGATCTTCCTAAACTTGCTGATGATGTGACTTTATTTTCAGTTGATGTGGTTAGTCTGTACACGGCTATCCCACATTCAATGGGGTTAGCCGCTGTCAGACATTTTATTGCACAACAGAATGATTTTGATGGCCCTGATGTGAATTTTCTTTTGCAGATCCTAGAATTAGTTTTGACTAGGAACTTCTTCCTTTACTGTAATAAGTTTTACATTCAAACATCGGGATGTGCTATGGGGGCGGCGGTAGCCCCCTCATATGCTAACATCTTCATGTTTTTATTTGAGCAGGACCTGTTTTTTAATAACCCATGCATATCTGAGCGAATATTACACTATTATCGATATATCGATGACTTGCTAATAGTATGGAAGGGTGACCCTAACAATTTCAGTCAGTTCATTGATAACCATAACAATCTTAATGGCCCCATCCAATTTACGTATAATTACCACAAATCCAAGATCAACTTCTTGGATGTACAAATTGAGTTAATCGATGGTATGGCCATTACATCACTGTATACAAAACCTACCGTAAAAACAATCTTCTTGAATACTCTAGCTGTCACCCCCGACCATCCATTAGAAGTTTACCTTATTCACAATTCGTCCGTGTCCGGAGAATTGTGTCAGATACTGCACTAGCAGCCACACAAATGGATACGATGATCGAGAAGTTCAGACTACGAGGGTACCCTGTAGAGGAACTTCTCTCAAAATCTAGAGCTCTTGCTCTCAATAGGACAGACCTTTTAAAACCCAAATCCCAGGAGGGAGTAACTACACCGTTTATCCCCTGGGTTAGTACTTACAACACCATGAGTCCGGTCATTAATAAGGTCCTTAAGAAAAATTGGCCTATAGTGAAGTCCGATAATGAGCTTAAACTTCAAACCACTAAGCTCATGCCTTGCTTCAAGCGAGCAAGAAGCTTACGTGACATCTTGGTCAAAACTGACTCTTCACCTAACAGTTACCAACAGGATAATAAGTCTAAGGGTTGTATTAGATGTACGTGTGTATCATGTGGCTTCATGCTGGCTGGTCCTTATTTTGCTCACCCCCACACAGGGAAGATGTTCCAGATTCGTCATACCCTGACTTGCAATTCTCGCTTTACGGTTTACCAAATTATTTGTCCGTGTGCACTATCGTACATCGGAAAGACTGAGGGTCCTTTCAAGGACAGAATGGCAGCTCATCGTTCTGCCATTAGAAAGGCCCTCGCCACTGGCGTAATTGATCAGCCAGTGGCCTGTCATTTTGTAGCCAAAAAGCATAGCGTGGCCAGTCTTAGGTATAGAATGATTGACCACATCCCTCAGTCTTTGAGGGGGGGTAATCGAGGTCTTTCCTTGATGAGATGTGAAGCCCGTTGGATTCAACGTCTGGGGACCCTGACGCCCAACGGTCTTAATGAATACACAGGTTTAGCAGTATTATCCCAATAGACTCCTCTAACTTATTCCATTTGTTGATTACTATGACATTGTGATATATATGCCTTGTTGATTTTAATGTTTTATGATCAAGCGATCTAATTTTATGCATTGTTTTCTTCTCTTCCAGCATTGTATTTATGGTTGCCTTGGTGATGGGTCACTGATGACGCCCCCACTGCCGACGAAGTCGTCTGAGCAGCGCGGTGACGTCATCGTTATTGCGCCAACCCGGAAGTGAGCGGGACTCCGGGCGGGACGCCAGCACGGGTGAGGTATTTAAATGGTTTTGTTTTTTGTATATCTTGTATCGCCTGAGGACAAAGCGGAGGCTTTGAAACGTTGCGTAATTAACGTATTTTTTGCATTGAAGTGGAATGCTGTGCTTTGGAAATCTGCATCTAGTATTTGGCACGGGCACCCACGCAAGCACTTTTACAAGCGGCTGTGCTGGACACCACGATATTTGTATATATATATATATATATATATATATATATATATATATATATATATATATATATACGGCCAATGTTTGCAAATGGGGCTATGGGCTCCGAAACGTTGACCGCATATGACCAGAGGTCGATTGGCAGCCATCCAATGCGTCTACCAGCGACCCCACAAAAGGCACATGTGTCAGCTCTTTCATTCTGGTGCCCCTCCCCCCGCTAACACAACTCTGATATCGGAGGGTAGATGGAAGTGACCTTTGGCGCACTAGGTGTAGGGATTTCTTCCAATTAATGGTGGAGTAGGTTGGTTAGAATCCAAATATATTTATTGAGACACAAAATTGATAAAAAACAATAACATCAAAAACATCAAAATATCCTTTCTCACCCAGCTAGAGAGGTGGAGCCAAGGATGGCAAAGACAGAGTGCTCCTAGGGGTGCACCCTGTAGGCTCCACAGGCTTTAGACTGGGTAATATAGGTACAGAGTGAACATCAAGATATAGTGAATATGGTGGATACAAATTTATAAGTCCTTCTCACCCAGCTGAGGAAATGGAGCCAGGATGGTAGGTTGACAGGGGGTCCAGAAATAAGGGCTCACCCTGTCGGCTCCACAAGCTTAAGCTGGGTAATGGTCCTCCGTGGTAGGCTGCAATCCTGTAGGGGCCAACGCGTTTCAAGTCTGGAAGACTCTTTTTCAAGGCCTTGAAAAAGAGTCTTCCAGACTTGAAACGCGTTGGCCCCTACAGGATTGCAGCCTACCACGGAGGACCATTACCCAGCTTAAGCTTGTGGAGCCGACAGGGTGAGCCCTTATTTCTGGACCCCCTGTCAACCTACCATCCTGGCTCCATTTCCTCAGCTGGGTGAGAAGGACTTATAAATTTGTATCCACCATATTCACTATATCTTGATGTTCACTCTGTACCTATATTACCCAGTCTAAAGCCTGTGGAGCCTACAGGGTGCACCCCTAGGAGCACTCTGTCTTTGCCATCCTTGGCTCCACCTCTCTAGCTGGGTGAGAAAGGATATTTTGATGTTTTTGATGTTATTGTTTTTTATCAATTTTGTGTCTCAATAAATATATTTGGATTCTAACCAACCTACTCCACCATTAATTGGAAGAAATCCCTACACCTAGTGCGCCAAAGGTCACTTCCATCTACCCTCCCATTTCAGTTTTTTCGGTGCCTTGTGGGAAGACACCAGGAAGTTTTCTGACCCAGGCAGCAAGGGGGTGCGCAGGAAACACAAGATCATCACCCTTTCTAGACAACTCTGATATCTACTGATGGACCGGCTTAGCCGTAAGAACTTCACTGACAGCCGCTCTCATCAGAGGGGAAGTGCGGCATGTCAGCACGGTACACACACGGGAGCAGCTAACAGCCACTGTGCTGCAGAGGGGATCAGTGGCCACTCGCCTACTTGAGCCAGGGAGAGACTCGGGGCATCCAGCAGGGCTTGCGGTTACCATGCAGCAAGATGAGCTGACAGCCGGTGTAAGCAGAAGGGGTGGGTGCACCTGGATGATCTGACAAGTGCTTAACGCTGTAAAGCGGCTGTCAGTTCTAGTTCCAGGTGACCCCTGCCGCCCTGACACGCTGCTGATCTCCTCTGCTTACAGCAGCTGTCAGCTCTAGTTCCAGGTGACCCCTGCCACCCTTACACACCGCTGATCTCCTCTGCTTACAGCAGCTGTCAGCTCTAGTTCCAGGTGACCCCTGCCACCCTGACACACTGCTGATCTCCTCTGCTTACAGCGGCGGTGAGCTCTAGTTCCAGGTGACCCCTGCCACCCTGACACACTGCTGATCTCCTCTGCTCAGGGGCGGATTGGCCATTATAATTACCGGGAACTCACATCACACAGGCAGCAGCGCCAGTAACATGAAGCTCCTTCCCAGCTCCAATGTCCCAACCCCCCTTTAACTACACCAGTAGACACGGAACAGGGGGGCGGAGCTACACGGATGGATGGGCGGGGCCACACGGGACGAGGGGGCGGAGCTAAATCGGAGCACAGCAGGGCTGAGAGGGTGAGCTGCTACAGATTTTAAGGTAACAAAAAAGTGTGAGAGCGAGTAATACTGTCAGTAAATGATGTCCAGATGGAGCCATCCTCATTGTACTTGTCCCCGGCACGCCAATCACCGCAGTGCGCTGGGGATTCTGGCATGTGTGCGTGCCTGCCCCATACCCGGCCCATGGACATGAAAGCGTCCAAGACATTGTGTGTCTTGTTATGCTGGCGGGCCGCCTGCCAGATCGGAGCATCTGGCGTGCCAGCAGCAATAATAAGGCTGGCTCCATCTGTAAAAGCAGCGTAGTACTGTGGGCGTTACATATAGTCAGCGATACTACTGTCGGCAACTGGTGTGGGCGTTACATATAGACAGCGATACTACTGTCGGCAACTGGTGTGGGCGTTACATATAGACAGCGATACTACTGTCGGCAGCTGGTGTGGGCGTTACATATAGGCAGCGATACTACTGTCGGCAGCTGGTGTGGGCGTTACATATAGGCAGCGCTACTACTGTTGGCAGCTGGTGTGGGCGTTACATATAGGCAGTGATACTACTGTCGGCAGCTGGTGTGGGCGTTACATATAGTCAGCGATACTACTGTCGGCAACTGGTGTGGGCGTTACATATAGACAGCGATACTACTGTCGGCAACTGGTGTGGGCGTTACATATAGACAGCGATACTACTGTCGGCAACTGGTGTGGGCGTTACATATAGACAGCGATACTACTGTCGGCAGCTGGTGTGGGCGTTACATATAGACAGCTATACTACTGACGGAGACTGGTGTGGGCGTTACATATAGGCAGCGATACTACTGTCAGTAACTGGTGTGGGCGTTACATATATTCAGCGATACTACTGTCGGCGACTGGTGTGGGCGTTACATATAGGCAGCTATACTACTGACAGCAACTGGTGTGGGCGTTACATATAGGCAGCGATACTACTGACGGCAACTGTTGTAGGCGTTACATATAGGCAGCAATACTACTGTCGGCAGCTGGTGTGGGCGTTACATATAAGCAATGCTACTACTGTCAGCAACTGGTGTGGGCGTTACATATAGGCAGCAATACTACTGTCGGCAGCTGGTGTGGGCGTTACATATAAGCAATGCTACTACTGTCAGCAACTGGTGTGGGCGTTACATATAGGCAGCGCTACTACTGTCGGCAGCTGGTGTGGGCGTTACATATAGGCAGAGCTACTACTGACGGCAACTGATGTGGGCGTTACATACAGTATAAGCAATGCTACTACTGTCAGCAACTGGTGTGGGCGTTACATATAGGCAGCGATACTACTGTCGGCAAATGGTGTGGGAGTTACATATAGGCAGCGATACTCATAGGCGTGCGCAGCCCATTTTATTAGGGGGTGCACCATTGGAGGGGCGTGTTCATCATGCCTACTGGGGGTGTCCATCAAAGCCTACTGGGCGTGTCCATCACGCCTACTGGGCATCAATGCAAACTAAATAGAAGGTGACTTATTTATGTATATGGGCTTCAGAATTAATCATTCCCATCACACACACGAGAAACAGGGACAGTGCGCGCCAAAGGCGCGCTGCAAAAATTTACACTGTAATGGCCATTACACATAATGCTACACACCATAATGCCCATTACACATACTGTAATGCCACTCACCGTAATGCCCATTACACATAATGCCACACACCATAATGCCTATCACACATAATGCCGCACACAGTAATGCCCATTACACATAATGCCACCCAGCATAATGCCCAATACACATAATACCACAGACCATAATGCCCATCAAACATAATGCCACACACAGTAATGGACATTCCACATTATGCCAGGGCTTGACGAATTTTTGTAAAATAGGGATAATAAGGACAGTGTGCGCTGAAGGCGCGTGCCAAAAATTCACACTGTAATGCCTATTACACGTCACACCCACATGCCATAATGACCAATACACGTTATGTCACACACATTATACCAAACACTGTAATTCCCATTACACCACAAACTGTAAGGCCCTTTACATATTACGCCACACACCGTAATGCCCATTACACAGTGTGACTCACACCATCATGCCCGTTACACCTCACATTGTGAAGCCCGTTACACGTTGTGCCTCACACTGTGATGCCCATTACATGGTGCACCTCACACTGTGATGCCCATTACACATTACACCTCACACCATGATGCCCCTTACACATTGACACAGACCACGATGCCCATTACATCTCACACCGTGAAGCCCATTACACATTACGCCTCACACTGTGATGCCCATTGCACATTATGCAATACTGCCCAGTACACATTCCATAATGCTCATTACATATTATACCACACATTGTAATAGCTATTACATATGATGCCACATAAGTGTCGCTGGAGGCCCCACACGCTGTACACCCTTCACCCATTAAATTCTACTCACTTCATCATCGGTCCGGCTGCGAAAATGGCTGCGTGGTGACCCATATTCACATTACACAGCATGTAGTGACCCATAATCACTATACACAGCATGCAGTGACCCATATTCACATTACACAGTATGTAGTGATCCAAATTCACATTACACAGCATGTACTGACCAATATTCGCACTTAGTGACCGATATTCACATTACACAGCGCGTAGTGACCCATATTCATACTATACAGCGCACAGTGACCCATACTCACATTATACAGTGCGCAGTGACCAATATTCACATTATACAGTACGCAGTGACCAATATTCACATTATACAGCGCGCAGTGACCAATATTCACATTATAGAGCGCGCAGTGACCAATATTCGCACGTAGTGACCCATTTTCACATTACACAGCGCATAGTGACCCATATTCATATTATACAGCGCGCAGTGACCAATATTCACATTACATAGAGTGTAGTGACCCATATTCACATTACACAGTGCATAGTGACTAATATTCACACATAGTGACCCATATTCATATTACACAGTGCATAGTGACTAATATATGTATTATACGTATACGCTAGATGTACCCTGAGGGATATAGACGCAGGGAACATATATTCGCTGAGCTGTGCAGGGCTTAGGCAGCCATCAGCTGCGTCACTGGATCCCCAGGTGGGTAACAATATAGGCTGAGACGGTACAGTTATCACACAGGGAACACGTACCTGTCGAGCAGCACAGAGCCTAGGCAACCAAAGAAAAAAATTCTTATCCACGGCGCCACTGGTCGCCGCAATAGCCCTGCCTGGCTGTTGCGGCGACCAGTGGCGCCATGGATAAGATAATACAGCAGGGACAGTACGGTTATCACACAGGGCACACATACATGCTGAGCTGCACAGCACCTAGGCAGCCATCAGCGGCGCCACTGGTCACCGCATCAGCCAGGCAGGTAACAATACAGCAGGGACATTACAGTTTTCACAGTTATTTGCGGGCGGTGTTCTACTTGCTAAGCAGCAAAAGATTGTTGCTTAGTGAATGATCCTGAATCAGGCCCCCTGTTCCCCTCACTACATTCTCACACACAGCCCACTCCCTCACAATAAATGTCACACTCCCCAGTCTCTGCACACATTACCTTCAGGCTTCAGCCAGGAGCCAGCCTGGGAGCCTGCCACAGTGACAGATCAGTAGGCAGGGCCGCTGCAGCTGCAGTGTGGTCTACCCAGGCACAGGAAAAGGCAGGGGCGTGGCCTAATCACGGACCCCCCCGTGGCCACGCCCCCTTTTGAACACTCGACTCGTGCTGACTGCTGCTGAAGGAGCCCAGCCAGGCCAGCAGCAAAGCGCAGGTACTGCTTGCCGGCCGGGGGAGGGGGCACTGCCGGTCATTAGGAGGTGCTGCAATTGTGCGGGGGTGCAGGGCCGGTGCTACCACTAGGCAGCTTTAGGCAGCTGCCTAGGGCGCAGGCCACTGGAGGGCGCACCATTTCAGCCCAACATTTAAATTAATTTTATTTATGCGTTGCAGCAGGTCCCTTGAGCCACCGCTACAGTTTCCAGGGGTGGGAAAAGCGCCTCAGCGATAGCGCTGCCTGCACTATGGAGCCGCCGGCAGCAGCAAGATCACCAGGGCCGGTGCTACCACTAGGCAGCTTTAGGCAGCTGCCTAGGGCGCAAGCCACTGGAGGGCGCACCATTTCAGCCCAACATTTAAATGAATTTTATTTATGCGTGGCAGCAGGTCCCTTGTAGAGATGGGCAAAACGGGCCACTAACGAGAATTGGGATCCAGCAGATCAGTCCGTGAAAAGATCCAGATCTTTTACACGGGTCAGCGACTCGCTTTGAAAGATGGGGTAATTTGATCAGAAAAAAGCATCATTTGTTTTACAATAATTTTTTGCCATTTTCTTTAACTTTTTTTTTTTTGTCATAAACAGTGAGCTGAACAAATAACCGATACATGACCGAGTAAAACACTGATTGATGGCTGGGTGCAGAATCGCCATCGATGGCAACCATCGATGGCATCTGCACTGATGGCCATCCCTAGCAGCAGCAGCCTCGTTATTCTTTATTTTACTTGCAGTCGCAGCACTGTACTCAGTGTCCGGAGTCAGTACATCTCAGCTGCCACAGGTGGCAGTGCTGAGATCAGGCAAATGCATTGTAATAAAAAATGAAACTGAAAGTAAAAGAACAACGGTTCACCTTTTTGGGATCGGTGGCTCCCTCAGTCTTTTATGGGATCCGTTCAAAAGACCCACTTCGTTCGTGAACGACCCATCTCTAGTCCCTTGAGCCACCGCTACAGTTTCCAGGGGTGGGATAAGCGCATCAGCGATAGCGCTGCCTGCACTATGGAGCCGCCGGCAGCAGCAAGATCATTAACCAGCGCTACAGCGAGCAGCGGATGCACACACTAGTTAGGTGCCACCAACACTATGCACTGTGTGTGTGTGTATCACCTCTCACCTGCTGCTGTGCGGTGCTGTGTATGCCATTGCCCGGGACTGCTGCTGATGCGGGTACGCCGGCCATGCTGCTTCCTGTCTCCCCAACACCCAGCCACTCATTCTGCTGCTGGCCGCTGCCCGGACTGCGCTGCTCCAGTGTGGACTTGCATAGCCAGCACAGTGTGGGGCTGAAATCAGTGTGTACTGCTGGCTGTGTAGCGGCGGGGAGCAGGTGGAGAGTGACTCCGGGGCAGAGTTATAACGCTGCTTCCGGTCACTAGATGTGCCGAGGGAGCTGGACCGGTGTGCGGCGGCTGCTGCTCGCTGAAGTGCTGGTAAGTGATCTTGCTGCTGCCGGCGGCTCCATAGTGCAGGCAGCGCTATCGCTGAGGCTAACTGCTGAGAGCGCCCACAAACCCCCCCCCCCTTTTGCCTGGGGCGCACAAATACCTTGCACCGACCCTGCGGGGGTGCCAGTCATTAGGAGGTGCCTGTGCACGCCCGGCACCCCCTGTGCGCATGCCTATGGCGATTCTACTGTTGGCAACTGGTGTGGGCGTTACATATAGGCAGCGATACTACTGTCAGCGACTGGTGTGGGCATTACATATAGGCAGCGATACTACTGTCGGCAACTGGTGTGGGCGTTACATATAAGCAATGCTACTACTGTCAGCAACTGGTGTGGGCATTACATATAGGCAGCGATACTACTGTCGGCAGCTGATGTGGGCGTTACATATAGGCAGTGATACTACTGTCGGCAACTGGTGTGGGCATTACATATAGGCAGCGATACTACTGTCAGCGACTGGTGTGGGCATTACATATAGGCAGCGATACTACTGTCGGCAACTGGTGTGGGCGTTACATATAAGCAATGCTACTACTGTCAGCAACTGGTGTGGGCATTACATATTGGCAGCGATACTACTGTCGGCAGCTGATGTGGGCGTTACATATAGGCAGTGATACTACTGTCGGCAACTGGTGTGGGCATTACATATAAGCAATGCTACTACTGTCAGCCACTGGTGTGGGCGTTACATATAGGCAGCGATACTACTGTCGGCAGCTGATGTGGGCGTTACATATAGGCAGCGATACTACTGTCGGCAACTGATGTGGGCGTTACATGTAGGCAGCAATGCTACTACTGTCAGCAACTGGTGTGGGCGTTACATATAGGCAGCGATATTACTGTCGGCAACTGGTGTGGGCGTTACATATAGGCAGTGATACTACTGTCGGCAACTGGTGTGGGCGTTACATATAGGCAGCGATTCTACTGTCGGCAGCTGGTGTGGGCGTTACATACAGGTAGCGATACTGTCGGCAACTGGTGTGGGCTTTACATACAGGCAGCGATACTACTGTCAGCAACTGGTGTGGGCGTTACATACAGGCAGCGATACTACTGTCGGCAGCTGGTGTGGGCGTTACATATAAGCAATGCTACTACTGTCAGTAACTGGCGTGGGCATTAGGTATAAGAAGCGCTACTACTGTCTGGAACTGGCATGGGCATTACGCATCACTACTAGTGTCAGCAACTGGTGTGGGCGTTACATATAAGCAATGTTACTACTGTCAGCAACTGGTGTGGGGTGTTAGTGGGCATTAGGTATACAAAGCGCTACTACACTCTGCATCTGGTGTGGGCATTACGCATCATTACTACTGTCGGCAACTGGTGTGGGCATTGGCTAAAAGCAGCACTACTACAGTCGGTAACTGGTGTGGGTGTTATGTATAGGCAGCACTTCTACTGTCGTTAACTGGTGTGGGTGTTACGTATAATCAGGTCTACTACTGTCGGCAACTGGTGTTATGTATAGGCAGCACTACTACTGTCGGCAATTGGTGTGTGTTATGTATAATCAGCGATAAGACTTTCGGCAACTGAATAAAGGGCACAAGCTGCTGTGCAGGGAAATAACTAGGTGTGTGCCAGTGGTACCTTGCCCATTTGCACTGTGGTTACATCATGTGGTCCAGCAGCTGCAGTTATTGATTGGCTGTCGGACCGAGAGCTCTGATTGGCTCAAAAGCTGGCGCCATATTTGAAAATCAATTCAGTGTCTCTGCAAGCTCTGCTGGGTTCAGGGCTGGACAGGACTGGATTACACAGTGAGCAGTACTAAAGGCATACTGCAATGGGACACCACCCCCCCCCCCTCCCCACCTGAGAGGTGCTCACCCTCCTCCCATTGTTCAGAATTATGCATGGGTTGAAAATTTAATTTACATATTTTTAAGTATATGTATTCGAAGTAATCATCCCCGTTTCCTGCAGCGTCCGCGGCTGAATTGTTTGGGTGGCACAACACCCGTGACTAGGTGGAAACCCGTGCATCTTTCAGCTTCAAGTTCAGCAGGTAACCCCGCCTACTGTTATGCTGGCCCGCCCATTTTGATTTGGTGCTTCCCATATGAGGCCACTTCCAGAAATTTTCCAGGGCCACTTTTGGTCCCCATTCCGCCCCTGCCTCTGCTTACAGCAGCTGTCAGCTCTAGTTCCAGGCAGTGGTGGGTAGAAATTTTGCTCCCCCCAGCCAAAAAAAATCTGGCGCCCCCCTCCCATTTTTTGGAACCTATAGCATTTCATAAAGGGTGTGTGGCAATGCTTTTTAGACAATATGCCACACACTGTAATGTCTATTACATATTATACTACACACCATAATGACCCTTACACATTATTCCCCTTACCATAAAGCCCATTACACATTATGCCACATATTGTAATGTCCATAACACATTACGACACACAAAGTTATGCCACATTATGCCACAACGTAATGCCCATTGCACATTATACCACACACCTTAAAGTCAATTACACATTATGCCACACACCGTAATGCCCATTACAGAATATAAAACATTATGCACACATGGTGAAACCCGATATATATTGAATGAGGTCAGCTTCCAGGCAATCAGGTTGCTGGTGTTCAGTATATCGACACTGGCATCCAAACTGCCATTAGAACACTGAAACTGGAACATTTAAACACATCAGGATGCCAACACCGGAATGTCAACAGCCAACAATTAGCCGTAAGTATGCTGGAACGGGTTAGGGAGAGGCCAAGGTGGATTAGGGATAGGCAGTACTGGGGGTAGGGAGGGGTATGGTTAAATATCAGCTGGAGCAGGGGCAAGAAGGAGGATAGGGGCAGGCAGTGCAGAGGCTAGGGAAGGGGTATAGCAGCTACTAGGTTTAGAAGTGTACATATATTGCACTTTAAGCTGCCATATTGAAAGTTATTTCCAGTGCTGCTGCAGGCACCATTGACACCACCTCTATACCCCATGCACGGCCAGCAGCAGGAACCAGGGCAGCCTCTGGGAAGGGAGCACCATCCTGGCACACAAACATATAAGGGTGCCCTAATTGAGCGCCAGTTATCCCATCTCCTGACCCCAAACCAAGCAAAACACATCTTACCAGATGCTAGAACTGCAGTCAGGAGAGGACACTGAAGTGCGGGGATGTCAGTGGGTCACAACCATTATCTTGAAGGTCACGACGGGTGCTTTGTGATGGTCGCTCCTCCTTGGCTCTGCGCGTGTGAAAGCTTGGTTGGTCTCTAGGACAGGAAGGGTGGAGTCTGCACTGCAGCAGCAAGTTCTGCTGCCCAGGAGACACGCTGCTGCTGTGGGAGATGAAAAAGCATGATCATAGGTCAGGGTACTCTGGTGCTGCTGCCAGCAACTCAGGGCAAACAATTGGGGCGCAGGAGCGTAACTAGAACCTTGTGGGTCCCATTGCAAAATATATAAAGGGTCTGATTCTCTCTCTCTCTCTCTGACACTTTCTTTTTCTTTCCGTCACTGTCTCTCTATTACTCTCTCCTTCACACCCCCACTCTCTCCATAGCGTTTCGCTGTCTCGCTCCGCTCTTTCCTTCATACTCACCAATCGGGATTCTAGCTGTCAGTATTACGGCGTTGGCATCCTGACTCATTTGAAGTTCAGCGGCCGCTCTTCTAAAGGCATTAGGGATGCTAGCGTCGCTATACTGAATGCTGGCATCCAGGGACCAGGGGCTAATAGATACCAGACACACAGGACATACATGCACACATACCATATATACAGACACACATCACATACACGCACATACCATACATATATATACAAACAGGACATACATGCACACATACCATATATACAGACACACATCACATACACGCACATACCATACATATATATACAAACAGGACATACATGCACACATACCATATATACAGACACACATCACAAACACGCACATACCATACATATATATACAAACAGGACATACATGCACACATACCATATACACAGACACACATCACATACATGCACATACCATATATACAGTCACACATCACATACATGCACATACCATATATACAGACACACATCACATACATGCACACATACCATATATACAGACACACATCACATACACACACATACCATACATATATATACAAACAGGACATACATGCACACATACCATATATACAGACACACATCACATACATGCACATACCATACATATATATACAAACAGGACATACATGCACACATACCATATATACAGACACACATCACATACATGCACATACCATACATATATATACAAACAGGACATACATGCACACATACCATATACACAGACACACATCACATACACGCACATACCATACATATATATATAAACAGGACATACATGCACACATACCATATATACAGACACACATCACATACACGCACATACCATACATATATATATATATATATATATATATATAAACAGGACATACATGCACACATACCATATATACAGACACACATCACATACAAGCACATACCATACATATATATACAAACAGGACATACATGCACACATACCATATATAAAGACACACATCACATACATGCACATACCATACATACAGACACACATCACATACATGCACATACCATACATATATACAAACAAACAGGACATACATGCACACATACCATATATACAGACACACATCACATACATGCACATACCATACATATATATATACAAACAGGACATACATGCACACATACCATATATACAGACACACATCACATACATGCACATACCATACATATATATACAAACAGGACATACATGCACACATACCATATATACAGACACACATCACTTACATGCACATACCATACATATATATACAAACAGGACATACATGCACACATACCATATACACAGACACACATCACATACATGCACATACCATATATACAGACACACATCACATACATGCACATACCATATATACAGACACACATCACATACATGCACACATACCATATATACAGACACACATCACATACACGCACATACCAAACATATATATACAAACAGGACATACATGCACACATACCATATATACAGACACACATCACATACATGTACATACCATATATACAGACACACATCACATACATGCACACATACCATATATACAGACACACATCACATACACGCACATACCATATATATATATACAAACAGGACATACATGCACACATACCATATATACAGACACACATCACATACATGCACATACCATACATATATATACAAACAGGACATACATGCACACATACCATATATACAGACACACATCACATACATGCACATACCATACATATATATACAAACAGGACATACATGCACACATACCATATATACAGACACATCACATACATGCACATACCATACATATATATACAAACAGGACATACATGCACACATACCATATATACAGACACACATCACATACATGCACATACCATACATATATATACAAACAAACAGGACATACATGCACACATACCATATATACAGACAAACATCACATACATGCACATACCATACATATATATATACAAACAGGACATACATGCACACATACCATATATACAGACACACATCACATACATGCACATACCATACATATATACAAACAGGACATACATGCACACATACCATAAATACAGACACACATCACATACATGCACATACCATACATATATATACAAACAGGACATACATGCACACATACCATATACACAGACACACATCACATACATGCACATACCATATACACAGACACACATCACATACATGCACATACCATATATACAGACACACATCACATACATGCACATACCATATATACAGACACACATCACATACATGTACATACCATATATACAGACACACATCACATACATGCACACATACCATATATACAGACACACATCACATACACGCACATACCATACATATATATACAAACAGGGCATACATGCACACATACCATATATACAGACACACATCACATACATGCACATACCATACATGTATATACAAACAGGACATACATGCACACATACCATATATACAGACACACATCACATACATGCACATACCATACATATATATACAAACAGGACATTCATGCACACATACCATATACACAAACACACATCACATACATGCACATACCATATATACAGACACACATCACATACATACATGCACATACCATACATACATACATACATATATATACAAACAGGACATACATGCACACATACCATATATACAGACACACATCACATACCATATATACAGACACACATCACATACATGCACACATACCATATATACAGACACACATCACATACATGCACATACCATACATACATATATATACACAAACAGGACATACATGCACACATATCATATATACAGACACACATCACATATATGCACATACCATACATATATATACAAACAGGACATACATGCACACATACCATATATACAGACACACATCACATACATGCACATACCATATATACAGACACACATCACATACATGCACACATACCATATATACAGACACACATCACATACACGCACATACCATACATATATATACAAACAGGACATACATGCACACATACCATATATACAGACACACATCACATACATACATACATACATATATATACAAACAGGACATACATGCACACATACCATATATACAGACACACATCACATACATGCACATACCATATATACAGACACACATCACATACATGCACACATACCATATATACAGACACACATCACATACATGCACACATACCATATATACAGACACACATCACATACATGCACATACCATACATACATATATATACAAACAGGACATACATGCACACATACCATATATACAGACACACATCACATACATGCACATACCATACATATATATACAAACAGGGCATACATGCACACATACCATATATACAGACACACATCACATACATGCACATACCATACATATATACACAAACAGGACATACATGCACACATACCATATACACAGACACACATCACATACATGCACATACCATATATACAGACACACATCACATACATGCACACATACCATATATACAGACACACATCACATACACGCACATACCATACATACATATATATATATATACAAACAGGACATACATGCACACATACCATATATACAGACACACATCACATACATGCACATACCATACATATATATACAAACATGACATACATGCACACATACCATATATACAGACACACATCACATACATGCACATACCATACATACATATATACAAACGGGACATACATGCACACATACCATATATACAGACACACATCACATACATGCACATACCATACATATATATACAAACAGGACATACATGCACACATACCATATATACAGACACACATCACATACATGTACATACCATACATATATATACAAACAAACAGGACATACATGCACACATACCATATATACAGACAAACATCACATACATGCACATACCATACATATATATATACAAACAGGACATACATGCACACATACCATATATACAGACACACATCACATACATGCACATACCATACATATATACAAACAGGACATACATGCACACATACCATATATACAGACACACATCACATACATGCACATACCATACATATATATATATATACAAACAGGACATACATGCACACATACCATATACACAGACACACATCACATACATGCACATACCATATATACAGACACACATCACATACATGCACTTACCATATATACAGACACACATCACATACATTCACATACCATATATACAAACACACATCACATACATGTACATACCATATATACAGACACACATCACATACATGCACACATACCATATATACAGACACACATCACATACACGCACATACCATATATATATATACAAACAGGACATACATGCACACATACCATATATACAGACACACATCACATACATGCACATACCATACATATATATACAAACAGGACATACATGCACACATACCATATATACAGACACACATCACATACATGCACATACCATATATATATACAAACAGGACATACATGCACACATACCATATATACAGACACACATCACATACATGCACATACCATACATATATACAAACAGGACATACATGCACACATACCATATATACAGACACACATCACATACATGCACATACCATACATATATATACAAACAGGACATACATGCACACATACCATATATACAGACACACATCACATACATGCACATACCATACATATATATACAAACAAACAGGACATACATGCACGCATACCATATATACAGACAAACATCACATACATGCACATACCATACATATATATATATATACAAACAGGACATACATGCACACATACCATATATACAGACACACATCACATACATGCACATACCATACATACATATATATACAAACAGGACATACATGCACACATACCATATATACAGATGCACATACCATACATATATATACAAACAGGACATACATGCACACATACCATATACACAGACACACATCACATACTTGCACATACCATATATACAGACACACATCACATACATGCACATACTATATATACAGACACACATCACATACATGCACATACCATATATACAGACACACATCACATACATGTACATACCATATATACAGACACACATCACATACATGCACACATACCATATATACAGACACACATCACATACACGCACATACCATACATATATATACAAACAGGACATACATGCACACATACCATATATACAGACACACATCACATACATGCACATACCATACATATATATATATATATATACAAACAGGACATACATGCACACATACCATATATACAGACACACATCACATACATGCACATACCATACATATATATACAAACAGGACATACATGCACACATACCATATACACAAACACACATCACATACATGCACATACCATATATACAGACACACATCCCATACATACATGCACATACCATACATACATATATATACAAACAGGACATACATGCACACATACCATATATACAGACACACATCACATACCATATATACAGACACACATCACATACATGCACACATACCATATATACAGACACACATCACATACATGCACATACCGTACATACATATATATACACAAACAGGACATACATGCACACATATCATATATACAGACACACATCACATACATGCACATACCATACATATATATATATATATATATATATACAAACAGGACATTCATGCACACATACCATATATACAGACACACATCACATACATGCACATACCATACATATATATACAAACAGGACATACATGCACACATACCATATACACAGACACACATCACATACATGCACATACCATATATACAGACACACATCACATACATGCACATACCATATATACAGACACACATCACATACATGTACATACCATATATACAGACACACATCACATACATGCACACATACCATATATACAGACACACATCACATACATGCACATACCATACATACATATATATATATATATATATATATATATACACAAACAGGGGTACTTATGTAGTATCTGGGCTTCCGATTTAGAAATCGGATCGGATCGCATCGCATCGTATCGCATGCGACCAAATCGTATGCGATGCGATGGTCAAGATTTTTCCATAGGATTCAATGTTAAAATGGTCTGAGTCCATTTTAACATAGAATTCAATGGGAAAAAGGGGTCCTTTTCCTTTCCCCACTATCCAAGTGGGCATGGAGTTGGATATAAACCTGTGGCGAGCGTAGCGAGCCACCGAGCCCGAAGCGTGGCGAGCGTAGCGAGCCCCGCGAGGGGACACAGAATACTTTTCAAGAAATATGCGTCCCCTCGCGGGGCTCGGTGGCTCGCTGCGCTCGCCACGCTATATAAAATCAACTCTATGCCCACTTGGATAGTGGGGAAATGAACAGGACCTTCTTAACATTGAATCCTATGCAAAATCGCATCGAATCGCATCGCATCGCATCTGATTGTATGCCTTAAGGTAAGGCATACAATCATAAAATCGGCAGCCCAGATACTACATAAGTACCCAAACAGGACATACATGCACACATACCATATATACAGACACACATCACATACATACATACATATATATACAAACAGGACATACATGCACACATACCATATATACAGACACACATCACATACATGCACATACCATATATATAGACACACATCACATACATGCACACATACCATATATACAGACACACATCACATACATGCACACATACCATATATACAGACACACATCACATACATGCACATACCATACATACATATATATATACAAACAGGACATACATGCACACATACCATATATACAGACACACATCACATACATGCACATACCATACATACATATATATACAAACAGGACATACATGCTCACATACCATATATACAGACACACATTACATACATGCACATACCATACATATATATACAAACAGGACATGCATGCACACATACCATATACACAGACACACATCACATACATGCACATACCATATATACAGACACACATCACATACATGCACACATACCATATATACAGACACACATCACATACATGCACATACCATACATATATATACAAACAGGACATACATGCACACATACCATATATACAGACACACATCACATACACGCACATACCATACATACATATATATACCATCAGGACATACATGCACACATACCATATATACAGACACACATTACATACACGCACATACCATACATATATATACAAACAAACAGGACATTCATGCACACATACCATATATACAGACACACATCACAAACACGCACATACCATACATATATATACAAACAGGACATACATGCACACATACCATATACACAGACACACATCACATACATGCACATACCATATATACAGACACACATCACATACATGCACATACCATACATACATACATACATATATATACTGTGAGGTTAGCAAACTGACCGTAAGACTGTAATTATGATATTTTATTAGGTGTTGTAATTAATGTACTATTTTAGTCCGTCTGTACCCTCTTTATGTCTATATTCCCCCTATATGTGTGTGTAGTTCCAGATCATATATTATTAGGCTGTATAATCCCACCAGAAATGTAATGTCTGTATTTCCCAGGACTTTATTCATGTAAGCATTATACCATTGATACCATTGGCAATCTCCACAGGGGGGTTTACCATTCTTTGTAAACCTCTGGGCTCTAGCAGACTTTGTGGAACCAGGCACCGCAGGGGGTGATCGAATCCCCCTACTATCAACAGGAAGGTTGTCCACAGGGGGTGATCAGCCCATAATGTAATCAGACTGTGTTTTGTATCTTGTGTTGATATTGTATCTTGTGCTGACACTACTCTGCAGACTTACTGGAACCGACCCCAGCAGGGGGGGGGGGAGGGGGCAGCAGCAGATGGGCAGCTGGATATTACCTGGGGGGATATGTCTGACTCTTGGGTCCACCAATCCGAACCAAGTACCGGCCCCCTGGCAGTTTAAGCCCCGTGGGAAATTGGAAGTTTTTAAAATGACTTGTACACCTGCCAGCTCAGTATGTTAGTCGCAATCCTGGCTAGAGGTGATACTCTGCCACTGGACCTTGTGGAACACATCGTTTGCCCGGGAAGGGGGCATCCTACATAAGCTCTGGTGTGGAGCGTCAGTGTTTTGTGGACTTATACAGTTTTCTGCTATCACAGCTGTGTGGATAAGTGATAGTTTGCCCTGTGGAACTGATCTGGGACTGTGACTATACAAGGACTGTCTGTTTGGGCCTGCTACCTGAATATCTTTCTACTCTGCAATTTACCTTTGCCACTGTTTATTGTCTATTTGTGCGTGCTGTGGAAAATAAACCGTTCTTCTGGTTTCATCTGCTCGGTGTCTGAGTGATTGAGGAACTTGTATCTTCACATTTGGTGGCAGCAGTGGGATCATTCAGACACCAACCATCGAGCACAGAAAGCGCAGAGAACAGAGGATCAGACCATATGTAAGGAAACGGAAAATGCAATAAGGTGATGTTCAGCAAGTGAGCAGGTGTCAGTCCTGTGAAAGGGAAAATGTTTCCAAGGAAAGAAAATCGATGCCTCAAGACCCCTGTAGCAGAGGAGCTCAGGGATGGAGGTTCTTCAGTGTATCGGCAGGCTGGGAAGCCGAATCTGTTATTTATTGTCAGTAAAATGCAGTATATCTGGAAGTACTGGGAAGAAGCTCAGCAGATGATCAGCGGGTGGAGAGTATCCAGCATTCAGGACAAGTTGTGTTACCTGGGGGATGCATTCCTGCACTGTAAAGGTGAGGCCACTTCTTGGAATCTGCTGGGGGAGCCAGAGTTTGTAGAATTTACAGAGGAAGTGATTGCTACAGTTACCCAGATGCTCCAAAGAGGACAATATTCTGAGGCTGAAGGACAAGTCCAGAATAAATTGATGCCCCAGATAGAACCAGAGGAAAGGTCTAGAAGGGGGCTACTGCAATCTGGGCAGACAACCGAGGGGTCTGCCACAGAATTAATTGTTACCGCAAGAGAAGGGTCGTTGTCAGGGGGGCCCCTAACTGCCCTTGAAGAAATGAGTATGGAGGAGCTGATAGCAGAATGTCAGCTGCGAGGTATACCCATCCAATCCTGCACTCGCGGGGAAATCCTTCAGCAGATCCTTCACGATCAGGGAGATCCTACTAATGCATTTGCTGATTATCGGGCATGTATCCTCCATTTCGGTGCACAGCTGAGTGTGTGGGAACAATTGGAGTGTCTGGAGGAGTGCTTTATTGTGGCAGAGGAAGAGGCGATTGATCGCGGGCTCCTGGATACCCCAGCATGGCAAGATCAGTGTCGCAGGGGGCGTGATGAAAGGCACCGTTTGCAACTGCTTCTCCCCCATCCTAGGGAGGAAGCTGCTCAGTGTTCTCTGCAGGGGGAGGTTAGCCCCAACGTGAAGAAAGTGAGGCCTCTGAGCCAGGCACCCCGGGAGGAGCTGCACTACTGCTTCCCTTTTTCTGAGGTGGGAGATGCAGAATTATTAACCTGCTGCCAGGGGATCTATGAGGACTGCGTCCAGGAGGAGATCACCGTGGTTAGAGGAGTATCCGACAACATCCAGGCCACCAGCCCACCAGTCACAGATGACGTCGTGTTTCGGGCTGCCCAGCATACTCAGCTGGGGAAGGAGGCTATCGCGGAGAAGGAGCTGTGCGCAGAAGTAGCTGCAGGTGAGCATCTGGCTTTTAAGGGGACAGAGCTGACACAGCCTGTCCTGCAGCCACCAGCGGAATTGTTTGTGATGGAGGGTCCCTCCTCAGCCCTGGACATTGAGACCAAATGCTGGACTGAAATTTGCCATGCCCCTAGTTTGGGTTTGGGGGAGGAAGGACATGACGGGGTGGTGGAAGTGCCAGGGCCAGAGCCCCTATATTGGCCTGCTGTTTGGCCCCTGTTCCTTGGGCAAGAGGGGGAGGTGGAAAGTGGTCCCTGCCCCATTGTGCCCGAGGCAAAAGTATTAGTAGGTTACAATGTTGCAGAGGGGGGGTACCCAGAATCCGAAGAAGAGGAATCGCTACATCCCTTGTTAGTTCCAATGTATGACTTAGACTGTAATCATGCCCTTGCTGGTTCTGCAAACCAGCCGCCTTTTACAAGATGGGTTTGGTATGATGTCACCCTGTGGGACTCAGGTGGTAGATCCAAACCTCAGATTCTCTGCTCTGCCTCCCACTACAGGGTGTTATTGGTTCCAGAACAACTTGGTACAGGAACTAAAATAGTAGGGGAAGGAATGTGAGGTTAGCAAACTGACCGTAAGACTGTAATTATGATATTTTATTAGGTGTAGTAATTAATGTACTATTTTAGTCCGTCTGTACCCTCTTTATGTCTATATTCCCCCTATATGTGTGTGTAGTTCCAGATCATATATTATTAGGCTGTATAATCCCACCAGAAATGTAATGTCTGTATTTCCCAGGACTTTATTCATGTAAGCATTATACCATTGATACCATTGGCAATCTCCACAGGGGGGTTTACCATTCTTTGTAAACCTCTGGGCTCTAGCAGACTTTGTGGAACCAGGCACCGCAGGGGGTGATCGAATCCCCCTACTATCAACAGGAAGGTTGTCCACAGGGGGTGATCAGCCCATAATGTAATCAGACTGTGTTTTGTATCTTGTGTTGATATTGTATCTTGTGCTGACACTACTCTGCAGACTTACTGGAACCGACCCCAGCAGGGGGGGGGAGAGGGGGCAGCAGCAGATGGGCAGCTGGATATTACCTGGGGGGTTGTGTCTGACTCTTGGGTCCACCAATCCGAACCAAGTACCGGCCCCCTGGCAGTTTAAGCCCCGTGGGAAATTGGAAGTTTTTAAAATGACTTGTACACCTGCCAGCTCAGTATGTTAGTCGCAATCCTGGCTAGAGGTGATACTCTGCCACTGGACCTTGTGGAACACATCGTTTGCCCGGGAAGGGGGCATCCTACATAAGCTCTGGTGTGGAGCGTCAGTGTTTTGTGGACTTATACAGTTTTCTGCTATCACAGCTGTGTGGATAAGTGATAGTTTGCCCTGTGGAACTGATCTGGGACTGTGACTATACAAGGACTGTCTGTTTGGGCCTGCTACCTGAATATCTTTCTACTCTGCAATTTACCTTTGCCACTGTTTATTGTCTATTTGTGCGTGCTGTGGAAAATAAACCGTTCTTCTGGTTTCATCTGCTCGGTGTCTGAGTGATTGAGGAACTTGTATCTTCACATATACAAACAGGACATACATGCACACATACCATATATACAGACACACATCACATACATGCACATACCATACATACAGACACACATCACATACATGCACATACCATACATATATACAAACAAACAGGACATACATGCACACATACCATATATACAGACACACATCACATACATGCACATACCATACATATATATATATACAAACAGGACATACATGCACACATACCATATATACAGACACACATCACATACATGCACATACCATACATATATATACAAACAGGACATACATGCACACATACCATATATACAGACACACATCACTTACATGCACATACCATACATATATATATATATATATATATATATATATATATATATACAAACAGGACATACATGCACACATACCATATACACAGACACACATCACATACATGCACATACCATATATACAGACACACATCACATACATGCACATACCATATATACAGACACACATCACATACATGCACACATACCATATATACAGACACACATCACATACACGCACATACCAAACATATATATACAAACAGGACATACATGCACACATACCATATATACAGACACACATCACATACATGCACATACCATACATATATATATACAAACAGGACATACATGCACACATACCATATATACAGACACATCACATACATGCACATACCATACATATATATACAAACAGGACATACATGCACACATACCATATATACAGACACACATCACATACATGCACATACCATACATACATACATACATACATATATACAAACAAACAGGACATACATGTACACATACCATATATACAGACACACATCACATACATGCACATACCATACATATATATACAAACAGGACATACATGCACACATACCATATATACAGTGATAATACAGAAAATCAACTAATCAATAAATCTATGCTTTTATTATATTCTGTTTTCCTGACTGCCGCTATTATTGCTGCAGATGACTTTAGCTTGTTGCACACGGTACTATTCACTGCGTATGAGGCCTTCCCTTTGCGCTAAACAGTTATAATATGTTAGAAGCAGCAGCCATTTTGTTAGGCATGACTTGCATAATAATATTATTAAAATGGCTGATCATTCAGAACAGTGCTGTAAAAGTGATTTCTTATAAAGAATTGTTTTTGGTTTTAGAAGCTTAAGAATGTGATGTTGACAGTATAATGTAGCAAGGACAGAAAGTTAGTCTCCATAAACTGAATAATATGGGAACAAGGCCACACATGCGTAGACCCACAAGGCCACTGAAGTTGGGTGTTGGGTTAATTATGACATCATGATTGAAAGCAGAGCTTGCCAATAAGACTCAATGCTTATGAGTAATTAATTAATTAATGTGATAAAGGTTTAAATATCAGAGTGATAGAAGGAGGGAAAAGGCATTTGAGGAAGAACACACAAGCACGGGGGGCTGGAGGTAATTATGAAGGAGGTTTAATCATGGCTGATCACTGTCCTTGAAAGGTGTCCATTTTGATTTGATTTAGAATTACTGTTTAAGTATTAGCTAATCAATTTTATGTTTCTTGTGTTAGTCTGCATTTGCAAATACCTGTAATGAAGCTATTCTGTAAGTAAAGCATTGTCATACCTTTTATAACAAGGTTGTGTGGGTGTGCAATCATTTCAGCGTTGCCGTTATATTTAAAGGTAATAAAGTAAATACATTTGGTTTGGGTTATTAATCATATCTAATCTTATCAGATAAATATCAGGTTTATCAGTTGGAGGCCCCAGCGAGATTCAATGATGTTGGTTTTCACATTTTATCAGTTGAGAAAATCAAAGTTTGAAAGGAAAAAAAAAATTAGCTATTTAAAAAAAAAAAAAAAATGTGTAGAAAAAATTGTAAAGTCGGTGCATTTTTTGTACCATTATTTTTCTCAACATCTGTTAAGGTGTGGTAATCCATATCACTTGAAACAACTTCGATCTTTAATTATAAAACCAATAGATCGTAATTTAAGGCATGGAAAGACAATGCTGCATTTTGCAGACTGTCAGCTTGCTAAACCCCCCCGCATCGCCCATTTCTTCTCTGTGTCAGAGAATAGATAAGGAGAGCAGCGAGAAACTTGGCAAGAAGTTGTAAACAACGTTGCTTGAGTCAGGAAGAGTATTTCTTTAGTTTATTTGCAAAGCATGCAGACTATAGCAAGCATATTAATATAAAGGTTATGCTGGCAATAAATTTTCTACTTTTTAAAAAAAAATATTCTTTAAATCACAGTATTTTTTTTTTTTTGTTTGTTTTTATTTTTTGACCGCGGTTGGATTGTTTGATGTATATTGTCTGCTGAGGATATTGCTGAAGTAACTAATCTGTAGCGGTTGTTTTGATAATTAGAGTTTCTTTGTTTGTCCAATCTATAAATTTTAAAGAAGTTGCATATATTTGTTGTAGGTTTTTTTGGTTTATTAAACAAAGCAGCTGTGAGTTGGAAACTCTAAAGTGATGGATTCAGTTGATGTAATGCGAGATAAGGAGTTGTCCATGTTAGGTGAAGAAACAGGAAATGATCATGTGAATTCAATGTTTTTTTCCATTTAATGAGCAATACATTTTGGATAAGAAAAGTGATATATATATCGATGAGATATAAGTCCAATATAACATCTATTCTTAAAGGTTCATATTGATATATTAGACCATGTTTTCTGTTGGCAATTTCTATTGCTTATTTGCTTAATCTGGATACATATATTGAATCAGATATACCTTGAGTAATGCGCAGATAAGTCCTGGGTTTATTTTTATTCTTATGAATGGAAGGTAATCAGTGATAACTGACTCAAGGCTGTGGGGTTTTCTTTAAGCCAATTTTTGTTTTGTTTTTGATTTGTGTTAATTAAATTTTGTTTGTTTTAAAAGGGGGAGGGTACTAAATTGATAGAGTATCTTAAGGGGTTAATACTGTGGCCACAGTTAGCTAGATAACCAAGGGAGATAGTGATCTAAGCGTGTAATGATCGCTTAGACAATGTGCAGATATGGTAACAAAGAATGACATATTGCATATAATTTTTTTCTGATTTGATGAGTTGATTTTTTTCCTGTGAAGAGTGCTGACCGGTAGCGAGATTCACAGGGGGTATCTGCCACCTACGTGCAAGGTAGAATATACTGAGAAGAAAGGGTGGGGGTGGGACACGTGACTACTGGTAACAAAGAATGACAGTAGAGACCCACAAGACTGGTAACAAGGAATGACAGGATGTGGAAGGCGTAGGTGTGGTAACAATGAATGACACATAACGCATGGTTAGGTTTTTTTGGGGACATTTTTCATTTATTTTATTTACATTTTTGTCTTTGAAAGAGGTAACACCGTTTTAAGCATTTGTATGGGATCACAGAAAGTACTCTGAGTATGTGACTAGTGTGAGCAAGTGAGAAGGTATAGAAAATACTATGCTGGTCATAGTTAGTTGGAATTGGCGATGATGATGCACCTGTGAGGTAATGATTATTTGATGAGAGTGAACGCGCAATGGTCTGGTGACAGGTGGTGAAAGCTTCAAGAATTGAGATAGTATATCCCACTAACCCACATATGTTTGGAAAGATTGTACTGTCCCACTGAGGGGTTAATTCTGTTCAGTGAGAAGTGAGGAGAGGTGATATGTCTTTTAGAGCCTTAGGGAGAAAAAAAAAAAAATGGAAAAAAAAAAAAGAATAATTTTGAAATTTTTGTTTATTTTTGAAAAAGCAGAAGGGAATAAGTTTTTTTTTCAGTGATGAGGTGAGAGTAACATCAGAAATAACTCTGTAGGAGATTAAAGGCAGGAAATGGTTAATGAGATTGATAAGAGAGTAAAGTTTTATTCCTAAATGATGTGAAATATCCAAGGAGTGTTACAGAACTGTTTTCCATAACAAAGACATGAAAGATTTTAGAATTAAAGATATTGTTTACCCTTTTGAAAAGGCACAATGAATAGATTAAAGTTATTGCAATGTTTGAATGGGACAGTGATCAGCCATACCCAAGGATGACCTCCAGCCCCCTCCCCTCTGCTTCCCTCAAGTGATAATGTTGTTTTGTCAACATCTGTTTAAAAACTGCCATTTTTTTTTTCCAAATGACAAATGCTAATATGATGTCTGAGCTTAATAATGCTATTGCTTTTGCTTGTTTTATTTAAATTAAATCCCAGCCAATAGAGGTGTGACCATTCCAGAGAAAAGATTAATTTACAAATTGATGCATTTCATTTTGCACAGAAAAAGCAAGTGTTTTAAAAAAAATTATTATTATTATTACTGAGCGACTAGAAATTCTTTATAAAATAATATTGAGTCTGCAGGTACCTCTGCAGAATCCTTATCAAAGCCCTTATTGAAAAAATACAGATTTTATAGTGATTATTATAAGATGCATATTGAGTTGCGTTTTTATGCTTACTGATTTATCTGATTGCATGTTGCCACTTTACTAGATCCATTGGTCATGCATATGAGCCCACAAATAAGGAATGGAGGTCACAATTGCTGCACAACTAATTATGATATTATCTCAAATATTTGTAATGATTTAATGATTATTTTTTTCTCAGAGTGGTTTGGAAGAAATTGTGTATTATTAACAGGAATCCATGAGAGACTGCTGTCAGAAGGCACTAACCGATATGAGGACCCTCACGGGGTTAGAGTATTTTGATGAGTTTTTCATTACTAATCATGTCACAAGTTTCTAAACATCTATGGACCACAAGAAATAGTTTTTTTTTCCAGATTTTACAACAATGCATACTATTTAATACCCATAGTATTTGCAACACTCTGTTATTGCAGGTAATCTGCCCAATGTGATTATTACAGTCATCTAATCATTGATTTATGATCTGCATAGTTCTTAAAGCAGATAGTCAGGACTTACTACATTTATTTACAGCACAGTCCAATATACGTGGACTCAATTAAGCCAAAGTTTTATGGACAGCCCCACTATGTCCCACAATGAGTTGCATGATTGCTACCACAATGCTGATTCAATATGTTTATGATCTAATGATGTGTTTAAATTCTTTACAGGATTCTTTTACTGACACCTTTTCTATTACTACTACTAAATCTAACTGACACAGAGCTGACAAAGTACAATATACTGACATAATTGCTTCATTTGAGGCTCTGATACACACACTGACAGAAACCACAGCACTGGATATATCAGATTTATCATATACCTGTCTTTACTGTAATGAACAACAAGCAGAGGCCTTGGGAGTTTGAACACATATACATGGGGATTCACATAGACCGATTGGGTATTACAGCTGCGCACTTGACCAAGTGGCAGCTGCATTACCGACATGCTTAAGAGCTGTGGCGGCTGCCGCGGCCTTAGTGCAGAAAGTAGAGGACATTGTACTACAACACCCACTGACATTATGTGTTCCTCATGCGGTTGCTTTCTTACTGAACTCTTCACGGACAAGACACATTTCCAGTGCATGGTTCTCTCGTTGGGAACTTTTGCTCCCAGCGCCACATGACCTGACTATTGTCAGGTGTGGTACGCTAAATCCTGCTACTCTGCTACCTGGTGGGACCCGGGAGTCCCAGAGGATGGATGAGAGGCAGGATTTAGAACATGATTGTGAGGAATATTTAAAGCAAAATTTCTCCAATTAGACCTGATATCTCTGACACGCCACTACCATCTACAAAGATTGTAGTTGTCACCAACAAGGAGACTCAGGATGGCCATATACGGGATATGCGGTAGTATTGGATTTAGAGATCCTCATTTTCCATCGTGATTTTGCTGTGATATAATACGCTAATATCACAGCAAGTAAAGGAGCTCATTGAGGCTGTGCAACTCCCTGCAAAGGCAGTAGTTGTTAAGTGTCAAGCTCACATGTTATAAAGTGATCTTGTTGCACTTGGTAACAAAAATAAGATGGCCACTGTTGTGAATCACACCACTATACAATTTAATGTTTTTACAATTGACCAGCAGAATCTCATAAAACATCAAGAGTTGTGTATTTAAAAGGAATGTGCCAATGGATGATGAATGGATACAGTCAAAAGGCTAATGGCCTATGTAAAGATGGTGGGGGCAGACCAGTAGCTCCCCAAACCCCTCCTCCTGGCATATGCGGAAGCTGCCCATGGGATGACCCATGTAAGGAGAGAGAGGGCATGTATGTTGATTTCATCTTATGCAGAGGCCCAAACGCATCTGCAGAAGAATGAACTCAGGAAAATTATTCCTATAGAACCATCAAACATTTCTCCTACCACTGGTCCATTCCTAAGGTTAAAAATATTTTTTTTGGGAATTTACATGCATTTAAAATTGTTATTATATTTAAATGGTATCTGATATGTTATCTTGATTAGAAGGAACATCCCAGCTGTCCCATGTACAGCATCCTTTACAGCAAAGAAATTTTTTGAGAAATTTGTGTTCAGATATGTTATCCCATAAGGTATATGCTATTAAAGAAATCATAGAGGTACATATTTGACAGGAAAGGTATTCTAAGGAATAAGTCAAAATATGGGTATGAAAATTTGGTTGCACTCACCACACACTAAAAGGTTTTAGTCAAAATTGAACATGTTAACAAATGCACATTGAGAACACATTATTTAGGGTGGGTGTGGAAATTACCATGAGTTGACTTGAAGTTTTGTCTTCGGTTTTGTATGACATTCACACTACTCCTCAGCAGCCACTGAACCTGTCCCCTTATAAGATCATTATTTTAATTTATATATACATTTTTTTATTTTTTGGGAGACCAGCAAACCCTATTCAACATCCAGCAGCAGACTTGTCACTCTAATTCTCACATCATCTAAATACTTTACCAGAAAAGCAAACAAGCTTATGAAGGGATGTTGTTATAAGGTCCAGCCTGGAGACTATGCAATGGTGAGAAAATTCTTACAATTAAATGTCTCATAGATCAAAGGCAAGACCCGTCCCTGTGAAACAAACCAATTGAATTAATGCGTCTCACTGCAAGAAGGTTTCCGACCTGGTGGTGATATCAGTTGAAAGAAATAAACTGATGCAGATAAATATTGTGACTGGGATTCTAACTTAATAAACTTTTTTTGATGATGGGCCTGTCCAGGGCCCCCACACAGACCAAGACAAGATCCACGGAATCGGGGGGCATCCTTAGTGGTGTCCCTGCGGGTTGTGGGCAAGAAGAGGTCCACGGAATCGGGGGATACCCTTAGTGGTGTCCCTGCGGGTTGTGGACAAGGTGTAAAACAATGATCCCCATGAGTGACCAAGTTTCCCATACACTCACTAACTGAAGAAGTCATTTTTGTTTTTTTAAGTTTTCATATTTTTATAGTGAATGAGGGTTACCAGGGATTGGTTGCTGGCAAGGACAGTGTGTATAGTTATCAAAGAGGTATTACTAGAGTCATGGTGGTGTATTCTACTTCTGCTTTTAATTTTAATCCCACAAGTATAATCATAACAGACACACATATACATCATACTACTGATGCTCCCAGGTTTCGGTATGCATCAGAGGATGGTGATAAAATACTGATAGCCAATATGTTAAACTAATTAGAAGGTTTAAAATAAATATATGAGTAATACCATAAAAGTAACTGAGAACGCCCACACCAGAACCATTGATAGAATACATCTAGTTGAGGTATCAATAAAGAAGAGGCATTCTAAATAAGGATGGTAACAATGGTGCAAACATAATATCTATATGCAAACTGACATTTCTTCTTTAAGACGCTCATCATGAGCTGATAGAAAGAACAATAAGGTAAACTGATTGTTGGTTATATTGTCATCTACGGTATCACTCCGGTAATGTTGGGTTAATGGCTACTTATATTTGCAGTCAAATTAAACAACACTTAATTTTCTATGTAGGATTTACACAAGTGAATCTTATAAGGTTACTGACTCTCCCTAGGTTTAAAATTGGTAAAGAGTGTAATAATAGGAGATATTTTGGAGTACAACAAAACATGTAGTTATGTGACAGAGTTGGGTGTGCTAGTATAAAATCTAGATAAAAAGGATACTCATTGAATTGTTTCTTATGATGTTTTCTCAAACATACTGTCTCTTAAGATATGGACATTACCACAAGGATTATATTATATTTACACACTTAAGGTTTCTAAATGGTTACAAACAAGATCTATTGTAATAAAATTTTACTTTTACTAATTAATACAGTGGTGATTCAACATAAAGATTTGAAAGTAACACATGGTATATTAAAGAAACACACTTATTTACATTTGGGTTAAAAATTAGTTTATTGAACAGGTGTGAGTGATGTGATTCCCTACAGTTGGTTTATTTGGTTGAACCCCAATAACTGGTTTGCATAAGTCAATGTTATATATGCTTTAAGAAGTTTGATGTTTTTGCCAAGATAATATTATTGATTTTTCTGTATACTAGTGAAATGCTTCAAGAAGGTTTTCCGATGTATTAAGAGAGAAACAAATGATGCACAGTACGAGAGATATGAACTTTTTTTCGGAGATATGAAAAAAGTTGAGGATGGACTGATAATACAGAAAATCAACTAATCAATAAATCTATGCTTTTATTATATTCTGTTTTCCTGACTGCCGCTATTATTGCTGCAGATGACTTTAGCTTGTTGCACACTGTACTATTCACTGCGTATGAGGCCTTCCCTTTGCGCTAAACAGTTATAATATGTTAGAAGCAGCAGCCATTTTGTTAGGCATGACTTGCATAATAATATTATTAAAATGGCTGATCATTCAGAACAGTGCTGTAAAAGTGATTTCTTATAAAGAATTGTTTTTGGTTTTAGAAGCTTAAGAATGTGATGTTGACAGTATAATGTAGCAAGGACAGAAAGTTAGTCTCCATAAACTGAATAATATGGGAACAAGGCCACACATGCGTAGACCCACAAGGCCACTGAAGTTGGGTGTTGGGTTAATTATGACATCATGATTGAAAGCAGAGCTTGCCAATAAGACTCAATGCTTATGAGTAATTAATTAATTAATGTGATAAAGGTTTAAATATCAGAGTGATAGAAGGAGGGAAAAGGCATTTGAGGAAGAACACACAAGCACGGGGGGCTGGAGGTAATTATGAAGGAGGTTTAATCATGGCTGATCACTGTCCTTGAAAGGTGTCCATTTTGATTTGATTTAGAATTACTGTTTAAGTATTAGCTAATCAATTTTATGTTTCTTGTGTTAGTCTGCATTTGCAAATACCTGTAATGAAGCTATTCTGTAAGTAAAGCATTGTCATACCTTTTATAACAAGGTTGTGTGGGTGTGCAATCGTTTCAGCGTTGCCGTT
Organism: Crinia signifera; assembly: GCF_055691185.1. NCBI lineage: Eukaryota > Metazoa > Chordata > Amphibia > Anura > Myobatrachidae > Crinia > Crinia signifera. Next base: position 538,477 of record NW_028142785.1, on the reverse strand, counting down.
ATATTTAAAGGTAATAAAGTAAATAAATTTGGTTTGGGTTATTAATCATATCTAATCTTATCAGATAAATATCAGGTTTATCAACAGACACACATCACATACATGCACATACCATACATACATATATACAAACAGGACATACATGCACACATACCATATATACAGACACACATCACATACATACCATACATATATATACAAACAGGACATACATGCACACATACCATATATACAGACACACATCACATACATGCACATACCATACATATATATACAAACAGCTGTTCTGAAGTGTGCCCCCAGATCTAGAGATGCCCAAACCCATTTACAGCCACCACCAGTTCAAATGTTATTTACTGGTCTCTTCTTTTCATGTAAAGGGCCAATGTATTTTATTTTTGCTACCTGTGGGGATCATTGTGATTGTTTTTAATGTGGGGGCCAATAGGTTTTTTTTTTTTCCTGTGGTGACCAATGTGTTTTGCCCTGTGGGGATCTTAGGGTGTGCCTCGGCAATTTTAAAGTCCTATTTAGTGTGCCGCAAAGTAAAAAGGTTGAAAATCACTGCTATAGACACACAGAGCATACACAAAAAGTATACATACATACACACATACAGCACATTTACAAACACCAATACTAAAGCAAATAACCCCCACAAGCAATGGAGGGCACCCAGGTTCCATATACCCAGTCCTCCCCTTTCCCACTGCAACTACCAAGACATAGTACTCACTGGGCACACTTTTCTTCTCCTGTCCATGCCCCTGCAACTGGCACCCACAACAAGGGACACAAACCTGTAAAGCATGTCACCCATTCATAGCTCCGTCTATCAGGCAGCCCCATGTCCTGGAGACAGAGAGAGGAGCTTCCTGACAGCCGAGGAGCTCAGCTCAGTGTGTGATGCAGCGCCATCTACAGGCGGCTCAATAGTATATACCCAGCTTCCTCCCAGCAGAGCACTGAGCAGAGCTTGCACGGCTTTGAGAGTGCCGTGACCCTGCTGCGCCCCAGTGGCACCGGCTCCCCCCCGCGACGGCTGGGGCTGCCTAGCCATAGCTACGCCACTGGTTCCAGGTGACCCCTGCCACCTTGACACGCCGCTGATCTCCTCTGCTTACAGCGGCTGTCAGCTCTAGTTCCAGGTGACCCCTGACACGCCGCTGATCTCCTCTGCTTACAGCGGCTGTCAGCTCTAGTTCCAGGTGACCCCTGCCACCCTGACACGCCTCTGATCTCCTCTGCTTACAGCGGCTGTGAGCTCAGCGACTCTTACAGCTGCTCTCGGCTGCACTGACGCGCTGCTTAGGTCTCTGGCAGGGCACATTCATAAGGGCAGGGAGATTTCAGTACATTATAAAATGGGCAGGGCGCTGCGCCCTGCAAAACAACAAAACAAGGCTACTGGGAACACTATAAATATATACACACACAAACAGATAGATATCCACCATTACATATATGTAGATTGATATAGACACATAGATAGATAGATAGATAGATAGATAGACAGACAGAGACACATAGATGATAGATAGACAGAGATACATAGATAGATGATAGATAGACAGAGACATATAGATAATAGACAGACAGACAGACAATCACTAAACTCACTTAGTTCCTCTGTATTGGTCCAGGGCAGTCTCTATTGTTCATGGCAGGTGATGAGATGGCTCCATGGATATGGGGACATCCAGTGGCTCCTGGCAGTACTGCAGTCAGCAGTAACTGCAGCACTCTTCTCTCCTTTGTTGTCCTTGTAGCTCCGCCCCCGCCATGTCCGTGTAGCCCCGCCCCCAGCCAAGTCCGTGTAGCTCCGCCCCCCGCCGAGTCGCAGGCAGCCTCATAAGTGGGGTGAGGGACCGGCCCGCTGGGAAACTACCCGATGTCCCGGCATACCAATCCGCCCCTGCCTCATATGACTAACACTGCACTGGCTGCCTGCAGAAGGTGGTGTCACCCCAGAGACTGGTGACACCCAGCACGGCCCGCACCCCCCCCGCACCTGCCTAGTGACGCCTCTGAGTGAAATATTGTGGGATGGTATGAGAAGTCAAAATTGTATTAAATACCTGTACCAAGGGGTCAATAATTTTAGGGGAGAGGAGTTTGTAAAATTCACCGAAAAATCCATCAGGGCCCGGTGATTTGAAGGATTTAAGTTGAGAAATAACTTGTTCCACCTCCTGAGAGGTAATAGGGGCGCAAACTGAAGCAGCAGCCTCTGCACTAATAGTGGGTAGGGTAACAGAGTTCCAGAAAGTAGATTTAGCCTGGGTATTTATGGAGGGTTGGGAGAAGATATCTGTGTAAAAGTCTGATAACACCTTTGCTTTGTCACTAGATTTAGTCATTAGGGAGCCTTCTGGGGATTTGAGCGACTGGATAAGGGAATTTGGTGCAGTCCCTTTCAATAAATTAGAAAGAAGACGACCAGTTTTGTTGCCAAACCGATAAAATCTATGATTTTTGTGGAAAGAGTGTTTATTACCCATAGTGGTCATAATTGAATCAAAATGCGATTTAGCTGCAGAATATTTCTGTCTATTAGAGGGGGATCGGAGACTGTCTGAGGTCCTGGTTGGCCTCCGTCAGTTTCTGTTGCGACACTATGAAAGTTGAGACAAACTTCTTTTTACGCCGAGACACATACTCAATAAGTTGGCCTCGTAATACAGCTTTAGCGGCCTGCCAAAACACAAAAGGGGCTGAGTGTGCTGATTGTATATTGTTAGCGAGGTAGTCCTCCCAGCAAAGTCTAAGCTGCTTGCGAAAAGGGACTGAGGAGACAAAAGAAGTAGGGAATTGCCATCGTTTAAAAGCTCCCACATCTACATTTAAGACAATAGTGGTCCAAATCAATCCATGGTCTGAAAGTGCCATGGGTTCAATTTCGGCTTGGCTAGCATTGGGGATAATAGAGTCAGACAATAATAGATAATCTATTCTAGAAAGGGAGCCGTGGGCCGCCGACAGGCACGTGTACTGTCAGTAGGGGGCAAAAATCTCCACACATCTGTGATTTTGAGTTGGTGTTGTTAATGCCGTTTAAATATGACCAAAGAAACAATAAGTGAAAAGCGCGGGCCACGTATTATGTCCGTAACCTGCGTTCCCTTTATACCTTACTACGTGCGAACAAAACGTAGCGCAGCGTAGTGTACCTTTAGTGTGTATTTTACACCAAGAACCAATACCTTAATAAGAGATCCCTTCGCAGTACTCTGTCTCTAACCTGCGAATTTACCTTTAAGGACAGTGTCCGTAATATACCTTTATCGTTAAATGTGAATGACAGACACAACCACAGTATAGAAGTAAGGAGATGAGAACTCCGTAAAAAAGTTGTATTTAAGTCCCTAATGGACAAAAGGGGGTTACAGGAATAGAAAATACAGGTATAACAGGTAATGCAATAGACTAACAATGGATACAATAATCAGGCTCTACTTAGGGGAAAGAAAAAAACAGATACAGGATACAATCAGCCAACAATACAAATAAGGATAAATACCGTGAATGCAACCGTTACCGTCTCATCAAATATGCGCAGCGCAGTCCGGTCAGAGCTCGCTATCGTTCAGGGTTGAACTATAGCCCGGTCGAAGGTCAGGGAAAGGAAGATGTGCCGAAGTGACCAAGGCCGCCCTGGGTCACCTATCTTATAGGGTTAGAAAGGGGAGGTCAAAGGCCATTCCTATTGGTCAGAGATCGTATGTCAGATCCACTGTGATTGGGGGTTAGATGAGGCACCTGGTTTGAATAGGTGCAGGGGAGTGAACTTTAGGAGTCCTTTGTTTGTTAGTATCATCGTCAGAGATTGTAAATAGCTGTAGAAACCGGTTACATCTTGATTCCTTTGTTATATACTTTCAACCGAAACTGTCTTGGGAATATGGATTATGTCCATAACTATCGGGCCGTGTCTATTGCGAAATATTCGCAATGACCGGAATACTGCGCATAAGAAACGGAGTGGAACGGTACTAAACACTATACAGATAGATGTATGCAATGCTAACTAAGCTATGTGTGGCGTTCTAAACCTTTAACTATATTTTATTTAATGTAAGTATGTTATTATGAATTTATGTGTGATAGTATGGCTACTCTTCTGGTCCACTTTGTCACACATACTCGGGTATGGAAACTTTATTTGCACAACTCTGCGAACCAAAATGGCGGCCATACTATCCTAAAATGGCGTGTGTGCAACTCGACTTCCACAGTCCACCCTTTAACAGTAAATATAAAACTGTTACAATACAAACATTTTACATAACAATACAGAAATTCATAATCCTAACAGAGAAATTTGGATCTATGAATAAAACATATACGGGGAGTAAACCATCTGCTCTTTGGCCGATCCAGGATCATGGATAAACGATGGGCCGCATTTATCGAACAATCTACTCAGGGTCACGAAGGGTAATGTACAATTTTTGGGATAAAAATAAAAACAGGGGAGGTTACAACATATACACTTTCACAAATATGGTTTCTTTAAAGGGAGGTGGTTTCAATCCTAGGGTCATATACCAAACCCTGGTCTTCCTCTGCATCTCTCGTTCTTACACTCATGATTTCTGTACGTTTTGTCTTTCCCCGGGTCACCACCTTTAAACATTTGAACAATAGCACAAAGACTATGATGGCACCACCGATACATAGAAGGAGTTTCCATATGTTAGCGATGATTCCTTGCGCCCATTCTCCTAAACCGGAGAACCAGTGCATTGGATTCAACCAGGAGGTCCATTCGCTAACTTTGTTACCTATTTCTGCCAGGCTGATATTATGTTCCCTTCTAAATTCCCATTTAAGCTGAAGAATCTCATCCATCCGATGATCGATGATTTCTTCTGGGTCTTCAGTATTGTTGGTGATATATGTACAACATTTCACCCCAAACTGTGTAGAGAGGGTGACACAATATCCTCCTGTCATAGCTGTCAGATAGTTCAACACCATCCGATGTTGGACTAGCTCTCTTTTATACGCTTGCAACTCCTTCCCAGTGTATCTAAAAGTGTCATCATAAATCTCAGTGATGTTATCTACCAAGCTGGCTAATGCTTGTATATATTTAAAATTTATGACTCCTCTGGCGGTATGGGTGATATCTAATGCAATGAGGAGTTGGATACCGAACGACTCGTGTATCATTTCAGAAGCTAGGGGTTCTTTCTTGATTGTTAAATCCCTTTTGTGGATTTGATCATAGTGGGTATGAGTGTAAGGAGGAGGTATACCTCTGTGTATGCTCACCATCTCATCATGTGTGAGGGTCATCACTTCAGGTAATACTCTACCTAGGTAACAAATTCCAACGTAGTTCATGGAGAGCCATTTGTACGCCCTTCTACCACAAATATAATAAACATCGTCAGGGAGAAAGTAAGGGACAGAGTATTTCATGATCTTGTCACACATTATCCATAAGAACATCCCCGTCCCCTGCTCCCTGACTCGTTCCTCACATGTTTCTGGCTGTAGGGTCATATTACAGTAGCCGGCTGATACTCTGCCGGCCATCATTTTACTTTTCTTCTCCGTGTAGACATATTTATAGTGTCTCCCACTGGTTCGGATCTTTAACAATAATTCCTTATCTATAGGCTCTCCATCTGGACGCTGGGAGTAAGTTATTGTCTGGTTGTGCCATGTCACTTCCCAAGTACCAATCGCTCTGGAACTAGAGAAGTTCATACATACCAGGGACTTGTCCACTTGGTATGGGTGTAATCTAAGACTAGGGGACCTGGTATACAGGTATCTCTTATCCAGTGGCCTCCCTTTATTTAATACACTTATCTCAGAAATATTAAGCGGGTATGGGACTAGGCCTACACTACTTCTTTTATGTAGCACTTGTGAACACACCCAGCATTCTGTTTGGTTTAAGACCTTACCCACTAGTGAGTGTTAATCACTCAAAGGATGTCGGCCTGTAGTTGCCTTACTTGTCGACTGACATCGCTGGATGCATTCTTCTTCCATTTTAGGTTGACAATATCTACAGACACAGTACTCACCAGACAATAACTCATCACATAGCCCTTGAACTACGTTCTCCTCATACCTTTTACCTTCTCCTGTCATGGGCAAAGTATCAAGCTGGTTTAGGGATTCTACCTCACCCATATCTGGGTCCATTATTACACTGTCAGAACTCCGCTCCGATCGCTCTAGAATGTGGCAGCCACCGAGTATCCTTGGATGAAGAAGAGGAAACAGAAAGAAAACAAAGAAATAGATGCATAACTGTGAACCTGTTGCTTGGAGTCCTTCCATCATCTCTACCCAGGGGACTTTTATTTGCTCTGCTCTTGGACCTTTGCTCGCTCAGGTTGCTCGACCTTGGCTGCTTTTCAGTCTTCCCGGAACAATGCTTCTAGCGACACTTCTTCTCTTTCGCTCTCTGCACACTGGGACTCTGGGTTACTGGCTTTCTTGCAGTGGGACGAATGTATCCAAGTCTCTCTCTCTGCGACTTTAATCGATGTAGTGCTGGTCAACAAAACTTGGTACGGTCCTTCCCAACGGTCTATCAAACAACCTGAGCGTAAAAAATTTCGGATCATAACAAAGTCTCCTGGTTTAAGATTATGACAATTCTCGGTAGGCATATCAGGGTTCAGTAAATTCAGCTCCTTTTGTTGTTTCCTTAGCTGTTTGTTTAGCTTTAGGATATACTGTACAGTTAGCTCATTGTTACATTTGAGATCATCCTGTGGGTCTATCATGATGTGTGGCTGCCGACCAAACAGTATCTCGAAGCGGGACAAGTTGAGCGGAGCCCTGGGAGTGGTCCTAATGCTATACAGCACAATAGGCAGTGCCTCTGGCCATAACAACCCTGTTTCAGCCATAACTTTACCCAATTTGTTCTTAATAGTACCATTCATTCTCTCAACTTTGGCGCTCGCCTGGGGACGATATGGAGTATGAAGTTTACTATTAATCCCCAGGAGTTTACACATGATTTGGAAGACCTCTCCTGTGAAATGAGTGCCTCTGTCACTCTCAACGACCTTTGGGATACCATATCTACAGACAAACTCCTGACATTTTCTTTGCTGTAAAGGTAGCAGTGTTGGAGGCAGCGGGGAAAGCCTCCACCCAGCTGGAAAACATGTCAACACAAACTAATACATATTTCAAATTTCTACAGGGTGGTAACTGTATGAAGTCGATTTGTATTACCTGGAAAGGGCCTTCTGTAGGAGGGATGTGGGATGGCTCTGTTGGGATGGCTTTTCCAACGTTCTTCCTCAAACAGGTGAGGCATGACATTGCCACTCTACCTGCTTGAGAAGCGAACCCTGGTGCACACCAGTAGGCCTTTACCAGCTTGCACATACCTTCCTTCCCAAGATGTGTCAGCCCATGGGCCGCCTCGGCTAGACTAGGAAGGTATGCCCTGGGGGCCACTGGTTTCCCGTGTCCATCTCTCCAAAGTCCGGTGGACTCTTGGCCACATCCCTTCGACTTCCATACTGCTCTTTCCTGTGGGGAACACAAATTCTGCATGTCTATCAGTTTGGATGTGGATACCATGTTCAGTGTACAAAGGTTTGTAGGATGGGTGAAAATATTTACAGGGCATGCGGCCCTTTTCGCTGCCTCATCAGCGCGGCTGTTACCAAGTGACACCGGGTCCTTCTCTGATGTATGAGCTTTGCACTTGATAACAGCCACTCTGTCTGGAAGCTGGATAGCTCTCAGAAGTCTCCTAATGTATGTCGCATGCGCCACTGGTGTGCCAGCCGCCGTCATGAAATTTCGGAGGCGCCATAGGGCTCCAAAATCATGTACTACTCCGAAAGCATATCTGGAGTCGGTATATATGTTAACTGATTTTCCTTTGGCCAGTTCACATGCTCTGGTCAGTGCCACCAGTTCCGCTACTTGTGCTGAGTGAGGTGGTCCCAAGGGTTCAGCTTCCACAATACCTTCTCCATCTACTACCGCGTAGCCTGTGCACAGCTCTCCCGTCTCCGTCTGTCTATGACAGCTACCATCAGTGAATAAGGCTATGTCTACCTCACTTAATGGGCTGTCGCTTATGTCAGGACGAGCTGTAAAGGTCTGATTCAGGTAGGTCATGCAATCATGCTTGTCCTCACCCTCACTAAACTCTGCTTTACCATATTCAGCAACATTCCCATCACCCTCCACCCTTTGTGCCTTGGAGGGCACATGAGGAAGGAATGTGGCTGGGTTTAGTGTGTTGCATCTTTTGATGTTAATATTTACTGGGGCCATCAGCGCCAGTTCCCACTTTGTGAACCGTGCTGAGGACACATGACGTGTTTGGGCAGAATTTAGGAGGGCAGAGACAGTGTGGGGAGCATGAACTGTTAAATCGTGTCCCAACACCACGTCCTCACTCTTGCTTACTAGTTGTGCTATTGCGGCCACACTTCGTAAGCAAGTTGGGAGTGAGCGTGCTACTGTGTCCAGCTGGCCACTGTAGTACGCTACTGGTCGGTTGGCATCACCATGTTTTTGTACAAGTACTCCTGCCGCACACCCAGCTGATTCAGTTCCGTACAGTTCAAAGGGTTTCCCATAATCTGGCATTCCCAGTGCTGGGGCCTTTGTTAGGCTCACCTTTAGTTCCTCGAAAGCCAGCTCAGATTCCTCAGTATGAGAGACCCGATCTGGCTTAGTTGAGGAAACCATCTCTTGTAGTGGTAATGCCAGAATAGAGAATCCTGGGATCCAATTGCGACAGTATCCACACATGCCTAGGAACGTACGGATCTGGTGCTGGGTCTGTGGCAGTGCCATGTTTCGAATCGCTTGGATTCGGTCGTCGGTGAGGTGTCTCAGCCCTTGGGTAAGGCAGTGGCCCAGATACTTAACCCTGGTCTGGCATAATTGTAGCTTATCCTTTGATACTTTGTGTCCTGTCTCTGAGAGATGCATCAGCAGCTGTCTAGTGTCATCCACTGATGACTCCAGTGACTCAGAACATAACAATAAGTCATCGACATATTGTATCAGTATCGAACCACTCATGGGCTGAAAGGATTGTAAACAATCATGCAAGGCCTGGGAAAAGATGCTGGGGCTGTCTATGAATCCCTGGGGGAGTCGTGTCCAGGTATACTGTACTCCTCTGTATGTAAAGGCGAACAGATACTGGCTGTCAGGGTGTAAAGGGACAGAGAAGAACGCAGAACACAAATCAATGACTGTGAAATGAGTACAGTGAGGTGGGATTTGCATTAGGATGACAGCTGGGTTTGGCACTACGGGGAATTGGCTCTCAACTACTTTGTTTACCCCTCTTAAATCCTGCACTAGTCTGTAGCCCCTCCCCCCGCTCTTTTTCACAGGAAAGATGGGACTATTGGCCGTACTGGAAGTTCTAACTAGGATTTCCTGTTGGAGCAATCTTTGGATCACTGGGTATACTCCTAGCTCAACTTCAGGTTTTAAAGGGTATTGCGGTATTTTTGGGGCTATCCTGCCTTCTTTTAAGCGGATCTCTACTGGAGCTACATTTGCCATCAGCCCAGCATCCTGTCCATCTTTAGTCCAAAGGGAACTCGGTATTTGTGCTGTAATTTCAGCTACCCTAGATGGATTTGATTCTAAAACAGTGGAATACAACATTAGCCTCTGAGGACTGTCCAGCATATCTTGCACTTCTTGTGTAAGATTTCTAGGAGTGTCTAGGAATACCCCATCGGGGGTGCAATAGATGACACATCCCATTTTACATAGTAAATCTCTACCCAGGAGGTTAGTCGGGGCCGCTGCAGCCAACAGGAAAGAATGTTTGGTATGCAGAGGCCCGATTGTAACCTCCGCTGGTTTCGTCAGTGGGTAATGTTGTATTTTTCCCGTTACCCCAATTGCTGCTACTGATTGGTCAGTGAAACCCAAGTGAAGAGGAGTGTTGAGAACAAATCTGGCTGCCCCTGTATCAACCAAAAAGGTTTGCCTTACTCCAGCTATATCAACCTTCACCTGAGGTTCCTCTCTAAGGTGTTGTGTTAGTCTAACTGGCTGTAGGATACAGGTATGACCTGTTTCCTATTGTCTTACCTGGGTTGCCCTTAGTACAGTGTCAGCCATCAGATGGGGAGGAGGCATGATGCGTGACCTGTCTGTCTCCTCCCATTGTCTAGGGGCTGGGTATCTCCGTGTCTCACCCTGGTGAGATTCCCATTCTCGCCTATGTGTTTTGTAACTCCTGGGGTTTCCTGACTTACATTGTGCTGCAATGTGTCCTTCCTTATTGCAGTTGTAGCAAATAATGGGCTTTCTACCTGTGTCCCTGGTGTTTCGTTGGTATGCAGTTTTATTTGGGGCATTTGTAAGGGCTTGGATGCTAACCATCATCAGTTTATCAGTTTGCAGTTCTCTGTGCTTCTTAATGTTACGGTCGTGGTCTACAGCAGATTCCCGTAGGGCATCTAATGTCATTCCACGCCAATTTGGAAAAGAAGTTTGGACTCTGGCTCTCAGGTTTTCTCTAAGCCCTTCCACCAGCACAGAGACAATCATCTCCCTCAGGTGGGGGTCGTCCTTAGGCTCGGAGACACCAGTGTATTTTGATACCGCCATCAAACCCCGGCTGAAATATTCGCTAGCTACTTCACCATCTTTTTGTTTGATAGTGAATATCTTGCTATATTCCACTGCTGCAGGAAAATACACTCCCAACTGCAAGTTGATTAGGCGTATATTTTCCTGGTTGATCTCATCATTTATCTCCTTGTCCCCTCTCAATCCACTATCCTGAATGAATTTCGGGATGTCTATGTGAGTAGGGAGACAGGCCCTCAACATGATTCTCCAATCCTTGTTGGTGGGCTCATCAGAGTTTCCCAGATCCCTTACAAATTTCCGGCACAATGCCAGATCTTTCCTAGGATCAGGGAAATCTGTAATGATGGACCGCAGCTCTAACCGTGTCCATGGGTTTAGCATGGTCATCTTTCTGGTAGGTATCACACCCTCTCTGTCTGCCTTACCATAGGGAACCTCCAGTGTGCGTACAGGGTATGTTTGTACCACATCCGCATTACTGGGACCTGCTTGGGAGTCGTCTGTGTCTGTGCTGTGTAGTGCTTTCTTTCCTGGGTCCAAGACTATGCTGTTGGCATCAGCCGTCTCCTCTTCCTGTGCTGGAGCCCCAGCAACAGGTTTAGCCGATTCAGCTTTTCCCTCAAGCATGTTAATTGCATGGGAGACGGCCAGTGCCAACAGCTGCTCGTTTTCCTCTCGGGTTTCCTTATAAGGGGATAAAACAGGGTACAAGTTAGCAACGGTTACATTATTACTACTGTCTTGCTTATTAGTCATTAACCACTTCGGCACATATGGGGGTGGGGGAGCTGTTGCGGCTACGGTTGCATTTTTATTGTGGCTGATTGTATCTGGCACTGCCAGACACCTGATTCCCCATTGTTCCTGTCCTTCCTTCTGCCACAATTTAAGAATTTCTATGTGCTTTACTCTCTTCTTACGACTGGAGAGTAGACATATTTCATCCTTTACTGCAGATAAGACTTCTGGGTCAAAGCTACCAACACTGGGAAATTCTAACTTGCTGCCTTGTGTCATCTTTTTCCATTTCTTTTGGTAAACAACTGCTCGTTCACCGTGCTTACAGCACATAATAAAAGCCGCCGATCCTTTTGGTCGGCTTGCTTCCTCCCTAACTGACACGTTATCACAGCATGACCCGTTATTACCCATAATTACAGGAATAAACGTTCACAGCTAGTAGATACCGGTGGGTTATTACTTGTCTGAGAGCTCCCCAACCACTCACTTCTCCACACAATGGCACTATTCCGCAATCAAGCGTGAAGCCCACTATGCGAGGTAATGTTACTCAATCACCAAGCTCTCAACTAGCCGCGCACGTCTAGTTGACCTACAAGGTGCGGCCTAATTTTTCCAGGGTACAACAAACTTGTTTTCCTGTACCCCCAAAAACTGGATTTTCTAAAGTAGCTAATCGGATCACTGGGTTCCGATGTATCTTCTTGTACCCTCCTAGTGGATCAAAATAGGTAGTTCCACTGAAGGGGCAGTTCCTATGGGCACGTCGTCACGTGCACCCTGGTCCTACACTGGACTGTCCTACACTGCGCTTGAGTCGTGCCGTCACACACCCGTTCGCCTCAGTTTTGTTTCACACTGGGCGCTAGTTACACCTAGGTCTTATGCTTATACTTGAAATATTTCTGTACAGAAAATCTTCCCAGGCTGGTAGCTTCTCACTAGATACTTATGCAGGTATAAATCCCTTTTAAATAGCTATAGGAATCTATTAAAATAATGCTTGTGTTGCTTGTTTATGAGAAAATGAACAAAAAGAAAAAAAAAATATTTTCTCTTATTAATCACCGCCTGATCCACAGTATATTACTATACTGTTTTAAATAAAGCTAGTGGTTTAATACTGTTCACCTTTGAGTTCCTATGTGTGCTGCATGTGCAGTGCCAGTGAACAGCCACGTGTGTACGTGTGTTTTGTTCACAGGCCGCCGATGAATCGGCCACCCACGTGTTCTATAGTGTATTTGCAAGGTTGCGCTCGAGTTTCGCTATACGCAGTAATTGCGCCTAAATGTGGACTAAATCCCTTAACTTAGTCCGAAAGTTACGTATCAAGATGCGAAATAAATCCCGCACTTGATCCGTAAATCACGTACAAAGATGAGAAAATTTCCCCGATGTGAGCACATGCGCGCGCACCTTGCGTAATACACAATAGACGCTTTACGTTACTGTAAAAGGCTCAGAACTTATCGCCACGTGGCGAGGTCCCTGGCCCTGCAGTAACTAACAATAAAAGTTATAGTTTTGCACAGAGGGGATCCTCTATGTACTATAATAAAACACAGGCCTTTGTCTCCACGTGTGCGAACTTTATCGCACGTGGCACATATACTGTAATAAACAAGCAACTCAAGACACTATACCCCGTTAAACTACTTGTGGCAGGCAGAAGTACAGCTTACTAAACACTTAATATATGCTTTAAAACACGTGGCTTAACGTTTCACTTATTGTACTTCGGGTTCAACGCTAGCACTTCCCGAACCCCGCACCGCCGCGGACCCGGCCTATCCAGCAATGGATAATAATACTTCCACCCTTTTGCTGGTATAGGTCGGGCCGCACGCCTGGTACTGAGTTCTGGAATGTGAAACGGACGGACGAGCCCTCAATTGTTAATGCCGTTTAAATATGACCAAAGAAACAATAAGTGAAAAGCGCGGGCCACGTATTATGTCCGTAACCTGCGTACCCTTTATACCTAACTACGTGCGAACAAAACGTAGCGCAGCGTAGTGTACCTTTAGTGTGTATTTTACACCAAGAACCAATACCTTAATAAGAGATCCCTTCGCAGTACTCTGTCTCTAACCTGCGAATTTACCTTTAAGGACAGTGTCCGTAATATACCTTTATCGTTAAATGTGAATAACAGACACAACCACAGTATAGAAGTAAGGAGATGAGAACTCCGTAAAAAAGTTGTATTTAAGTCCCTAATGGACAAAAGGGGGTTACAGGAATAGAAAATACAGGTATAACAGGTAATGCAATAGACTAACAATGGATACAATAATCAGGCTCTACTTAGGGGAAAGAAAAAAACAGATACAGGATACAATCAGCCAACAATACAAATAAGGATAAATACCGTGAATGCAACCGTTACCGTCTCATCAAATATGCGCAGCGCAGTCCGTTTAGAGCTCGCTATCGTTCAGGGTTGAACTATAGCCCGGTCGAAGGTCAGGGAAAGGAAGATGTGCCGAAGTGACCAAGGCCGCCCTGGGTCACCTATCTTATAGGGTTAGAAAGGGGAGGTCAAAGGCCATTCCTATTGGTCAGAGATCGTATGTCAGGTCCACTGTGATTGGGGGTTAGATGAGGCACCTGGTTTGAATAGGTGCAGGGGAGTGAACTTTAGGAGTCCTTTGTTTGTTAGTATCGTCGTCAGAGATTGTAAATAGCTGTAGAAACCGGTTACATCTAGATTCCTTTGTTATATACTTTCAACCGAAACTGTCTTGGGAATATGGATTATGTCCATAACTATCGGGCCGTGTCTATTGCGAAATATTCGCAATGACCGGAATACTGCGCATAAGAAACGGAGCGGAACGGTACTAAACACTATACAGATAGATGTATGCAATGCTAATTGTGTGGCGTTCTAAACCTTTAACTATATTTTATTTAATGTAAGTATGTTATTATGAATTTATGTGTGATAGTATGGCTACTCTTCTGGTCCACTTTGTCACACATACTCGGGTATGGAAACTTTATTTGCACAACTCTGCGAACCAAAATGGCGGCCATACTATCCTAAAATGGCATGTGTGCAACTCGACTTCCACAGTGTGATAGGTGAGGGATGCCAAGCCTGGGGGTTAGGCGCTTTGAAGCACGGGAGGAGGTATCTAGATAAGGGGAGGTTATTATGTTGAAATTGCCCCCAACAATTAAGGGCTTAGATAAGAACAGGTACAATTTAGATAATATATCGGTCATGAAGGCCTTAGAATAGGAGTTGGGTGCATACACTGAACACAAAACATAATTACAGCTGTAAAGAGAAATTTCTAAAATTAGGCAACGCCCCTCTGGGTCAGTAATGGTATTTGTAACCTCAATCGGAAGGTTGCCCCTGGCCAATATCATCACCCCTCGGGCTTTCGAATTGTAGGAGGCGGTGGCAGCACACGCCATCCCAGGGTATTTAATTTTTGTGCTTCCGCGGGGAGACGATGAGTCTGTTGAAGGTAAACCAGATACATACCCAGTTTTTTAAGATACAAGAGGCACTTCTTCCTTTTTATCGGAGAATGTATACCTCCAATATTCCAGGAACCAACTTTAATGGTAGCCATCATTTAAAAATGAAAGAGAAAGGCGATCAGAGACCCTTAACACCATACTCTATATATTATAATTGAGGCAACAAGAAGTACAAAGATAACATAAAAGAAGGGGTGATGAGAAAGGGGGAAGGGAAGCAAGCACACAGCACACTCACATACAACAAAGTAACATTCGAGAGGGGATTCACAAAAAGGAATCACCGTCTCCTTGAGTCTATAGACTTCACGGTGAGAAACAAAATAAGGCCGTGACAACATGGAGCTAAATTGGCTCCTGGCCCTATCACCCATTTTTATTATTATTAACTAAGAAAGAACACTTGAACATAAATATGTAGTAGCTATTAAATGTAGCACAACAGGGACATTTCTCCAGGGAAGCGTCAGCGTTACCTATGAGGCTGCAAGAGGGGCACAACCTGTACTGTAGAGGTTGAAAAACCAATGGAAGGTTAAGGACAAAATACGCTGTCCCACAGAGTGAGTGCATAGATCAGTCCTCATTGATGTCATCCGGGGTGATACCAGAAGGTAAGCCTCTGCATCAGCCGGCGTGTTAAAGTCCCGGAAGGTATTTCCATGGAACACGCGAAGGCGTGCAGGGTAGAGAAGAGCACATTTTTGGCCTAATAATGAATTTAATCAATTTCAAATTGATGGAAATTGATCTTAATGTTGGGTTTTTAGTACACATATATTAGCAGCGGGCACGATGCTTACCGGAGGGCACCGACGTTATATTGTATTATATCAGTATTGCACACTGGGAGTGCCGCCCTTACAGAATTTAATCTCTTATATATTTAGCCAGATCCATCACTCAAAAGCAGTGTAGGGAACGGTGGGCGGGGTTCCACGGGTGATTGACAGGCCCGTCCACCGTTATCCACACTGCAGAACCTGGACACTTCCGTTCTACACAGGCTACGTCCTACACAGCAAGCTCCCGCCCCCTCCACCCCATGTCCACCCAAGCACACCCCAAACACCGCCCCACGGCTGCACAGCACTCTGTACAGGCACTTTAGCCCCGCCCACCCTCCTTGCCCCTTACTGCCCACACGTGCAAGGTACGACCCCCCACACCCGCTCTGATCATCAACATTACCCTGACCCCTGGAAGCCCGTGCCTGATGCCCCCAGCTGCACACATCGTGCCGCCGCCACTCGCCGCCGCCTGTGTAGTGGGAGCGGCACAGGACATCGCCGCAAAACACCCCCCCCTGCCAGCATCCATGCCCGCACTCCTGCGCTTTGCCGGCAGCATAACCCCCCCCCCATCTCCCTCCAGCATCTCCCCTCTCCAGTTCACGGGAGCATCCATCTCCACACCCCCCGCACAGCTCAGTGTGCAGGGGGTTAATGCAGCCCGTGTGCAGCTCCCCCCCCCCCCCTTCCCAGGCACACACAGCTTACTTATGTGCCGCTGCCGCTACCTCCTGCCATGGAGTTCCAAACCTACACTTCAGCTGCCTCACTGCAGCCATCAGCAATACTCCAGGGCTGTAGTGCACGGAAGTCCTGCCTGGTGGCTCGGCTCCCTCCACCCTTCTCAAGCGCGCAGGCAAGGTTGCGCCTTCAGCTGATCAGGGGCTGGCACACATCCAAGACCCAACGCGAACTTCGGTAATCTCCCCCTGGGCCCCGCAAAATGTAAAAAAAAAAAGTCGGAACATGGGGGGGGGGGGGGGGGGGGGCGCAATAGCGCACAGTACTTACGCTGCCCGCTACAGGGGGTCAGGAAATACATGCTGTGCCCACACAGCACTGCTGCCCCCTGTCCAGCTGAACTGCATCTAGGGATAGCAGCTATACAAGCCACAGGTACGTGCTACCCTGGGGACCCCCTTGCTGCTCTGACCCAAGACTGCACTTTACACAATCCCCTACTGCATAGCAATTTCCCAGCATAGGCACTTTCTGCCTGTAAACTGCTGTATGTGCACATGCCCATCCCCCACCAGCAGTACACACACACACACCTATCTCTACCACACCAGCACCACAAAAAAAACCAGCACCCACAACATCAACGCAACTGTCCCTCATTCTTACCGCACATGAACACCCCACACGGACCACACCAGTAACCTGTACCTACACCACCCACAGTATCCCAAAACCTGCCACTAACCCACCCACACCAACTCTATGTTCCCTACCCCACCCACCCCATCACCACATTTACAACACCTCCACACAGCCCACGCCACACCAGACTTATCTCTTTCTACATCACACTCACAGCCCATCCATCACCCACGCACACCCGCAACACTCACTCCAACACTGCCCTCACACCCAGAGACAACCATCCCCCAGCAAAATGCAGCATTACTGCACCTGCCCCTCTATCATTGACTGCACCTACCCAAAACAACAACACCCCCATGGCCCACCCACACGTCTGCATCTCAACCACCACCAGTTTTCAAACAACCCACCCACACAGCCCCCAAACACCTTCACCCAACCATCCATCCTTTGCAGCTGTCCCTCACCCACCCAATACACCCTCACTTTCAACACGCCCGCAGCCACACCACAACCATCCACGGCTTACCACCATCCACCTCCAAACTAACATATAGCTACACAGCACACACTACCCACAAGGGGATAAAACCCACCTATAACTCCACCAAACAGTATTCGCCAACCTGCAACTTCCCCACCCACAACACCACCAATCACACTACCCCACCCTCACCACACGCAAAACCATCACCATCTCACACCCCAACACACCCACACTGCCCATCCACCACCCATGCCCCACAAACTCACCCATTTCCACAGCACACCCACAACCCGTCCGTCACCCAGGTACACCCCACACACAACCATCCACCACTCAACTGCTGCACCACTGCACCCACCCCTCCATCACCTAACCAACACAACACACATGGCCTGCACCTGCAACTCAACCACCACCACTATCCCTGACACACACAAACACCCCCCAAACACATTCACCCAACCATACAGCCCTTGCACCTAACCCTCACCCACCAAACGCAACCTCACATTCAACACCTATTCACCCCCACAGCACACCCCCGTCCACCGCCTTACTAACATATTATCTTCATGGCCAACCTTATAGCAACATTTAGCCTGTGTACTACTAGATGCACACCCGGCCCTCCCCGACCCACGGCACACCGGCTTCTCTACCATCAACAGCACGCTTACACACTGTCCCTCACCCACGCCAACCCCGAGCCCACCATTCTAATCCCTGCTGCACCGCCACCCTCCCCCACGCAAGTGCTGCACCCATGCATCTACTCCACCGACACCACCCCCGCAACTGCAACTGTACTACCCACACCACACCCGCCCCTCCCACACCACCACCAGACACTCGCATCCACCTGTGGCAACCCCCCTGCCACTAACTCCCACCTGTGGTACTAATGCACCCACCCATGGCACCCCCCAACCCGGACCTTCTCAACCTGCAGGAACCCCGGCACCCACTCAAGACAACACAACACCCACCCCACCCATCCCCCACCTGCTATAGCCACGCGTCCATTCCTCCCCCATCCACACCACCCCCGCTCACACACCCACAGCAACCCCAAGACTACCCCTAACTTAATCGGTGCACCCCTGCCCCTAACCAACCCACATAGACCACCCCCGTACCTGCAACTCCACCATCCACAGTATCCCCGCACCCACCACTCCCCCACCCACAACACTCCCAAGCACGCTTGCACCCGACCCTCACACACCCACCCACCGGCAACACCACAGCACCTACCCCTCTACCACATATAGCACACCGCATCTACCTGCAGAAACACGCTACCCGTCCCTCTCCATCCTGCAGTACACCCACACCCACCTCTACATAAAGGCGTTCACATGTTAAGGGGGAGCCCCTTACGACGGTGTGAAGAGCGCCCGTAGGGCGCGATGAATCACCTAGTATATATATATATATATATATATATATATATTTATATACACACTTAACATCGGCACTCACCTTTCCTAGTTTTGGGGTGCCCTATGGCTTGTGACCACATTGTTTAAACAGACATTGTAGGGGCTCTGCACACACTAAATTAACTGATAATAAATAGTGGAGATTTGGTTCATGAATTGATCAATGCATTTAAGCCTGCAGCCCCCTTCACGGGACCCCACTTTTCTGCAGGTCCTAACACTATCGCTGAAAATGGCTACAATACACATAGCTATCACATCAATGTTTGATTCCAGGCATGCTATCTGGTCTGAAGCTCACAGCACACTTTGCTTTTATAGGTGAGCAGCTACCAACACACCTTCACTAATCATCTAGGGAAATGGTTAACATAAGCTATGGAATCTTAGTTAAACAGGGTGCATGAGAGAATGTGACCACAATAAGACTAATTTAAAAAACTAATCTAATAAACAATATATACACTTAACATCGGCACTCACCTTTTCTAGTTTTGGGGTGCCCTATGGCTTGTGACCAAGTTGTTTAAACAGACATTGTAGGGGCTCTGCACACACTAAATTAACTGATAATAAATAGTGGAGATTCGGTTCATGAATTGATCAATGCATTTAAGCCTGCAGCCCCCTTCACGGGACCCCACTTTTCTGCAGGTCCTAACACTATCGCTGAAAATGGCTACAATACACATAGCTATAACATCAATGTTTGATTCCAGGCATGCTATCTGGTCTGAAGCTCACAGCACACTTTGCTTTTATAGGTGAGCAGCTACCAACACACCTTTCACTAATCATCTAGGGAAATGGTTAACATAAGCTATGGAATCTTAGTTAAACAGGGTGCATGAGAGAATGTGACCACAATAAGACTAATTTAAAAAACTAATCTAATAAACAATAGATACACTTAACATCGGCACTCACCTTTTCTAGTTTTGGGGTGCCCTATGGCTTGTGACCAAGTTGTTTAAACAGACATTGTAGGGGCTCTGCACACACTAAATTAACTAATAATAAATAGTGGAGATTCGGTTCATGAATTGATCAATGCATTTAAGCCTGCAGCCCCCTTCACGGGACCCCACTTTTCTGCAGGTCCTAACACTATCGCTGAAAATGGCTACAATACACATAGCTATCACATCAATGTTTGATTCCAGGCATGCTATCTGGTCTGAAGCTCACAGCACACTTTGCTTTTATAGGTGAGCAGCTACCAACACACCTGTCACTAATCATCTAGGGAAATGGTAGACATAAGCTATGGAATCTTAGTTAAACAGGGTGCATGAGAGAATGTGACCACAATAAGACTAATATTAAAAACTAATCTAATAAACAATATGTACACGTAACATCGGCACTCACCTTTCCTAGTTTTGGGGTGCCCTATGGCTTGTGACCACATTGTTTAAACAGACATTGTAGGGGCTCTGCACACACTAAATTAACTGATAATAAATAGTGGAGATTTGGTTCATGAATTGATCAATGCATTTAAGCCTGCAGCCCCCTTCACGGGACCCCACTTTTCTGCAGGTCCTAACACTATCTCTGAAAATGGCTACAATACACATAGCTATCACATCAATGTTTGATTCCAGGCATGCTATCTGGTCAAACATTGATCTATACATATGCCACACACCGTGATGCCCATTATACATATGCCACACACCATGGTGCTATTATACATATGCCACACACCGTTATGCTCCATTATACATATGCCCCACACCGTGATGCCCATTATACATATGCCCCACACCGTGATTCCCATTATACATATGCCACACCGTGATGCCCATTATACATATACCACAGACCGTGATGCCCATTATACATATGCCAGACACCGTGATGGCTACTATACATATGCCATGCACCGTGATGCCCATTATTCATATGCCACGCACAGAGATGCCCATTATTCATATGCCACACACCGTGATGCCCATTATTCATATGCCACACACCGTGATGCCCATTATTCATATGCCACACACCGTGATTTCGATTATACATATGCCACACACCGTGATGCTCCATTATACATATGCCACACACAGTGATGCCCATTATACATATGCCACACACTGTGATGCCCCTTATACATATGCCACACACCATTATGCTCCATTATACATATGCCTCACACCGTGATGCACATTATACATATGCCCCACACCGTGATGCCCATTATGCATATGCCACACACCGTGATGACCATTATACATATGTCACACACCGTGATGCCCATTATACATATACCACACACAGTGATGCCCATTATACATATACCACAGACCATGATGCCCATTATACATATGTCAGATACCGTGATGGCCACTATACATATGCCATGCACCATGATGCCCATTATACATATGCCACACACAGAGATGCCCATTATTCATATGCCATGTGAGGATACGAGTTCTTCAATCACTCAGACACCGAGCAGATGAAACCAAAATATGGTTTATTTTTATCACAGCACACACATGTAGATAAAGACAGGAACAAGATTCAAATGGTAGCATAAAAACATCCGGGTAGCAAAGTCCTTGTAGCATCACAGTCCAAATAACGAAACTATCACTTATTCCACAAAGCAGTGATAGCAGATAAGTCCACACGATACCTAGACAGAGCACAACCTCTTAGTCCAGGACAGTCCATAAAAATCTCCCCCCCTGGCTGGTGTGCCAGTCATTTTGAAAACTTCTAAATTCCCACGCGTCTCCATACCATCAGTGGGCTTGCACTCGATCTCGATTGGTGGATTCAAGAGTCAGACACATCCCCCCCAGGTAATATCCAGCTGGCCATCTGCTGCAGCCCCCCTGCTGGGTCGGTTCCAGTAAGTCTGCTAGTGACCAGAGATATGCAAGGGCGTATCAATACAAGATACAAAACACAGTCTGATTACATTATGTCCTGATTACCCCCTGTGAACATTTCCTGTTGATAGCAGGGGAATTGGATCACCCCCTGTGAAGATGGTTCCTCTGCTATCTCTTTCCTGTAAATAGCAGCACAATAGCAGGGTAATTGGATCACCCCCTGTGGAGATTGCCTTTTGGGAGGACAGTTTATGATAACCCTTTTCCTGTATGACCAAGTAAGGGCACGGGCAAATGGTATCAATGGTATAATGCTTACATGAATAAAGTCCTGGGAAATACAGACATTACATTTCTGGTGGGATTATACAGCCTAATAATATATGATCTGGCACTACACACACATATAGGGGGAATAAAGACATACATAGAAACTACAGGGTACAGACTGACTAAAGTGTACATTTTTCACTACAAATAATAAAATATCATAATTACAGTCTTACGGTCAGCCTGCTAACCTCACAGTCCCCAGTAGTGCCAGTTATATAACATGTCCCCAGTAGTGCCGGTTACATAACATGTCCCCAGTAGTAGCAGTGCCAAAGGGCTGAAAGTGTAACCGTTTGTGACATCACCCCTCTTTGTGACATCATCACACTGACTGTGACATCATCACACTGTCTGTGACATCATCACACTGTGACATCATCACACTGTGACATCATCACACTGTGACATCATCACACTGTGACATCATCACACTGTATATATATGGGCATAGGCTGAGCTATGACCATATATGGGCATAGGCTAAGCCTAACAGGGTATAAATAAGGGTGCCCAGACTGCTGGACCTCATTCTGCTGCAGCCTCTCGACAAGATAAGTCACAGTCTAGAGAAGTCAAAGCAGAGAAGCTAACATGCCGGTCTCTCAAGGGCCAGCCACACCATCCCGGCCTCAGTATCGGCCTGTGGCACCAAAACATGTTGTGCGAAGGCAGCCAACATCTGAGCAGGCCAAGCTGGCGACATCTGGGCCAACATCTGAGCGGGTCAAAGTGGCGACCCAGGTCAAGGCCAAGCCGCCGAGCACATTTCATTACAATGTGTACAGTCTAGGGCCCTCTTCCTATGTAGACACACACAAAAAAACAAAGCTGGCAGAACCAATCAAGCCAAAAGCCCCGGTCAAACCAAAGCTGGCAGAACCAGTCAAGCCATTGAGCCCCCCTCCTTACAGGGTGTGCAGTCTAGGGCCCCCCTCTTGCTATATAGACGCATTCAAACCAAAGCTGGCAGAACCGGGCAAGCCTAAGCTGGCAGCCCCGGTCAAACCAAAGCTGGCAGGCCCTGTCAAGCCAAAACCTGCAGCCCCGATCAAGCCTAAGCGGGCAGCCCTGGACAAGCCAAAGCTGGCAGACCCAATAAAGGCCAAACCAACAAACCTGGTCAAGCCAAAGCCTGCAGCCCCGGTCGAGCAAAAGCTGGCAGACCCAATCATGGCCAAAACAACAGACCTGGTCATGCCCAAGCCGGCCGACGCGGTCATGCCCAAGCCGGAAGACGCGGTCATTCCCAAGCCGGCAGACGCGGTCATTTCCAAGCCGGCAGACCCGGTCATTCCCAAACTGGCAGATATGGTTAATGCTGCCAAATGCACACCCCTGTCTGTGGATGATCGCCCAGCCCAGCAGAAGAAACCTGGCTCGTTCAGGTCAAGAGTCTCCAAATTCATGAGAAACGGGTGCTGCACGAGTTAGACAACAACAGACTCCTGCAAAAAAAAAAATCCCTCCCCTCCCCCCCCCCTCCCTCCCCTCCCCAACCCACCTGAACTATACTAGGCTATTCTATGCTATACTTAGCTATGCTATGCTAAGACTTCGGTCTTAGTATAGCATAGCTAAGCACAGCGTAGAATAGAATAGCTTAGCATAGATAGTCTTAGCTAAGACAATGTTAAGACTAGGCTATTCTATGCTATGCTTAGCTATGCTATTCTAAGACAATGGTCTTGGTATTGCATAGCTAAGCATAGCATAGATTAGCATAGTCCTAACATAGTCTCAGCTAAGACTATCTATGCTATTCTATGCTATGCTTAGCTATGCTATGCTAAGACTATGGTCTTAGTATAGCATAGCTAAGCATAGCATAGAATAGTATAGCACAGGCTCCTCCCCTCCCTCCCCCTCCACCCACCTGATGAGGTCACCTTGACGTGGTAGGTGGGCTCACATTTTTGTGCCAAGAACCTCAATGTCCCCCATGTTCATGTTATTGGTTTCTCTGCTTATTGTGTACCTTTTATTTCTGACATCCCTCTTCCAGTGCCTCGCTGAGTGTTTCTGTATGTATATGTGTAATGAAGGTTAAATTGTTTTATAGAGTATGTGAACTTTTCATATATTATTATATGGATCTACTGTACATTACTGTAATGATATTTCTTGTCATTTAATCTTTTTGAATAAATAAAATAATAAAACTAATGTCATATAGAAAATAAGTTGCTGTAACCAAAAGAACTATTCCCCAGAGACATTGTCCTACAGAAAAGTCACAGCCCCTGTATTACATACAAATGTACATTACCGATTTATTTCCATATCATAGGTATCCTAGTGCCGGTTACATAACATGTCCCCAGTAGTGCCGGTTACATAACATGTCCCCAGTAGAAGCAGTGACATCACCCCTCTTTGTGACATCATCACACTGTCTGTGACATCACCCTGGACTCAGCTGCATTGTTATGCTATATGTAACAATGACAGTTAGGAAGTGGCTGGAATCTGTGCAGGGAAATTATAAACTGATGTGTTTTAAAAATAACTGGCAGAGATTAAAATGCTGTTATCACAAGAATGTGCTGTTAGCTCACAGATGCTATGTCACATGGATGATTATTCTTGTGGTTTATTTATTAATGATTTAATAATGGTTTAATAATGATTTTTTTTTTTTATGTTTTATTGAGATTTTCACATATACATAGCAAATATTCCAAAAGGGAAAATTATGCAGGCAGTATGATAAAATGGTACACAATGCAACATCGACAGAAGGAGGATCTCGCCGTCAGTCTAAGTATAAACATTGCTCGCAGATTACTCTTTTCATCATCAGAAAAATTACTGAAAAATATGAACCTTAAGAGTCCAAAGAATAAATAAATTATTATATATATATATTGTGATGCCTAGAAAATTGCTAAGGTACATGGAATACCATCAATGTCAAGAGTGTGTTATAAAGCTTTGGACAAATATGAAATCGCAACGTGCACCAAAACAAATTCAATAAATCATCGGAGCTAGTTAAACATACAAAATAGTAACGACTCATTCATCCATCATTCACACCGGAGGGAAATAATGGGGGGGGGGGGGGTGTATATTATCTAAGAGTAACCTCAAGTATATGTTCTCTAAATTAAGGTGATAACGTTTCAATTAGCGGGGACCATTTAGATAAGAATTTCTGGGTTTTACAGTCCACATCTGGGAGAGAAGACCCGTAACAAAGTATTGTGGTTAGCTCAGATTGTAAATGCTCAAGCCTGGGGGGTACAGGGGAAATCCACTGCTTAACTATGAGCTTTTTTGCAACTGTAAGGATTATTATCAGAAGGGGGATCATTGGGTGTGCGGACTGGGGTATCTGCCAAGCAGCAGTTTGTAAACCTAAAAGAGCTTTTATATTGAACAATATTGATATATATCAATATCAACTGAGTTATGTATATACCATTTCACTTTGAACCAAAATTTTGCCATTTTGGGACAGTGCCAAAAGTTGTGTAGAAATAGGGCTTTTGGAGAATGACACTTAGGGCATCTACCTGAGTCTGAAGAAACCATGTATATTCTCTGGCCCGGTGAAATATATGCTCGGTACAGAAATTTCAAATGGATCTCCTGTAATGGCGCTGAGTGCAAAATGTTAAATATGGATGGTATAGAATGAGTTAGGTCTCGTCTAGTCACAGGGGAAGAGAATTCCGAAGACCAAGTCTCGAGGAGGGGGGACCATAGCTTACCCATGTTTATAATGGAGATAAGTATGTCGCCATATAGCCATTGCGTTTTATAATGTGTTTGGCTAATTCTAGTAATCAGTGAGGTGAGAGGGTCCGGTGTTTCTTCATTTGGCCAGGGGATTGGAAGAGACTGTATATAGTGTCGCAGTTGTAGGTGCATGAAAAAATCTGACCAAGGTAAATCAAAAAGATTTACTAAATCAGTGAAAGAATATAGAGAACCACCTGGGTCACACACATCTCTAATTGCAGAGATTCCTTTAAGCTTCCAGACAGTGAACCTAGAATTGGTAAGAGGTGGGGTAAAACAAGGATTGCCTCCTATAGATATAAATTTGGAATGTGTAGGGTTTCTACCCCAAGCTTTATGTATGGCCCCCCAGGCCTGGTATGTATCCCAAAACAGAATATTATTTTTTTAAAGTGGGCGGTATAAGGGATTTCGGGGTGTGTAGCAGGGCTTTGAGATCATATGGGGCCACTAGTGCTTGTTGCAAATTATAATTAGTATAAATAGAGGAGTCTAATAACCAATCCGAAATGTACCGAAAGGCGACGGCTCTAGAGAAGGATAGAAGGTCCGGGACGGCCAGGCCACCATGCTCCTTATGGAGCTTCAGTTTTGTTAAGGCTATATGGGGTTATTTATTATTCCATTAAAATTTTGTAAATAGTTTATCGTAGGCTGAACAGTCTTTCCTGTTGGGTCTCAGAGGCAGCATCTGTAGCGTGTAAGATATTTTTGGAAATATGATACTTTTTAAAGTCGCCACCCTCCCCAGTGACGAAATCGGTAAGGAAGACCAGGAGGTCAATAACTGAGAGATTTTGGACATAATCGGGTTATAATTTGTTGCGTATAATTTAGTCAGGTCGGCAGGGACAAATGTAGGGTACACACCAGGACGACCACGGTCGTATACGACCGATAGACGACCTTGGAACGATTTCCCTTGGACTTCCCGGGAGCTCCCAGGCAGTCCCCAGCAAACGATTAGCAAAAATTGTGGTTTTTTGGCGGAACGATCCAGATCCGATCCCGATGCGCCCGCGATGGTCGTTAAGACGGTCGGATCGCTGGTTTTTGTTTTTTTGCAAGAACACATGCGACCGTTGTCAGATTGGCCTTTGAAATTTGAATGAAGGGGCTGGACTAGCAGAGGGGGAGGACTAGCAGAGGGGGATAGGAATAGCAGCAGCCATTTTAAACCAGTGTATTTCTGCTTTGTTACTAGTGAGGCTTGGTTTATACCTGCTGAACGCTGGACATAGCTATTTACACATTACTTTGTTTTGCATGCCATTACAAAGTGTCTTTTAACCCTGCACTATGGAGAATGCAGTGATGGGTAGTCACCAGCAACAGTACCTGCTCTATTATGCAGTGTTGAAGCTCAGACGTCAGAGAGCCCAGCGCAGGAGAGAAAGATCATGTTGGACAAAGCAGTGGCTACTTCAGCGTCAGACTCGTTCGCACATGCCACTGCTCAGGGACATCAGGGAAAATAACCCAGACGATTTTCGTAACTTCTTGAGGATGGATGATGCCACATTCCAGGAATTGCTGCGTCTGGTGACTCCCCACATCGAGAAGCAGGATACCAAGTATCGTATGGCTATCCCTGCTAAGGAACGGCTGGTGGTGACCCTGAGGTTTCTGGCGACAGGACGGTCTCTTGCTGACCTAAAGTTTGGATCCCTCATCTCCCCGCAAGCTTTGGGCCTCATCATCCCGGAGACCTGCAAAGCCATTGTGAAGGTGCTGCAGTACCAGTATTGCAAGGTAAGGATGAAATATACACCGTACACTTTATTGTGCAAACAAAAAAATTTTATTTATAATTTAGGCCTAGGACAGAAACAGGTTTTTTAGGCCTTTCATATGTAAAACATGTGTAAATCGTAAAATAGTAAATAGATTTATTGTGTCAACACAAATATATTATAATACCATATAAAAGATATTGTACAAAAAAACACACTATATATAAACATTTAAGTATGTATGACCCAGTTTAAACTTTCCCAATAAGTACGGGCTACTGTGTGGCAGAGGATGTCTGCCGCAGAAAAGTAAAGGCTGCGGCCCGCATGGCGCAGATGCAATGGTCCCGGCCCCATTGATGTGCGCCGTACGACATGTGAGCAGTGGCCATCACATACCTGCAGCTGAGACCATGTCTGCCGCACAGTACCCCATACTATTGGCAAAGAAAAAAGGGCAATAAATTGAGTTTGCTCTCTAGATTGAGGAGAATCCTGTTCTCCCTCTGGTAATGCAGGTACAGGTAGCAGCATATAAAAAAACAAAAAACACACTCTGGTAACTTCTGGAACAGGCACTTACAACAGTAGGGATAAGGTACTGTGTGGCAGAGGATGTCTGCTGCAGATATGTAAAGGCTGCGGCCCACATGGCGCATGGCGCAGATGCAATGGCCCCCGCCCCATTGATGTGCGCCATACACCATGTGAGCAGTGGCCATCACATACCTGCAGCTGAGACCATGTCTGCCGCACAGTACCCCATACTATTGGTAAAGACAAAAGGGCAATAAATGGAGTTTGCTATCCAGATTGAGGAGAATCCTGTTCTCCCTCTGGTAATGCAGGTACAGGTAGCAGCATATAAAAAAACAAAAAAACACACTGTGGCCCTTGTGTGGCAGAGGATGTCTGCTGCAGATATGTAAAGGCTGCGGCCCACATGGCGCATGGCGCAGATGCAATGTCCCCCGCCCCATTGATGTGCGCCATACACCATGTGAGCAGTGGCCATCACATACCTGCAGCTGAGACCATGTCTTCGGCACAGTACCCCATACTATTGGTAAAGACAAAAGGGCAATAAATGGAGTTTGCTATCCAGATTGAGGAGAATCCTGTTCTCCCTCTGGTAATGCAGGTACAGGTAGCAGCATATAAAAAAAACAAAAAAACACACTGTGGCCCTTGTGTGGCAGAGGATGTCTGCTGCAGATATGTAAAGGCTGCGGCCCACATGGCGCATGGCGCAGATGCAATGGCCCCCGCCCCATTGATGTGCGCCATACACCATGTGAGCAGTGGCCATCACATACCTGCAGCTGAGACCATGTCGATGGTAAATGATAAAATAGCCTATTTTTTAAGACAGATCCTCAAAAACAGCAGACTCTGGATCTTCTATCAGTAAAGAACTGTAGCATTGACGGTACTGGGGGGGTTGAGAAGGCTGTGTAGGTGTTGACTGGGTATGTGTTGGAATTGTGCTCGACTGGCCTGCTACGGTGGCAGGCGGAGTAGGCACTGGTGATTCTAATGACAGTGGTGTGTCTGGTGCACTACCCATGCCAACTATTTTAGTGCCAATGTTGAGATACCCTAAACTGCCATTATACACCAACTCCATGCATAACTTTTCAAAAGTAAGTTGCTGATCCGGAGCCATGTTGCGAACACACTCTGCCACATAAGTGAAGTAGTTGTCATGTTTGTCCGGGTTTCTTTGCAGGACTTGATGTGCCCGCATCATAAATTCTTCATGTGCTGATGCTTCTCCTTTTTTTCCTTTGCCACGCATTTTTTTTGGCACGGGGGAGTGGTGGAGTGGGTTCCAGGGTGGGTGGCGGAGTGCGTGCCGGAGTAGGAACTTCGCTTGATGTGCATGCATTATCGGACAGTACAGATAGGCCTGGGGTTGCAGGTGGGTAGTCACCAAGCTGTAAAGAAATTGAACATGTTTACTAATCAATTCTATTTACTTCTAATTTCAGTTCCCTACCAGCGTGAATGAATGGAAAGTCATCGCAGAGGAGTTTGAACAGCGATGGAACTTTCCAAATTGCGGTGGAGCCATTGATGGCAAACATGTCCGCATAGCCCAGCCTATCAATAGTGGGTCCTACTATTTTAATTACAAGGGCTATTTTAGCATTGTACTAATGGCTGTTGTTAATGCCAACTATGAGTTTATCTTCCTGGATGTAGGAAGGAATGGCCGTGCATCGGATGGTGGCACTTTCAAGGACACAAAGTTCTACGAAAGGCTCATAGCGAACACCCTTCACTTGCCGTCTGTCCAGGAAACTAAACAGGGGCTTAACTTTGTTTTTGTGGCTGACGAGGCTTTTGGCCTGCACGAGCATGTCATGAAGCCATATGCGCAAAGGGGCCTGAATCATGACAAAAGGATCTTTAACTACAGGCTATCCAGGGCACGGCGTGTTGTGGAAAATGCTTTTGGCATCCTGGCTAACCGGTTTCGCATTTTCCACACTGCCATTAACCTGAGGGTGGACAAAATTGACTGAGTTGTCACAGCGTGCTGTGTCCTGCACAATTTGCTCCGCAGAAAAGCCACACAGCAAAGGGCTACAGGCACAGCACTCCAAGAAGACCAAGAACTGCCAGAGGAGGTAGTGCAGATATCCTCCTTGCAAACCCCAACACAACACTACACAGGGAGTGCACGAGCCAAACAGGTGAGGGAAGAGTACATGGCCTACTTTAATGGGGAGGGCGCTGTGGATTGGCAGGAGGAATCAATTAGATAGCCAAAAAAATAGACTCACCGATGCAGACTGCGAATTCTCCTCCTCCTCCTGCGCCGTGACTTCTTGGTTTTCATGTTCTACCATAAGGACTACTCCTGTCCTCATCGACTCCTGGCTGAGGGTGAATGTCAACCGGTCATAGTACCAGAGCGATGTTTGATACATCTCGTCGACTCCAGCACCAGACTTCTTTGCAGCCTCCACCTTCTTGTGTTCCTTTAAGAACACTGTGCGCAGATTCTGGATGCGTTATCTCACCCATTCAACATTGGCCTCTGGGTGAAATGGAAGACTGTAGCGTGCCAACTCCTCCAAGGCTTGGTTTCTTTTCATTTTGTTTGAATACTCCTTGGATTTTGTTCGCCACAGGCATTCGTGTGCACGATATTTTTCAATAAACCCTTCAAGAAACTCTTGTTCCTTTGCGTTGGACATTGGGACTGTAAAAAGATAAAACCATTTTAGTTGTTATAGTTATACCCATGTTTTGTTTCCAGGGACGTGCAGTCAGGGGAGGCAGAGCCTCCCCTGTCATTAATGAGCAAAATAATAAAATAATAGAAAACAAATACATATGACACATATTATGTGTCATAAATGTATGCTTTTTATTATTATTAACATTTTTATCTCCCATTTTTTTTTTACTGGCTTAGGAGGCACCAAGAGCGGTGCCTCCCGCTGACAATGGTAAGGGTCCAAAACAGGGGGCGGGCAGCGGGCGGCTCTGAGCGCCGGGCTGTAAAAGCCCATTCAAAAAGCTGTAGAAACGGCACCTGTTGAGGTGCCTCAGTGACAGGGACGTGCTTTCATATAGGCAGAAAGCACGTCCCTGGCTGTAACTGAGGCACCTCAACAGGTGCCGTTTCTACAGGCAGAGGTCCGCTAATTGCTTCTGTCGCCGCGCGGGCCAGGCTCCTCACTGCCTGCTCTCTCGCTGCCGTCGCCCTGCTCCCCGCTCAGCTCCAGAGGAGGGGACAGAGCCAGCGGGCAGTGAGCCAGAAGGATCCGAGGGAGCAGCTGGGACGGGGATCGGACGCAGCCGTCATGCGGGAGATGGCTGGAGCTCAGGACCGAGTCCCTCCTGCCATAAGAGTCACTCATGTCCCCAGCGTGGGAGGAACTGTAAGACGGCGCAGACAAGAGCCCGCCGTGCTAGTCACCAGCACACATTGAAGATGCCGGCGCATCGTCCCAGCACCACAGTCTGGTCCGCTGCGCAATAATCCCTGTTGAGGAGGGAGAGGCAGACAGGAGCTGCAGCAGCCAGCAGCACAGTGAGAGATGCCACAAAGCCCACACCTGCCAAAAGGTCAGAGGTATGTTGGCAATTATTATGTTGGCACTGCCATGGTGGAGCCAGCGCCAACGTGCTTTGTGGGGAGCATCAGGTCCAGGTTGCTTCTGCACTGACAGGCAGGAGCTGCTCTGCCGGTCTCTGCTGCTTATGCAGGCCGCAGCTCCCACACCTGCCTGTCAGTGCAGACGCAACCCAGACCCAGTGCTCCCCACAGAGCCCGTTGGCGCTGGCTCTACCATGGCAGTGCCTCACCAACCACTAACCTCACCGCACGTCCCTGTTTGTTTCATATTTAAATTTTTATAGTTATAGTTACCAGTTTACCTAGTTCTTATGTTTTAAGTATTTAAAATGTTAATAAACTTTTATGAAAACCACTATACATTTTATTGTGCAGATTGCTATTCACACACACAGGTGAATGGGGCCTAGCAGAGAGGAGTGCATGGAATACTGCAATGGTGGACAATGGTTTATGTATATATATCTATATATACACAAACACACACACACAGGTGAATGGGACCTAGCAGAGAGGAGTGCTTGGAATACTGCAATGGTGGACAATGGTTTATGTATATATATCTATATATACACAAACACACACACACAGGTGAATGGGGCCTAGCAGAGAGGAGTGCTTGGAATACTGCAATGGTGGACAATGGTTTATGTATATATATCTATATATACACAAACACACACACACAGGTGAATGGGGCCTAGCAGAGAGGAGTGCATGGAATACTGCAATGGTGGACAATGGTTTATGTATATATATCTATATATACACAAACACACACACACAGGTGAATGGGACCTAGCAGAGAGGAGTGCTTGGAATACTGCAATGGTGGACAATGGTTTATGTATATATATCTATATATACACAAACACACACACACAGGTGAATGGGGCCTAGCAGAGAGGAGTGCTTGGAATACTGCAATGGTGGACAATGGTTTATGTATATATATCTATATATACACAAACACACACACACAGGTGAATGGGGCCTAGCAGAGAGGAGTGCATGGAATACTGCAATGGTGGACAATGGTTTATGTATATATATCTATATATACACAAACACACACACACAGGTGAATGGGGCCTAGCAGAGAGGAGTGCATGGAATACTGCAATGGTGGACAATGGTTTATGTATATATATCTATATATACACAAACACACACACACACAGGTGAATGGGGCCTAGCAGAGAGGAGTGCATGGAATACTGCAATGGTGGACATTGGTTATATGTATACACACACACGGGGCCCACCCAAAAAAAACAGTGACATGGTCGGGTGCACGGTTGACAAACCAGTGCTCTATACACACTATATACATTGGTGGCAACAGTGGGCATGCATAGGAGAGCATTGGGAGTGCAAACATACCAGGTTGTTGTTCTGGGAGCTGAGACAAGAAGGAGAGTCCAACTGCTGCGCCAGCGCTGTTTGCTATGTGGAAAAACATGGCGCCGGGGGAGTGTTTAGGAAATGCCACTCAAATAGGCTGGATCAAACGACGGACGCACCGACGGACGCACGACGGAGGCGGCAAAAAACACTCACGATCTGCTCCCACACCTGCCTGTCAGTGCAGACGCAACCCAGACCCAGTGCTCCCCACAGAGCCCGTTGGCGCTGGCTCTACCATGGCAGTGCCTCACCAACCACTAACCTCACCGCACGTCCCTGTTTGTTTCATATTTAAATTTTTATAGTTATAGTTACCAGTTTACCTAGTTCTTATGTTTTAAGTATTTAAAATGTTAATAAACTTTTATGAAAACCACTATACATTTTATTGTGCAGATTGCTATTCACACACACAGGTGAATGGGGCCTAGCAGAGAGGAGTGCATGGAATACTGCAATGGTGGACAATGGTTTATGTATATATATCTATATATACACAAACACACACACACAGGTGAATGGGACCTAGCAGAGAGGAGTGCATGGAATACTGCAATGGTGGACAATGGTTTATGTATATATATCTATATATACACAAACACACACACACAGGTGAATGGGGCCTAGCAGAGAGGAGTGCATGGAATACTGCAATGGTGGACAATGGTTTATGTATATATATCTATATATACACAAACACACACACACACAGGTGAATGGGGCCTAGCAGAGAGGAGTGCATGGAATACTGCAATGGTGGACATTGGTTATATGTATACACACACACGGGGCCCACCCAAAAAAAACAGTGACATGGTCGGGTGCACGGTTGACAAACCAGTGCTCTATACACACTATATACATTGGTGGCAACAGTGGGCATGCATAGGAGAGCATTGGGAGTGCAAACATACCAGGTTGTTGTTCTGGGAGCTGAGACAAGAAGGAGAGTCCAACTGCTGCGCCAGCGCTGTTTGCTATGTGGAAAAACATGGCGCCGGGGGAGTGTTTAGGAAATGCCACTCAAATAGGCTGGATCAAACGACGGACGCACCGACGGACGCACGACGGAGGCGGCAAAAAACACTCACGATCTGCTCCCACACCTGCCTGTCAGTGCAGACGCAACCCAGACCCAGTGCTCCCCACAGAGCCCGTTGGCGCTGGCTCTACCATGGCAGTGCCTCACCAACCACTAACCTCACCGCACGTCCCTGTTTGTTTCATATTTAAATTTTTATAGTTATAGTTACCAGTTTACCTAGTTCTTATGTTTTAAGTATTTAAAATGTTAATAAACTTTTATGAAAACCACTATACATTTTATTGTGCAGATTGCTATTCACACACACAGGTGAATGGGGCCTAGCAGAGAGGAGTGCATGGAATACTGCAATGGTGGACAATGGTTTATGTATATATATCTATATATACACACAAACACACACACACACACACACACAGGTGAATGGGGCCTAGCAGAGAGGAGTGCATGGAATACTGCAATGGTGGACAATGGTTTATGTATATATATCTATATATACACAAACACACACAGGTGAATGGGGCCTAGCAGAGAGGAGTGCATGGAATACTGCAATGGTGGACAATGGTTTATGTATATATATCTATATATACACAAACACACACACACACAGGTGAATGGGGCCTAGCAGAGAGGAGTGCATGGAATACTGCAATGGTGGACAATGGTTTATGTATATATATCTATATATACACAAACACACAAACACAGGTGAATGGGGCCTAGCAGAGAGGAGTGCATGGAATACTGCAATGGTGGACATTGGTTATATGTATACACACACACGGGGCCCACCCAAAAAAAACAGTGACCCCCTTTAAACGACTACAATTGTCTTAGGGAAATCGCTAATGGTTCAATAGCAAGGGAAAATAATAGGGGCGAAAGTGGGCAGCCCTGTCTGGTACCTCTTTTGAGAATTCCTGGATCAGATATACAGTATACCCATTGCATATAATCCGAGAACTAGAGGCTGTATATAAAGCGTTTAGGACACTGGAGAAGCCCGGCGGAAACCCAGAACGTGTGAGGGTGGTGTACAGATGGTCCCAACTGACATAATCGAAGGCTTTCTCTGCATCGAGAGAAAGAATGAAATGTGCGTCTGGGTTAGCCGTGGAGTTCGGCCAGTGTGAAGCAGCCAGAACCTTTCTAATGTTCCCTGTGGAATGACGACCCTTAATGAAGCCCGTCTGATTTGAGTGGACCACAGAAGGAAGAATTAACTTCAACCTATCTGCCAGAATTTTGGTATACAACTTGTAATCAAGAAGTGATATGGGTCTGTATGATCCCGGCAAGTGTGGGTCTCTTCCCAGTTTGGGGAGGAGATGAATGAATGCATCAGTGAAATCAGTGGCGTCACTAGGGTTGGTGTCACCCGGTGTAGTAACTCATGGTGTCACCCCCCCAACTTTCCATAAGTTGGAGATAGGATGCTTGTGCATGCTGAAAAATTGGGGTGTGGCCTATCAGAAGGGGGTGTAGCCTGTAACGTGATTGTATTGTGTAACTGCAGATTGTGCCAGCGCACCTATTCTAATCTTCCAGTTTATAGATGAATTAAATGATCAGTCCAGCTTAGTTCTACCCTGCATTGGCTATAAATCATTAAATACTGTTTATCCGTAATGCCAATCACACATTATGCCGCATACCGTGATGCCAATTACACAATAAGCTGCACACCGTGATGCCCATTACACCGCATACCGTGATGCCCATACGCCACACACCGTGATGCCAATTACACATTATGCCACACACCGTGATGCCAATTACACAATAAGCTGCATACCGTGATGCCCATTACGCCACACACCGTGATGCCAATTACACATTATGCCGCACACCGTGATGCCAATTACACAATAAGCTGCACACCGTGATGCCCATTACACCGCATACCGTGATGCCCATTACGCCACACACCGTGATGCCAATTACACATTATGCCACACACCGTGATGCCAATTACACAATAAGCTGCACACCGTGATGCAGGGGCGGATTGGGATGAAAAACCAGCCCGGGAAATTTCTGGGAGCAACCCTAATGGAGGCGGGATCTGTTTAGGTGTGGGGTTTGTCACGAGGAGCGGGATCCCTCCTCATGTGGCCTTTGTTGGACACAGTCGCAGCTGTCCTAGCATCTTTTGCTGCAGTTGCATACAGTATGTTACTATGATAATGCTGCTACTAAACTCTTCCCTGACACGCCCCATGTCACACGCAATGTCCCTCCATGGGAAAAAACTATTTGCTGATACAGGAAAAATAAACAGATATATTGGCCTTAAAAGGAATAAATAATACACACTGGCACCCGGAAGGAAATTACAAATCAAAATATTGGCCCCTACAGGTAAAATAAAACACATTGGTCCCATTGGTCCCTACTGGAATGATTAAAACATATCGGCCCCACACTCTGTCCCCTGTTCTACTATATATCACACTCCCTCCCACTGCATCCTGTACTCTATTACACACTACCTCCCACTGCGCTAGATCACACTCCCTCCCTTTGAAGCCTGTACTCTATCACACACTTCATCCCACTGCGATATATCACACACCCTCCCCCTGCGCTATATCACAATCCCTCACCTGCGGCCTGCACTCTATCACACACTCCCTTCCACTGCACTATATCACACTCCCTCCCCCTGCGCTATATCACAATCCCTCACCTGCGGCCTGCACTCTATCACACACTCCCTTCCACTGCACTATATCACACTCCCTCTCCCTGCTCTATATCACAATCCCTCCCCCTGCGCTATATCACACTCACTCCCCCTACTCTATATCACACTCCCTCCCACTGCATCCTGTACTCTATTACACTCTACCTCCCACTGTGCTTTATCACACTCCCTCACCTGCGGCCTGCACTCTATCACACACTCCCTTCCACTGCACTATATCACACTCCCTCCCCCTGTGCTATATCACACTCCCTCCCCCTGTGCTATATCACACTCCCTCCCCCTGCGCTATATCACACTCCCTCCCACTGCATCCTGTACTCTATTACACTCTACCTCCCCCTGCGCTATATCACAATCCCTCACCTGCGGCCTGCACTCTATCACACACTCCCTTCCACTGCACTATATCACACTCCCTCTCCCTGCTCTATATCACAATCCCTCCCCCTGCGCTATATCACACTCACTCCCCCTACTCTATATCACACTCCCTCCCACTGCATCCTGTACTCTATTACACTCTACCTCCCACTGTGCTATATCACACTCCCTCACCTGCGGCCTGCACTCTATCACACACTCCCTTCCACTGCACTATATCACACTCCCTCCCCCTGTGCTATATCACACTCCCTCCCCCTGCGCTATATCACACTCCCTCCCACTGCATCCTGTACTCTATTACACTCTACCTCCCCCTGCGCTATATCACAATCCCTCACCTGCGGCCTGCACTCTATCACACACTCCCTTCCACTGCACTATATCACACTCCCTCCCCCTGCGCTATATCACACACCCTCACCTGTGGCCTGCACTCTATCACACACTCCCTTCCACTGCACTATATCACACTCCCTCCCCCTGCGCTATATCACACTCCCTCCCCCTGCGCTATATCACACTCCCTCCCACTGCATCCTGTACTCTATTACACTCTACCTCCCACTGCGCTATATCACACACCCTCACCTGTGGCCTGCACTCTATCACACACTCCCTTCCACTGCACTATATCACACTCCCTCCCCCTGCGCTATATCACACTCCCTCCCCCTGCGCTATATCACACTCCCTCCCACTGCATCCTGCACTCTATTACACTCTACCTCCCACTGCGCTATATCACACTCCTTCACCTGTGGCCTGCACTCTATCACACACTCCCTTCCACTGCACTATATCACACTCCCTCCCCCTGCGCTATATCACACTTCCTCCCCCTGCGCTATATCACACTCCCTCCCCCTGCGCTATATCACATTGCCTCCCCCTGCGCTATATCACACTCCCTCCCCCTGCGCTATATCACACTCCCTCCCACTGCATCCTGTACTCTATTACACTCTACCTCCCACTGCGCTATATCACACTCCCTCACCTGCGGCCTGCACTCTATCACAGACTCCCTTCCACTGCACTTTATCACACTCCCTCCCCCTGCGCTATATCACACTCCCTCCCCCTGCGCTATATCACACTGCCTCCCACTGCATCTGTACTCTATTACACTCTACCTCCCACTGCGCTATATCACACTCCCTCACCTGCGGCCTGCACTCTATCACACACTCCCTCCCACTGCACTATATCACACTCTCTCCCCCTGCACTATATCACACTCCCTCACCTGCGGCCTGCACTCTATCACACACTCCCTCCCACTGCACTATATCACACTCCCTCCCCCTGCTCTATATCACAATCCCTCCCCCTGCGCTATATCACACTCCCTCCCCCTACTCTATATCACACTCCCTCCCCCTACTCTATATCACACTCCCTCCCACTGTGCTATATCACACTCCCTCACCTGCGGCCTGCACTCTATCACAGACTCCCTTCCACTGCACTATATCACACTCCCTCCCCCTGTGCTATATCACACACCCTCCCCCTGCGCTATATCACACTCCCTCCCCCTGCGCTATATCACACTCCATCCCACTGTGCTATATC
Source organism: Crinia signifera (assembly GCF_055691185.1). NCBI lineage: Eukaryota > Metazoa > Chordata > Amphibia > Anura > Myobatrachidae > Crinia > Crinia signifera. Next base: position 499,735 of record NW_028142785.1, on the reverse strand, counting down.
ACACTCCCTCACCTGTGGCCTGCACTCTATCACACACTCCCTTCCACTGCACTATATCACACTCCCTCCCCCTGCGCTATATCACACTCCCTCCCCCTGCGCTATATCACACTCCCTCACCTGCGGCCTGCACTCTATCACACACTCCCTTCCACTGCACTATATCACACTCTCTCCCCCTGCGCTATATCACACTCCCTCGCCCTGTGCTATATCACACACCAGTGGCGTAACTAGGGCTCCGCAGCCCCAACGGTGGCAGAGGGTGCCTGCGCCACCGGGGCGCAGGTTCACAGCGCTCTCACAGAGGCTGCCAAAGGCCAGGAGTCCTGTGTGAGCTCTGCAGCTGCAGCTAATAAGGAAACGAAGACTTGTCCGCCTCTGGCTGTCTGTGTGAGGGCTCTCAGTGACCCGCCCCATGACCCGCTGATGAGTGGGTCACTGAGCATCCTCACACAGACAGCCAGAGAGCTCCCACTTCTACCCTGCCCGCCGCTCCCCCTTCCTCACTGCATGATGGAGAGAGTGTCCGTCAGCCACTGGAGAGAGCCTGCTGCTCAATTCAGGATACTCTCCTCCCGGGCCTCACTGACGGATTAAAGCAGCACAGGTACTGTTCATTCTGTACCTGCGCTGTCAGTGTGTACCTGCTCTGTCAGTGTGTTTAGGAGGGGGATGGCACCAGAATTTATTTTGGCTGGGTGGAGCTACTTTTCTAGTTACGTCACTGTCACTCACCCTGAATTCTGTACTCTATTACACTGATACACTCCCTCGCCCATGGCTTGTGTTCTCACACACTCCCACCCCCTGCGGTCTGCGCTTTATTACACTGATGTTCTCCGTCACCTTCCGGCCTTTACCTACACTTACACGCTCCCTCTCCCCAAGTTGTACGCTCTATCACACTGGCACGCTCCCTCTCCCCGAGACGTACGCTTTATCACACCCCCTGAGCTTTATCACACTCACTTGCTCCCTCATCCTGCGCTCTATCACACTGACGTGCTCCATCACCCTATGGCCTGTGATCTTTCACACTGATGCACTCCCTCCCTTTGAGGCATGCACTCTATCACGCAGTCCCTAACCTTAACTTACTCCACCACCTTACCCACCCTCCCTGCAGCCTAAGCCTGACTGCATCCTAATTCAACACCCTTGGCTGATTTACATGTGTCGCACACTAGTCTAGTTTATTAACGCAGACACAACAAAACCCAATATGGCAGCAGTGCAAAGCCAGTTGTGCCTCTCCCTGTAGATACTGACACACACATACACTCTGGGCAGCCACTTCTCTCCCTCTTGCTGTGGAATCAGGCCAGTTCTGTGTAGCTCCGCCCAGGGCCGGTGCAAGGATGTTTGGTGCCCTCCTGCACACTATAAATTTGTGCTTCCTCTCCCATACTTAATAAAGGGACAATGCCCACCGCATACCGCAAAAAAAAGGAGGTATGAGGTCACATAAATGACTCCTTCTATAATTACTACAAGTCCCTCTACAATCTGAGAGATCAGGTTGCCGGCCCCTCTCTACCATCAGCTATAGCACAGGAATATCTCGACTCATGTCACCTCCCCACACTATCGGACTCAGCCATTAACTTACTCAATTCCCCTATATCACCTGAAGACGTAAATACTGCGTTGAAGTCGCAGAAACCGTCAAAGGCTCCAGGTCCCGACGGGTTCCCTATGTCTTACTACAAGACATTTTCAGGATTATTGGTCCCAAGGTTGGCCGAGGTTTTTAATAAAATTATGGCAGGAGAGAGGTTTCATGCAGAGTCAATGAAGTCTGCTATCATTGTACTGCCAAAATCAGGCAAAGATCCCACATGCTGCACGAGCTATAGGCCGATATCCCTCATCAATGCAGACCTGAAGCTTTTCGCAAAAGTACTGGCCACAAGATTAAGTGTATACCTTACCTCACTGATAGATGCAGATCAGGTAGGATTTGTTCCCACGAGACAGGCACTGGACAACACGAGACGGGCCATCAACCTGATCTCACACATCAATAAGACCAAAACCCCGGCGATCCTGCTCTCACTAGACGCAGAGAAGGCCTTTGACCGCCTCTCTTGGCCTTTTATGTTTCAGACACTGAAAACTTACGGCTTTTGTGGGGGCTTCTTGTCAGCCATACAAGCTTTGTACCATAGTCCAAAAGCTGTGGTTACCACCAATGGTGTCATTTCCCGGCCCTTCGGTCTGGGAAATGGCACCCGGCAGGGGTGCCCATTGTCCCCTTTACTATACGCCCTTAGTATCGAACCCTTGGCAGCCCACATCAGGAAGAACCAGGATATACAGGGGATTACGGTTCGGGGCTCCCAATATAAAATATCGTTATTTGCAGATGATGTCCTGTTAACACTGTCTTCTCCACTGACTTCACTCCCAAACCTTCAGGCTGAACTCTCACTATACGGTAGCCTCTCAGATCACAAAGTAAATAACTCAAAATCGGAAGCATTAGCATTTCACCTTCCCAACACCACCACGGAATTATTAGAGTCAAACTTTAATTACATTTGGCGCCCCCAATCTATAAAGTACTTGGGTGTACAGATAACAAAACACTTTGACCAATTATTTAAAGCCAACTACGAACCTCTTCTATGCTCCATTAAAAAAGATCTAGCAACCTGGTCCCCTTTATTTATATCTTGGACAGGCCGGATAAATTCGATTAAAATGAACATCTTACCCCGATTATTATACCTATTTCAAACGATCCCCATAGTGGTCCCTACTTCTTATCTGCGTACAATTCAGTCTTTATGTGGCAAATTTGTATGGCCAAACAAACCCCCTAGATTAAACAGATCCTGCCTAGCGAAATCTTCTTCCAATGGCGGACTGGGCCTCCCTATATTTGAACGCTACTTTCAGGCAATTGAGCCATGTTGTAGCTTGGCACACACAGGCGGGGGTCAGGAAATGGGTATCTTTAGAGAGCGAACTAATTAACTACCATTCAGTTTGTTTCCTCCCCTGGCTACCGCCGAAATTGAGACCAGCCTCAGTACTGGAAACCCCTTGTGTCCACTCTGTGTTAAGAACGTGGGACTACCTAAACAAAAAACTCCAACTGGCACCATATCCCTCCCCTCTCACCCCTCTCTGGCGACACCCAGACTTTCCTTTGGGATGTATGTCTCCTTACTCACAACCCTGGATCTCAGCAGGTATCACTCGTCTATCGCACATTTCAGGGGAATTCGCCCCTCAAAACTATAAAGCACTATGTGAGAAATATGATAGTCAGCGTCTCAGACACTTTGACTACCTCCAGATTTCCAGCTTTGTAAAGTCTCTATACAAATCAACTAAGCCCAGATCCCCACTTCCCATTGAACGTTTCTGTATTTACAGTCCAGACCGCAGGGGAGCAATCTCATATCTATACTCCCTGTTGGCAGACAAACCCCCGGCTAAAGAACCTTTTGAGGTAGCTTGGGAAAGGGATTTGGGTGTTGCTTTGGAGGAGGAGGAGTGGTCAGAAATAAAAACACTAATAGCAAAATCTTCAATAAACTCGAATCTCAAGGAAAATGCCTTTAAGGTATACCCTAGGTGGTACATGGTTCCCACAGTAATACACCGTATTTTCCCTTCTAGCTCCAGCCAGTGCTGGCGGAACTGTGGATCTCAGGGTACGTTCATCCACATATGGTGGGATTGCCCCCAGATTAGCTCCTACTGGGATGACATTTTTTCTCTTCTAGGAAAGATATTGGTTTCCCCGACCCCAAAAAATCCCTTGTCGGCTCTACTTTGCAGACCAGTTGCAGGGACCTCAAACCCTAAAAGCAAGCTATGTGGCCATGTACTCAACTCCGCCAGATTGCTGATCGCGGCAAACTGGAAACAGCCAACTGCCCCTTCCATTCAGGCCGTTATCAACAAGGTCTGATTTGCAGCTTCCATGGAGTATATCACTGCGCTGCTACATGACTCAGTGGGGAAATACAGATCAATTTGGTCTCCCTGGTATGTATATTACCAGAGGCAACTTCCCGGGTAAATGCGATCACTATCTCTGGCCTGATGCTCTGAAAGATTTGACTCTTGAACAGTTGATACACTCTCATGTGCAAGGTTAGATGACCCCCGCCTCTCTTTTATTTCTTTCTTTATTTATTTTTTTCTGTCCCCTCCCCCCCCCCCCCATTGCCCTTTTCTATTTTTATGTTTCTTTGTGTTTCCTCAATGCAATTATTTTGCTGTTTGTTCGCTGTTTTAACAAAAAAAAAAAAAAAAGACAGTGGTACTCTTAACGGTATATTTTATTTATATGCATTATACCATGTTGTTTGTTTACACCGAATTGTCTGTAAATGCATTGTCCAGATATCAGTCTCATTTAAATGTACTGTTTGCCACTGTAAAAATAAAGAGTTAAAAAAAAAAAAAAAAAAAAAAGGAGGTATGGCCATACAATAGTACCAATTCAAATGACTCAGTAGCACAAACTTGTTCACATTACACAGCACATAGCGCACACAGGGCACTCGATGTCTGGATTCCCACATCGGTCTCCTAACCGCTTGGTTTCTGAACATCGGTAAATCATACAAAATCTGTCTTGTAACAAATTTGGCAGGCTGACAGCTGGGAGTGCAGTGCTTAACTTACTGTACTGCCGCACATGGGCCTGTTCTGCATCCGACGTGCACGCCATCACTGGTGTGTGTAGTGGAGCTTCCTTCTGCTGGGTGGGGGCTTGAAGCCTCTTCAGTTGTGCCCACAGGCTTTCTGTAATGCAAGAAAGCTGTGATGGGTAACGCGCTTAGGGGATGGGGCCACAAGTGACAAGTATCCCCACAGAAAATGTTCCCACTATAGGTGACCCTCCAGTGCTCGAAGTAGCGTTATAACATACCACTGTATAATGCCCCACTATATATATATATTATTATTATTATTATAATTTTATTTATAAGGCGCCACAAGTGTTTCGCAGCGCCGTACAAAGGAACAAAACAGGGAGACAAAACTTGGCATAACATTGAATAAATAACAAAAATACAGTACAAATAAAGAGCACCACAGTTCAATACACATTACAGCTTAAATGTAAGTAGTGAGGACCCAATCAACATACAACTAGAGGCTTGAGGCCAATGATGGAGATGAGTATGAAGAGGGTCACTGAGTGTTGGAGTAAAGGAGAGCTGTGAGTGAAATGTGAAGAGAAGTGGGCTTTGACAACAGGAGGGAAGAGGGCCCTACTCGGAGGAGCTTACAATCTAGTAGGAAGGGGAGACAGACAGATTACAAGAGGTGCAAGCGAGGGGGTGGTGGTTAGATAGCAGGATGTAAACAGGCAAGGGGTCGGAGAACCAGCTGGTTTATGCAGTGGAAGGGTACGCTTTGATGAATAGGTGAGTTTTCAGTGCCCGTTTGAAGCTTTGCAAGGTCGGGGAGAGTCTAATGGAGCGAAGGAGTGCGTTCCACTGAAGGGGTGCAGCACGGGCAAAGTCCTGTACTCTAGCATGGGAAGCAGTGATCAGGGTGGAGGAGAGACGACAGTCGTCAGCTGACCGTAGAGGGCGGGAGGGTGTATGAATGGAGATGAGGTTAGAGATATATGGAGCAATGGAATTAGAGATGGCCCTGAATGTGAGTGTGAGGTGTTTGAAGAGGATTATGTAGGGGAATGGAAGCCAGTGCAGATTTTGTTGAAGGGGAGTAGCAGAGTTAGAGCAGCGGGAGAGGAAGATAAGCCTGGCTGCAGCATTGAGGACAGATTGGAGAGGAGCTAGTTGGGATTGAGCGAGGTCGGTGAGAAGAGCATTACAGTAGTCAAGCCGTGAGATGACTAATGAGTGGATGATCAGCTTAGTTGCACTCTGTGAGAGAAAGGGCCTGATGCGAGCAATGTTGCGTAACTGGAACCGGCAAGAATGGGCCAGGCCTTGGATGTGGGGTGCAAAGGAGAGGGAGGAGTCAAGAGTGACACCCAGGCAGCGGAGTTGGGGAACAGGGGAGATGATGGTGTTGTTAACAGTGATAGAGAAATTAGTAGGGGGCATAGCTCTGGGTGGGGGAAAGATAATAAGTTTGGTTTTGTCCATATTCAGCTTCAGAAATCGCTCAGACATCCAGGTAGAGATGGCAGCGAGGCAGTTGGAAACTTGAGAGAAAACAGTGGGGGACAGATCAGGAGAGGAGAGGTAGATTTGGGTGTCATCTGCATAGAGGTGATATTGGAAGCCAAAGGAGTTAATGATTGCACCCAGAGAGGAGGTGTACAGAGAGAACAGAATGGCGCCAAGGACGGAACCCTGAGGGACCCCGACAGGAAGGATAGAAGGTGGTGAGGTAGAGCCAGAGGCAGAGACTGAGAAGGAACGGTTGAAGAGGTAAGAGGAAAACCAGTTGAAGACTGTGCCAGAGAGGCCAATGTTTTGGAGTGTGTGGAGGAGGAGAGGGTGATCCACAGTGTCAAAGGCAGCAGATAGGTCCAAAAGGATAAGCAGGGAGAAGTGACCCTTGGATTTGGCTGACAGCAGGTCATTGGTGACTTTCACTAGGGCAGTCTCAGTGGAATGAAGTGGGCGAAAGCCAGATTGAAGGGGATCTAGGATGGAGTGGTCAGACAGGTAGCTGGTGAGACGCCTGTAAACCAGCCGTTCTAGTATTTTAGAGGCAAATGGGAGAAGAGAGATAGGGCGGTAGCTTGTGGGAGATAAAGGGTCCAGGTTAGGTTTTTAAAGAATAGGCGAGACCAGAGCGTGTTTGAAGGGTGAGGGAAAGATGCCAGTAGAAAGAGATAGGTTAAAGAGGTGAGCAAGGTGGGAGCAGCCAGTGGGGGAGAGGGAACTGAGGAGACGGGAGGGGAGAGGGTCCAAGGGACAGGTAGAGGGGGGAGAGGATGAGATGAGGGAGTGGACTTCCTCAGCTGTAGTAGGGCAGAAGTATGACAGAGTGGGGTAGTTGGTAGGGGAGGATGATTGGGGTGGGTGGGCAGCAGAGGGGGTATGGAAGGAGATATCATGTCGGATTACCTCAATTTTAGAGAGGAAGAAGGAGGCAAAGTCAGTGGCAGTGAGGGATGAAGGGAGGAGGGGTGGTGCAGGGCGAAGTAGAGTGTTGAAAGTTTCAAAGAGACGTCGGGGATTGGAGGAATGGGAAGAGATGAGAGATTTGAAGAAAGATTGTTTGGTATAGGAGAGAGCAGCGCTGTAGGAGGAGAGAATAAACTTGAAATGGAGGAAGTCTTCCAGAGAGTGAGATTTCCTCCAGAGGCGTTCAGCACATTTTTGCAAGAATCTAGTTATTTTGTTGTGCCAGGGTTGTGGTTTAGAGCGTCGAAGGGGAACAGTGTGGAGGATAATATATATATATATACGGCCAATGTTTGACAAAGGGGCTATGGGCGCCGAATCATGGGTGGCAGGGGTCACCTGGAACTAGAGCTGACAGCTGCTGTAAGCAGAGGAGATCAGCAGTGTGTCAGGGTGGCAGGGGTCACCTGGAACTAGAGCTGACAGCTGCTCTAAGCAGAGGAGATCAGCGGCGTGTAAGGGTGGCAGGGGTCACCTGGAACTAGAGCTGACAGCTGCTGTAAGCAGAGGAGATCAGCAGCGTGTCAGGGTGGCAGGGGTCACCTGGAACTAGAGCTGACAGCTGCTGTAAGCAGAGGAGATCAGCGGCGTGTCAGGGCGGCAGGGGTCACCTGGAACTAGAGCTGACAGCTGCTGTAAGCAGAGGAGATCAGCGGCGTGTCAGGGCGGCAGGGGTCACCTGGAACTAGAGCTGATAGCTGCTGTAAGCAGAGGAGATCAGCAGCGTGTCAGGGCGTACCTGGAACTAGAACTGACAGCCGCTTTACAGCGTTAAGCACTTGTCAGATCATCCAGGTACACCCACCCCCTTCTGCTTACACCGGCTGTCAGCTCATCTTGCTGCATGGTAACCGCAAGCCCTGCTGGATGCCCCGAGTCTCTCCCTGGCTCAAGTAGGCGAGTGGCCACTGATCCCCTCTGCAGCACAGTGGCTGTTAGCTGTTCCCGTGTGTGTACCGTGCTGACATGCCGCACTTCCCCTCTGATGAGAGCGGCTGTCAGTGAGGTTCTTACGGCTAAGCCGGTCCATCAGTAGATATCAGAGTTGTGTTAGCGGGGGGAGGGGCACCAGAATGAAAGAGCTGACACATGTGCCTTTTGTGGGGTCGCTGGTAGACGCATTGGATGGCTGCCAATCCACCTCTGGTCATATGCGCTGCTTAGGTCTCTGGCAGGGCACAGTCATAAGGGCAGGGAGATTTCAGTACATTATAAAATGGGCAGGGCGCTGCGCCCTGCAAAACAACAAAACAAGGCTACTGGGAACACTATAAATATATACACACACAAACAGATAGATATCCACCATTACATATATGTAGATTGATATAGACACATAGATAGATAGATAGATAGATAGATAGATAGATAGATAGATAGATAGATGATAGACAGACACATAGAAGATAGATATACAGAGACACATAGATGATAGATAGACAGAGATACATAGGTAGATGATAGATAGACAGAGACAGAGACATATAGATAATAGACAGACAGACAGACAGATAGATAATCACTAAACTCACTTAGTTCCTCTGTACTGGTCCAGGGCAGTCTCTCTATTGTTCATGGCAGGTGATGAGATGGCTCCATGGATATGGGGACATCCAGTGGCTCCTGGCAGTACTGCAGTCAGCAGTAACTGCAGCACTCTCCTTTGTTGTCCTTGTAGCTCCGCCGCCCGCCATGTCCGTGTAGCCCCGCCCCCAGCCAAGTCCGTGTAGCTCCGCCCCCCGCCGAGTCTCAGGCACTGCAGTGCAGCCTAGAGATGGGCAAAACGGCGCATTAGTATGAGTCGGGATCCGCCGGATCGTTAAGTGAAAAGATACGTATCTTTTAGACAGGGACCTCGGCTCACTTTTGATAAAAAAAGGAATATACATGACCGAGTAAAAACACTGACCGATGGCTGGGTGCAGAATCACCATCGATGTCAACCATCGATGGCATCTGCACCGATGGCCATCCCTGGCTGCAGCAGCTAATCTTTCTATCACTTGTAATCACAGCACTGTACTCAGTCTCCAGAGGTAGGACATCTCAGCTGCCACAGGTGGCAGCACTGAGATCAGGAAAATGCATTGTAAACTGAAACGGATCACCTTTTTGAGATCGGCAGATCATTCGTTCTTGGGCGGGAGCCGTTCAAAAGATCCAGTTCGTTCGCGAACGACCTATCTCTACTGCAGCCTGACAGGCAGCCTCATAAGTAGGGTGAGGGACCGGCCTGCCGGGAAACTACCCGGTGTCCAAGCATACCAATCCGCCCCTGCAAGGCTCATATGATATCTCAGGGCTGTGCACTAACACTGCACTGGCTGCCTGCAGAAGGTGGTGTCACCCCAGAGACTGGTGACACCTAGCGCGGCCCGCACCCCCCCGCACCTGCCTAGTGACGCCACTGAGTGAAATATTGTGGGATGGTATGAGAAGTCAAAATTGTATTAAATACCTGTACCAAGGGGTCAATAATCTTAGGGGAGAGGAGTTTGTAAAATTCACCGAAATATCCACCAGGGCCCGGTGATTTGAAGGATTTAAGTTGAGAAATAACTTGTTCCACCTCCTGAGAGGTAATAGGGGCGCAAACTGAATCAGCAGCCTCTGCACTAATAGTGGGTAGGGTAACAGTAATTAATAGTTCCAGAAAGTAGATTTAGCCTGGGTATTTATGGAGGGTTGGGAGAAGATATCTGTGTAAAAGTCTGATAACACCTTTGCTATGTCACTAGATTTAGTCATTAGGGAGCCTTCATACCCTCCAACTGTACCGTTTTAGCCTGGACAGTACCGTTTTTTAACGGCCTGTACCGGCTAAAAATCCTTGTACCGATTGTACCGTTTTTTTTTTTCATTTTTAATACAGTAGCACTGCGCTTCCTCCCCCGAGGTGGCCAAGGGGACTCTGGGAGATGTAGTTTCCTACACCGCCGGCTGCTTATTGGGTAGCGTGAGGGGTAGCCAGCTGACAGGACTACAACTCCCGAGGTGCACCACCTCGGGGGGAGAAGGGACGGAGGCGGAGCGTGCCGCAAGCCAATCACATGGCAACAAACTGAGAGGTGGGAGAGCATCGGCGGGCGCCGGGTGAATGAAAATGTGCAGCGCCGTCTGTGTTTGCTCCAATTCTGCTGCCCATGTGGAGTCAGTTCTATCAGCTGTCAGGTATAGTGGTTGCTGCGCTGTGTTAGACTCAGACCCCAGTTGCCGCGTGTGCTTATGTGAGCAGGCCAATGCGGGGACACTGTACCATAGCAGCAGCAGCATTAGTATAATTTTATGTTCCACTCCAGTACCATTGAACGTATAGAAAACGAGGTATGACCACGCCCCCTTCCCATGGCCACACCCCTTTTTTCCAGTTGTACCGAATTCACCCCTTCAAATGTTGGAGGGTATGAGCCTTCTGGGGATTTGAGCGACTGGATAAGGGAATTTGGTGCAGTCCCTTTCAATAAATTAGAAAGAAGACGACCAGTTTTGTTGCCAAACCGATAAAATCTATGATTTTTGTGGAAAGAGTGTTTATTACCCATAGTGGTCATAATTGAATCAAAATGCGATTTAGCTGCAGAATATTTCTGTCTATTAGAGGGGGGTCGGAGACTGTCTGTCGCCGTCAGTTTCTGTTGCGACACGATGAAAGTTGAGACAAACCTCTTTTTACGCCGAGACACATACTCAATAAGTTGGCCTCGTAATACAGCTTTAGCGGCCTGCCAAAACACCAAAGGGTCTGAGTGTGCTGATTGTATATTGTTAGCGAGGTAGTCCTCCCAGCAAAGTCTAAGCTGCTTGCGAAAAGGGACTGAGGAGACAAAAGAAGTAGGGAATTGCCATCGTTTAAAAGCTTCCACATCTACATTTAAGGCAATAGTGGTCCAAATCAATCCATGGTCTGAAAGTGCCATGGGTTCAATTTCGGCTTGGCTAGCATTGGGGATAATAGAGTCAGACAATAATAGATAATCTATTCTAGAAAGGGAGCCGTGGGCCGCCGACAGGCACGTGTACTGTCAGTAGGGGGCAAAAATCTCCACACATCTGTGATTTTGAGTTGGTGTGATAGGTGAGGGATGCTAAGCCTGGGGGTTAGGCACTTTGAAGCACGGGAGGAGGTATCTAGATAAGGGGAGGTTATTATGTTGAAATTGCCCCCAACAATTAAGGGCTTAGATGAGAACAGGTACAATTTAGGTAATATATCGGTCATGAAGGCCTTAGAATAGAAGTTGGGTGCATACACTGAACACAAAACATAATTACAGCTGTAAAGAGAAATTTCTAAAATTAGGCAACGCCCCTCTGGGTCAGTAATGGTATTTGTAACCTCAATCGGAAGGTTGCCCCTGGCCAATATCATCACCCCTCGGGCTTTCGAATTGTAGGAGGCGGTGGCAGCACACGCCATCCCAGGGTATTTAATTTTTGTGCTTCCACGGGGAGACGATGAGTCTGTTGAAGGTAAACCAGATCCATACCCAGTTTTTTAAGATACAAGAGGCACTTCTTCCTTTTTATCGGAGAATGTATACCTCCAATATTCCAGGAACAACTTTAATGGTAGCCATCATTTAAAAATGAAAGAGAAAGGCGATCAGAGACCCCCTCCAACAAGTAACACCATACTCTATATATTATAATTGAGGCAACAATAAGTACAAAGATAACATAAAAGAAGGGGTGATGAGAAAGGGGGAAGGGAAGCAAGCACACAGCACACTCACATACAACAAAGTAACATTCGAGAGGGGATTCACAAAAAGGAATCACCGTCTCCTTGAGTCTATAGACTTCACGGTGAGAAACAAAATAAGGCCGTGACAACATGGAGCTAAATTGGCTCCTGGCCCTATCACCCATTTTTATTATTATTAACTAAGAAAGAACACTTGAACATAAATATGTAGTAGCTATTAAATGTAGCACAACAGGGACATTTCTCCAGGGAAGCGTCAGTGTTACCTATGAGGCTGCAAGAGGGGCACAACCTGTACTGTAGAGGTTGAAAAACCTATGGAAGGTTAAGGACAAAATACGCTGTCCCACAGAGTGAGTGCATAGATCAGTCCTCATTGATGTCATCCGGGGTGATACCAGAAGGTAAGCCTCTGCATCAGCCGGGGTGTTAAAGTCCCGGAAGGTATTTCCATGCAACACGCGAAGGCGTGCAGGGTAGAGAAGAGCACATTTTTGGCCTAATAATGAATTTAATCAATTTCAAATTGATGGAAATTGATCTTAATGTTGGGTTTTTAGTACACATATATTAGCAGCGGGCACGATGCTTACCGGAGGGCACCGACGTTATATTGTATTATATCAGTATTGCACACTGGGAGTGCCGCCCAGTGGCGTAACTAATAATTGTGCGCCCCCCTGCCGAAAATGCAGGGGGGTGCCCCCCCCCCCCCCCCCAAAAAAACAAAAACAAAACAAGCAGCGTGGAGCCGTGGCGCGCGGGGGGGGGGGGGGGGAGAGGGAGGGAAGGGGATTGAGGGGAGAGAGCGTGTGTGTGTGTATGTGTGTGTTTGTGTGCGTGTGTGTTTTACCTTGGGCCGCATCCGTCCGCGCCGGGTCCCGCCTCTCCCGGCTACTGCTGCTAACGAAAGTGACACTTGGAAAATGGCTGCCCCCATACAGCAGACGAAAAACTGTCTGCGGTATGGGGGCAGCCATTTTCCAAGTGTCACTTTTTGTATCAGTGAGAGAGCAGCGCTGCGGCAATAGCCGGGAGAGCTGGGACCCGGACGGTGCACACACACAGACAGGCAGGCAGGCAGACAGTGACTGTCGTCCCGCAGCCCCCCGGCGCCCACATACCCTCAGCGCCTCCCCGCCACGGCGGGGGCTGCGGGACGGTAGTTACGCCAGTGGTGCCGCCCTTACAGAATTTAATCTCTTATATATTTAGCCAGATCCGTCACTCAAAAGCAGTGTAGGGAACGGTGGGCGGGGTTCCACGGGTGATTGACAGGCCCGTCCACCGTTATCCACACTGCAGAACCTGGACACTTCCGTTCTACACAGGCTACGTCCTACACAGCAAGCTCCCGCCCCCTCCTCCCCATGTCCACCCAAGCACACCCCAAACACCGCCCCACGGCTGCACAGCACTCTGTACAGGCACTTTAGCCCCGCCCACCCTCCTTGCCCCTTACTGCCCACACGTGCAAGGTACGACCCCCCACACCCGCTCTGATCATCAACATTACCCTGACCACCGGAAGCCCGTGCCTGATGCCCCCAGCTGCACACATCGTGCCGCCGCCACCCGACGCCGCCTGTGTAGTGGGAGTGGCACAGGACATCGCCGCAAAACACCCCCCCTGCCAGCATCCATGCCCGCACTCCTGCGCTTTGCCGGCAGCATAACCCCCCCCATCTCCCTCCAGCATCTCCCCTCTCCAGTTCACGGGAGCATCCATCTCCACACCCCCCGCACAGCTCAGTGTGCAGGGGGTTAATGCAGCCGGTGTGCAGCTCCCCCCCCCCCCCCCCCCTTCCCACACAGCTTACTTATGTGCCGCTGCCGCTACCTCCTGCCATGGAGTTCCAAACCTACACTTCAGCTGCCTCACTGCAGCCATCGGCAATACTCCAGGGCTGCAGTGCACGGAAGTCCTGCCTGGTGGCTCGGCTCCCTCCACCCTTCTCAAGCGCGCAGGCAAGGTTGCGCCTTCAGCTGATCCGGGGCTGGCACACATCCAAGACCCAACGCGAACTTCGGTTAACTCCCCCTGGGCCCCGCAAAATGTAAGTCGGAACATGGGGGGGCCGCAATAGCGCACAGTACTTACGCTGCCCGCTACAGGGGGTCAGGAAATACATGCTGTGCCCACACAGCACTGCTGCCCCCTGTCCAGCTGAACTGCATCTAGGGATAGCAGCTATACAATCCACAGGTACGTGCTACCCTGGGGACCCCCTTGCTGCTGTGACCCAAGACTGCACTTTACACAATCCCCTACTGCATAGCAATTTCCCAGCATAGGCACTTTCTGCCTGTAAACTGCTGTATGTGCACATGCCCATCCCCCACCAGCAGTACACACACACACACACACACACACACACACCTATCTCTACCACACCAGCACCACAAAAGAGAAGAGCACATTTTTGGCCTAATAATGAATTTAATCAATTTCAAATTGATGGAAATTTATCTTAATGTTGGGTTTTTAGTACACATATATTAGCAGCGGGCACGATGCTTACCGGAGGGCACCGACGTTATATTGTATTATATCAGTATTGCACACTAGGAGTGCCGCCCTTACAGAATTTAATCTCTTATATATTTAGCCAGATCCGTCACTCAAAAGCAGTGTAGGGAACGGTGGGCGGGGTTCCACGGGTGATTGACAGGCCCGTCCACCGTTATCCACACTGCAGAACCTGGACACTTCCGTTCTACACAGGCTACGTCCTACACAGCAAGCTCCCGCCCCCTCCACCCCATGTCCACCCAAGCACACCCCAAACACCGCCCCACGGCTGCACAGCACTCTGTACAGGCACTTTAGCCCCGCCCACCCTCCTTGCCCCTTACTGCCCACACGTGCAAGGTACGACCCCCCACACCCGCTCTGATCATTAACATTACCCTGACCACCGGAAGCCCATGCCTGATGCCCCCAGCTGCACACATCGCGCCGCCGCCTGTGTAGTGGGAGCGGCACAGGACATCGCCGCAAAACACCCCCCCCCTGCCAGCATCCATGCCCGCACTCCTGCGCTTTGCCGGCAGCATAACCCCCCCATCTCCCTCCAGCATCTCCCCTCTCCAGTTCACGGGAGCATCCATCTCCACACCCCCCGCACAGCCCGTGTGCAGCTCCCCCCCCCTTCCCAGGCGCACACAGCTTACTAATGTGCCGCTGCCGCTACCTCCTGCCATTGAGTTCCAAACCTACACTTCAGCTGCCTCACTGCAGCCATCGGCAATACTCCAGGGCTGCAGTGCACGGAAGTCCTGCCTGGTGGCTCGGCTCCCTCCACCCTTCTCAAGCGCGCAGGCAAGGTTGCGCCTTCAGCTGATCCGGGGCTGGCACACATCCAAGACCCAACGCGAACTTCGGTTAACTCCCCCTGGGCCCCGCAAAATGTAAGTCGGAACATGGGGGGGCCGCAATAGCGCACAGTACTTACGCTGCCCGCTACAGGGGGTCAGGAAATACATGCTGTGCCCACACAGCACTGCTGCCCCCTGTCCAGCTGAACTGCATCTAGGGATAGCAGCTATACAAGCCACAGGTACGTGCTACCCTGGGGACCTCCTTGCTGCTGTGACCCAAGACTGCACTTTACACAATCCCCTACTGCATAGCAATTTCCCAGCATAGGCACTTTCTGCCTGTAAACTGCTGTATGTGCACATGCCCATCCCCCACCAGCAGTACACACACACACACACACACACACACACACCTATCTCTACCACACCAGCACCACAAAAAAAACCAGCACCCACAACATCAACGCAACTGTCCCTCATTCTTACCGCACATGAACACCCCACACGGACCACACCAGTAACCTGTACCTACACCACCCACAGTATCCCAAAACCTGCCACTAACCCACCCACACCAACTCTATGTTCCCTACCCCACCCACCCCATCACCACATTAACACACCTCCACACAGCCCACGCCCCACTAGACTTATCCCTTTCTACATCACACCCACAGCCCATCCATCACCCACGCACACCCGCAACACTCACTCCAACACTGCCCTCACACCCAGACACAACCATCCCCCAGCAAAATGCAGCATTACTGCACCTGCCCCTCTATCACCGACAGCACCTACCCAAAACAACAACACCCCCACGGCCCACCCTCACATCTGCATATCAACCACCACCAGTATCCAAACAACCCACCCACACAACCCCCAAACACCTTCACCCAACCATCCATCCTTTGCAGCTGTCCCTCACCCACCCAATACACCCTCACTTTCAACACGCCCGCAGCCACACCACAACCATCCACGGCTTACCACCATCCACCTCCAAACTAACATATAGCTACACAGCACACACTACCCACAAGGGGATAAAACCCACCTATAACTCCACCAAACAGTATTCGCCAACCTGCAACTTCCCCACCCACAACACCACCAATCACACTACCCCACCCTCACCACACGCAAAACCATCACCATCTCACACCCCAACACACCCACACTGCCCATCCACCACCCATGCCCCACAAACTCACCCATTTCCACAGCACACCCACAACCCGTCCGTCACCCAGGTACACCCCACACACAACCATCCACCACTCAACTGCTGCATCACTGCACCCACCCCTCCATCACCTAACCAACACAACACACATGGCCTGCACCTGCAACTCAACCACCACCACTATCCCTGACACACACACACACACCCCAAACACATTCACCCAACCATACAGCCCTTGCACCTAACCCTCACCCACCAAACGCAACCTCACATTCAACACCTATTCACCTCCACAGCACACCCCCGTCCACCGCCTTACTAACATATTATCTTCATGGCCAACCTTATAGCAACATTTAGCCTGTGTACTGCTAGATGCACACCCGGCCCTCCCCGACCCACGGCACACCGGCTTCTCTACCATCAACAGCACGCTTACACACTGTCCCTCACCCACGCCAACCCCGAGCCCACCATTCTAATCCCTGCTGCACCGCCACCCTCCCCCACGCAAGTGCTGCACCCATGCATCTACTCCACCGACACCACCCCCGCAACTGCAACTGTACTACCCACACCACACCCGCCCCTCCCACACCACCACCAGACACTCGCATCCACCTGTGGCAACCCCCCTGCCACTAACTCCCACCTGTGGTACTAATGCACCCACCCATGGCACCCCCCAACCCGGACCTTCTCAACCTGCAGGAACCCCGGCACCCAGCCAAGACAACACAACACCCACCCCACCCATCCCCCACCTGCTATAGCCACGCGTCCATTCCTCCCCCATCCACACCACCCCCGCTCACACACCCACAGCAACCCCAAGACTACCCCTCACTTAATCGGTGCACCCCTGCCCCTAACCAACCCACATAGACCACCCCCGTACCTGCAACTCCACCATCCACAGTATCCCCGCACCCACCACTCCCCCACCCACAACACTCCCAAGCACGCTTGCACCCGACCCTCACACACCCACCCACCGGCAACACCACAGCACCTACCCCTCCACCACATATAGCACACCGCATCTACCTGCAGAAACACGCTACCCAACCCTCTCCATCCTGCAGTACACCCACACCCACCCCTACATAAAGGCGTTCACATGTTAAGGGGGCGGAGCCCCTTACGACGGTGTGAAGAGCGCCCGTAGGGCGCAATGAATCACCTAGTATATATATTTATATACACACTTAACATTGGCACTCACCTTTCCTAGTTTTGGGGTGCCCTATGGCTTGTGACCACATTGTTTAAACAGACATTGTAGGGGCTCTGCACACACTAAATGAACTGATAATAAATAGTGGAGATTTGGTTCATGAATTGATCAATGCATTTAAGCCTGCAGCCCCCTTCACGGGACCCCACTTTTCTGCAGGTCCTAACACTATCGCTGAAAATGGCTACAATACACATAGCTATCACATCAATGTTTGATTCCAGGCATGCTATCTGGTCTGAAGCTCACAGCACACTTTGCTTTTATAGGTGAGCAGCTACCAACACACCTTTCACTAATCATCTAGGGAAATGGTTAACATAAGCTATGGAATCTTAGTTAAACAGGGTGCATGAGAGAATGTGACCACAATAAGACTAATATTAAAAACTAATCTAATAAACAATATGTACACGTAACATCGGCACTCACCTTTCCTAGTTTTGGGGTGCCCTATGGCTTGTGACCACATTGTTTAAACAGACATTGTAGGGGCTCTGCACACACTAAATTAACTGATAATAAATAGTGGAGATTTGGTTCATGAATTGATCAATGCATTTAAGCCTGCAGCCCCCTTCGCGGGACCCCACTTTTCTGCAGGTCCTAACACTATCTCTGAAAATGGCTACAATACACATAGCTATCACATCAATGTTTGATTCCAGGCATGTTATCTGGTCAAACATTGATCTATACATATGCCACACACCGTGATGCCCATTATACATATGCCACACACCATGATGCTATTATACATATGCCACACACCGTTATGCTCCATTATACATATGACACACACCGTGATGCCCATTATACATATGCCCCACACCGTGATTCCCATTATACATATGCCACACCGTGCTGCCCATTATACATATACCTACCACACACCGTGATGCCCATTATACATATACCACAGACCATGATGCCCATTATACATATGCCAGACACCGTGATGGCCACTATACATATGCCATGCACCGTGATGCCCATTATTCATATGCCACACACAGAGATGTCCATTATTTATATGCCACACACCGTGATGGCCATTATTCATATGCCACACACCGTGATTTCGATTATACATATGCCGCACACCGTGATGCTCCATTATACATATGCCACACACAGTGATGCCCATTATACATATGCCACACACTGTGATGCCCATTATACATATGCCACACACCATTATGCTCCATTATACATATGCCTCACACCGTGATGCCCATTATACATATGCCCCACACCGTGATGCCCATTATGCATATGCCACACACCGTGATGACCATTATACATATGTCACACACCGTGATGCCCATTATACATATACCACACACCGTGATGCCCATTATACATATACCACAGACCATGATGCCCATTATACATATGTCAGACACCGTGATGGCCACTATACATATGCCATGCACTGTGATGCCCATTATACATATGCCACACACAGAGATGCCCATTATTCATATGCCACACACTGTGATGCCCATTATTCCTATGCCACACACTGTGATGGCCACTATACATATGACACACACACAGATGCCCATTATTCATATGCAACACACTGTATTGCCCATTATTCATATGCCACACACTGTGATTTTCGATTGCAAAAATAAAATGGGTGCAGAATTATCAGCAGTGCCAGTACCTCTGAGGAACGTCCAACAGCACCTCTTCTCCAGCTCAGCCACTGCTTATGAAGGTCTCCAGACTTTCAGCTTCCACTAACAGCACTACTGTGCCTGTGGAGTGCGGAGGTCAGTCCAGCGTAATTATTCTTACAGGGCAGGCAGGCAAGCGGCCAGGAGAGCGTGCGTCATAAGCGGGCTGCGGGCAGGGATTCACCATGGAAGCGCCGTGCGCACTGCACAGCGATGTGAGGGTGTCGCTGCAACTCTATTCACCCAGCCGCCGCGGAGAATGTGGAAGTTATAACGCCGCTGATTACAACTTCCGGAACGCCGTTCCTGATGAGGTAATTTTTCATCAGAACTTTAGGAAAGGCGTTCCGCCTCAAAAATAGCGCTGTATATTTATATATATATATACATATGGGAAGCAGAGACGGGCGGCACTCAGGTATAAGTAAACAAAAACCAAGAGGGTTTATTGGTGCCTACAGGCAACGTTTCGGGGCTGCGCCCCTTTCTCAAGCCAAACGACAACCAGATAGAGATGGTGGTAGGTCTTGTTGTCGTTTGGCTTGAGAAAGGGGCGCAGCCCCGAAACGTTGCCTGTATGCACCAATAAACCCTCTTGGTTTTTGTTTACTTATACCTGAGTGCCGCCCGTCTCTGCTTCCCATATTCCAGGGCAGGTGATATCCTGCTCATAGGAAGGCACCAGGGCAGCTTCACCCATCAGCAACAAGGAGTGCCGGATACAATTGTCATTTATATATATACATATATATATAATACAAACAAATGAGGCGTCACTCCGGGGCTTGCGTGAGAAAAAACTTTACTATGAGGCTGTCTATATATATGACCAAAGGACTGGCACTCTGTGAATAGGAATATATCACCTTGCCTTCCCTCAGCTCCACACACCGCATTGCTGTAGTATAGTCAATGTACAGTATAAGGGCGGCACTCCAAGGTTTTTCAACCTTGGATATCCAGTGGATTTTTCGTCATCCCTGACGAAAAATCCAGTAAACGATTTTGAAACGTTGGTAACATCTGACAGCCTTACTTGGTATTTATTTGAAAAACCTTGGAGTGCCGCCCTTATACATTGACTATATATATATATATAAAATCCAGATAGAGATGGTGGTACTCGATGACTTGGTAAAAAAGTTTTTCTTTACATAAAAATATTAAAGTGCAGTAAGTAAACCGATTTTTCAGGGAAACTCCCCATTTTCAAGGTGCAGAGTAGTGACAAAAACACAATATGTTTCTGATATTGGCAGGAGAAAACTTTTACCGTAATAACGGTTAATTACCAGGTCAATTTGGGTAGGCTATTAATGAATTAAAACCAATAAACACCATGAAATGAGAGTAAATAGTTGATGGGTGTCACATCCACCATGGCGTTTACTCCAATCCCCTGTGCTGTGCCCAGCCCTAGGCTCTCTAACTACACTGATAATACCATGGCTCTCACCTCTGCTGATGTCCCTGGTTCCGGTGGGGTACATGTGTCCGCGCTGTCACCGCGTGGTGACACCGGTGATGTGTGCTCTGATTCCATGCAGGGTATGAGTGGCGTGCCACCATGTGTGTTTGTGCCTGGTTAGCCCTGTGACTGAATGCCGGCATTTGTGCAGCTGCGTACAATCCTGGCCGGCTGAAATCTGTCGCCCTCTCTGGCGGGCGCCATCTTGTTGGTTCCCTCAGCCTCTCCTGTGCGGCTCCGCCTCCCCTGTCAATTGCCTGACCAATCGCTGCACAGTCCACCTGTTAAGTACTGACTGGCCGGGTTAGACCGGCAGTCAGTACAATGATGTCTAACCCTATGCATCATTGCTCCGGTCTGGCTCTGTAGTTTCCACTACACTCCTGAGCGTCTTCAAGGAAGTCTTCCTGCTGGTCGTCAACTGCATCAAGTGCCACGGACTCCATTGCTGCCAAAGCGGATCCAGCAAGGTTAGCCCTCCAAAGGGGTATTACCTTGCTCCATATTCCCGACGGTTATTTCCCACAGTCACCTCTGTTTGCAGCCACGATCCTATTCAGCAAGGACAAGTCTTCTTCATTTATATTCTTCATTATTCTTTCATCATCCAATCTTCATTCCAATCTTCAACCCAATCATCCAATCCTCAATCCAATCATCCAATCTTCAATCCAATCATCCAATCCTCAATCCAATCATCCAATCTTCAACCCAATCATCCAATACTCAATCCAATCATCCAATCTTCAATACAATCATCCAATCCTCAATCCAATCATCCAATCCAATCTTCCAACCCTCCAATCTTCAATACAATCATCCAACCTTCAATACCATCATCCAATCTTCAACCAATCATCCAATCTTCAATTATCCAATCAAATCCTTTTCATTCATTCTTCAACTCTTCAAGCAACATTACAATATTCTTTCAAGTACCAAGCATCATCATATTCTACAATAACATTGGACTATTGACTTTACATTTGCATAATCTGCCATATATCATTTGTGCCATCAATATCATTGTCTTGCAATATCTTTATTAAACTAAATTCATTTTATCCTATTTGTTTCACTCCCTTCTGTCGTGGATGCAACCCCCATACGGTAAAGCACCTAGCCTCCGTTATTCTACAGCTGGTGCTTCTAAAAACGTGACAATGGGTTGTTAATGACTTGTGAGCGCATTCGTGCTGGGGTGTGTGAATCGCCCGCAGACCGTATTCCCTCGGCCACCCACTGGATATCCGAGTAAAGAGGCTAAGTTACGTGCGAACACTTTAGCGTATGTGTAGTGTAACGCCACTCCACTCCCCTTTATCTTTGGATGCGAAAGAATGGGTTTGCGTGGCTTAAAGGCGTGCCTTCGCTGGCCGTGTGCGAGTGGGTGCCTTTCGTTCCCCGGCATGCAAATGTGTGTCCCAGTGAATGAACCTGAATAAGGCCCAATGTGCATGTGCAAAAGCCATCTGCACATGCGAAGGGGTAACCCAAACCTACTGCTGTTTGCTAAACACTGAATGTGTGTTTTACCCCCTCACTGAATGCTAAAGGGGTTATGACTCATTTTTGAGCCCTCAGTACTGTAGTAAACTTATAAAAGGGCAGATATGTCACTGACAGTAGGGCTTCACTCTGTACATCAATGAGACACTTCTGGTAGTTTCACTACATTCAGGATTAGCCAGAAATAATTGATCTATACTAAACATAGATCATGGCAATAAATGTACAACCACAATCCTTATTTTGTTATCGTACTATTAGCGCTATCGTTTTTGACTCCAACCATCCATGTGCAGTCTGAATACTGTGGGCCACTATGTGCATATTGCCTTAGAAAGGCATATTGAAAAACACAGCCATTGTTGCACAGATAGAGGAGCACATTACACCAGTGATAAAAGATCATTGTGATGACACCTTCCAGTTTAATTAACACAAATTCCATTTTAATCAACAAAGTTGACAAAGTGAACATTAAAACTCTTTTCCTAATAGTGAACTGACTAAAAAATAACTGCACAACACAGTATGTTAAAAAGAAGAGGTGACACCCCAGAGGAGGAAGATGGCATTGGGGTACTTATGTATTAGGCGCGCTGCTAATACATAAGTACCCTAATGCCGAGGATGCTAATACATAAGTACCCTAATGCCGAGGATGCTAATACATAAGTACCCTAATGCCGAGGACCGAATTTGGGATTTGACAATGAATGAAGTGGATCCATACTTATGGCCATTGAATTCCATATGATTACACCAACATCTATAATAATAATAATAATAATTATAATAATAATAACAATAATATTTCCCCATTTTACTTCCATATCACTAATATTTATATAGCACAATCTTTTAATTTACTGTATTAATTAATTCATTCATTGTTGGTACCTGAATATGGTACAGTACATTAATCCTTTGTGTGCCAATGCCGCTGTGAGAGATCCTCAAAATATCCACTAAAAATGCCAGCGCCGCTCACAGCGATTGTTCTTTTTTTGGGTGCAAGATTTAACTAAACTGCCATTAATTGACGCGGCATAATTTGTATTTATTTATACTACAGGAACAGTCGCTGTGAGCGATGCCGGCATTTTTAGCGAATATTTTGAGGATCTCTCACAGCAACCTTGGCGCCCAGAGGGTTAAAATGTAGTTACATGCCAGTTACCTGGTATCATGTGCAGTAACCTGGGAAATATTTGTCAGTGTGAAAGGGTATTATGCTGAAGCCCTGAAAATCTGACCTGTTGGAGAGGCATCCGGACTGGAGTGGAGAATCATTGCTCTTTGTAAGTGCAGGAAAAAATAAATTGTAATTGCAGCTGTGAGTTTTAAAAGGAGTCTGCTGATACCCATATGTAACGCCCAATGACCCCCTCAGGTTACCAATACCTGGATAGTGGCAGCTGCTCTCCAATCACAGCAATCAAGGCAAAGACGTCAGCAGGTATGAAAAATGCTAATTCCTGGAGGGCAGCTTGTCACCTGAATATTGTATCGCCGCTGTTCTGCAGCTTAAGCTGGGCACTCACTATGCAATTATCTGCCAGATTGGGGTACCCAGGTCAGTTTGTGGAATTTTAGGCACATTTTGTTTATCTCTACGATTGGGAACATTACTCTGTGCCTAGTGCAGGAACGCACCTCTGCGGCGTGGCAAGCCAAGCGGTACACTAATTGGGGTATTATGTGCTCAAACCTACAGTTTGACACCCCCCAAAATAAAAAACTTTGTGTTGAGGTTTTAATGTGTTGACTTTTTCTGTCATCCTTTTTCACATGTCGACTAATTACCTACCTAGACACAGTAATCCTTTGCTGATGCCTTTTGGAACCGCACCCGCAGCTTGGACAGATGGTCTGCCAGATAATTGTATAGTGTGTGGGCCCAGCTTTAGCTATGGCTGGAGGCTACCGTCTGCAGTGTTAATCACACTGTAATAATTTATGTTGTTCTGCTTTAGCCAGAATCACTTGAAAGGCAAAACTAAGTTGGTTTTGTCTGGTAAATTGGTACTTATATGTTAGTTGGACGCCCACTATAGTTAGTACGCTCATACCCCCACTATCCATGTCGAGTTGATTTTATACAGTGTGGGGAGCACAGCGAGCCACTGAGCCCGAAGTGTGGCAAGCCCCGCGAGGGGACATGGAAAACTAAGCAAATAGCTTAGTGGGTGCCCAACTAACATATAAGTACCGGTAAATTATTCCCTCTTTATAAATCAGGTAGAAACATACAGAATCCTGCGTCTCGCATTCTTGCATTTCTCCGTACAGCGGTGTAAAAGATGCATGTCCCCACATTACTGTTATAATTAGTGGTGGTCAACGATTGAAATTTTTAAGCGCATGAAATTTTTGCAATTAACTACGATTAATCGCACTGATAGTCACTTAAGTGCCGCTTACCTAAAATCTTGTTGCCAGGTGGGATTACATGCTTGTTGCCATGGTAGGATCCATGCTTGCCAGGGGTTTCATGCTTGCTGCCAGGGGAGGTTTACTTGCTTATTGCCAGGGGAGGTTTACTTGCTCGTTGCCAGGGGGGATTTACTTGCTCCATGCCAGGGGGGGGGGGGGGGGGGTACTTTCTCTTTGCCAGGGGTTGCATGGCCACAGTGCTCCCAGAATCCGCACTTCCGGGTAGCGCTGGGCACTCTGCACTTCCCAGGCAAACGCTAGAGGTAAAGGAGCACCTCTAGCGTCTGTCTTCTTCATAGCGGTGGCCATTTTTGGAGGGGCACAGGGTCTCCGTCTGCATGAGCTATATTGTACATGCTACTGTCCAGTGTTTACACATTGAGCAATGAACAATTAGCATGCCCAAGGGTTGTTATTGATACCCTCACCCCGTTGCCTGTACATGCATGCCAGTCTGCCCAGTACTATTGCATCACGCCAATCTCCTAAGAAAAGCTATTCAGTACTATATTCTACCTAACGGCTCCCACAACCTCGTACTAACTACAACAGTGATGGCTAACCTTGACACGCCAGCTGTTGTTGAACTACACATCCCAGCATGCCCTGCATCAGTTTTACTATTTGGCCATGCTAAAACTGATGCAGGGCATGTTGGGATGTGTAGTTCAACAACAGCTGGAGTGTCAAGGTTAGCCATCACTGAACTACAATAACCAATTTGCTTGGGAAAACAAAGGGTCTTCCAGATCATCTCCACAAAATCTCCGTTGCTTAGGGAAGATGGAAAGCAACTAACCAGAAAAATTGTCCAACTAGCAAACCGGCTGCCTCCGCAATATGTGCACTTCAAACGGTGCCTGGCTAATCCATAGGAGTAACAATATGTAGTCATCTTTCTAGGTTTTTATTTTAATTTTATTAGAATAGCTCAAGATCCACATCAATGTCCCTTGGTTGCAGACACCAGTCTATCATACAGCACAACTGCCTATGTAATCTGAGGCCTCAGGTCTGCAGCAGTACTGATTATGTCACTTGCAAGGTCGCCAATCACAGCTTTGGCTGTAGTTGTTGCCGTGGGATACAGATGATGCTCTTGTTCTTCCTTAGGTCAATTAATTTGCTGTTGGTGATATTCTGCTGTGAGTGCCACCCAGTGGTAGAAATTGGGAACAGCTGCTAATCAGTCCTATCAGTGTTTCAAATACAGGCCAGGCATTGCATGCCACCGGGCAACTGGGGTAGTAGTCTCTGGCTCTGAGTCTCTCTCTTTTGTTCCTATTGGATAAAGAACAGAACAATAAATCCCCTACTTAGATAATAGCGGTACACATTTCCTCTGTAGCATATCCTAATAGTAAAACTGTGGGCATGCTGGGATGTGTAGTTCCACAACAGCTGGAAGACCACATACCTACCAACTGTTTTGATAACAGCGGGACAGTCCTGCTAAGTGGACACTGTCCTACCGGCAGGTTGCAGTGTTCTACAGATAGGGGGCGGGGACAGTTGGGGGGAGCCTAGGATTACTTCTGCTTCGGTGATCACTAAATAGATTATGCACACATGCACGAGGCATCTACATAACATGTCCCCAGTAGTGCCAGTTACATAACATGTCCCCAGTAGCGCCAGTTACATAACATGTCCCCAGTAGTGCCATTTACATAACATGTCCCCAGTAGCGCCAGTTACATAACATGTCCCCAGTAGCGCCAGTTACATAACATGTCCCCAGTAGTGCCATTTACATAACATGTCCCCAGTAGTGCCATTTACATAACATGTCCCCAGTAGTGCCATTTACATAACATGTCCCCAGTAGTGCCATTTACATAACAGGTCCCCAGTAGTGCCATTTACATAACACGTCCCCAGTAGTGCCATTTACATAAAACGTCCCCAGTAGTGCCATTTACATAACACGTCCCCAGTAGTGCCAGTTACATAACACGTCCCCAGTAGTGCCAGTTACATAACACGTCCCCAGTAGTGCCAGTTACACAACACGTCCCCAGTAGTGCCAGTTACACAACACGTCCCCAGTAGTGCCAGTTACACAACACGTCCCCAGTAGTGCCAGTTACACAACACGTCCCCAGTAGTGCCAGTTACACAACACGTCCCCAGTAGTGCCAGTTACACAACACGTCCCCAGTAGTGCCAGTTACACAACACGTCCCCAGTAGTGCCAGTTACACAACACGTCCCCAGTAGTGCCAGTTACACAACACGTCCCCAGTAGTGCCAGTTACACAACACGTCCCCAGTAGTGCCAGTTACACAACACGTCCCCAGTAGTGCCAGTTACACAACACGTCCCCAGTAGTGCCAGTTACACAACACGTCCCCAGTAGTGCCAGTTACACAACACGTCCCCAGTAGCGCCAGTTACACAACACGTCCCCAGTAGCGCCAGTTACACAACACGTCCCCAGTAGCGCCAGTTACACAACACGTCCCCAGTAGCGCCAGTTACACAACACGTCCCCAGTAGCGCCAGTTACACAACACGTCCCCAGTAGCGCCAGTTACATAACACGTCCCCAGTAGCGCCATTTACATAACACGTCCCCAGTAGCGCCAGTTACATAACACGTCCCCAGTAGCGCCAGTTACATAACATGTCCCCAGTAGTGCCAGTTACATAACATTATTATTATTATTATTATAATTTTATTTATAAGGCGCCACAAGTGTTTCGCAGCGCCGTACAAAGGAACAATACAGGGAGACAAAGCTTGGCATAACATTGAATAAATAACAAAAATACAGTACAAATAGAGAGCGCCACAGATCAATACACATTACAGCTTAAATGTAAGTAGTGAGGACTCAATCAACATACAACTAGAGGCTTGAGGCCAATGATGGAGATGAGTATGCGGACAAAGATGGTCACTGAGTGTTGGAGTATAGGAGAGCTGTGAGTGAAATGTGAAGAGAAGTGGGCTTTGACAACAGGAAGGAAGAGGGCCCTGCTCAGAGGAGCTTACAATCTAGTAGTAATAACATGTCCCCAGTCGTGCCCGTTACATAACATGTCCCCAGTCGTGCCCGTTACATAACATGTCCCCAGTAGTACCAATTACATAACATGTCCCCAGTAGTACCAATTACATAACATGTCCCCAGTAGTACCAGTTACATAACATGTCCCCAGAAGTGCCCTAGTTACATAACATGTCCCCAGTAGTGCCAGTTATATAACATGTCCCCAGTAGTGCCAGTTACATAACATGTCCCCAGTAGTGCCAGTTACATAACATGTCCCCAGTAGTACCAGTTACATAACATGTCCCCAGTAGTACCATTTACATAACATGTCCCTAGTCGTGGCAGTTACATAACATGTCCCCAGTAGTGCCAGTTATATAACATGTCCCCAGTAGTGCCGGTTACATAACATGTCCCCAGTAGTAGCAGTGCCAAAGGGCTGAAAGTGTAACCGTTTGTGACATCACCCCTCTTTGTGACATCATCACACTGTCTGTGACATCATCACACTGTCTGTGACATCATCACACTGTGACATCATCACACTATATATATGGGCATAGGCTGAGCTATGACCATATATGGGCATAGGCTGAGCCTAACAGGGTATAAATAAGGGTGCCCAGACTGCTGGACCTCATTTTGCTGCAGCCTCTCGACAAGATAAGTCACAGTCTAGAGAAGTCAAAGCAGAGAAGCTAACAACAGTCTAGAGAAGTCAAAGCAGAGAAGCTAACATGCCGGTCTCTCAAGGGCCAGCCACACCATCCCGGCCTCAGTATCGGCCTGTGGCACCAAAACATGTTGTGCGAAGGCAGCCAACATCTGAGCAGGCCAAGCTGGCGACATCTGGGCCAACATCTGAGCGGGTCAAAGCGGCGACCCAGGTCAAGGCCAAGCCGCCGAGCACATTTCATTACAATGTGTACAGTCTAGGGCCCTCTTCCTATATAGACACACACAAAAAAACAAAGCTGGCAGAACCAATCAAGCCAAAAGCCCCGGTCAAACCAAAGCTGGCAGAACCAGTCAAGCCATTGAGCCCCCCTCCTTACAGGGTGTGCAGTCTAGGGCCCCCCTCTTGCTATATAGACGCATTCAAACCAAAGCTGGCAGAACCGGGCAAGCCTAAGCTGGCAGCCCCGGTCAAACCAAAGCTGGCAGGCCCTGTCAAGCCAAAACCTGCAGCCCCGATCAAGCCTAAGCGGGCAGCCCTGGACAAGCCAAAGCTGGCAGACCCAATAAAGGCCAAACCAACAAACCTGGTCAAGCCAAAGCCTGCAGCCCCGGTCGAGCAAAAGCTGACAGACCCAATCATGGCCAAAACAACAGACCTGGTCATGCCCAAGCCAGCAGACGCGGTCATGCCCAAGCCGGCAGACACGGTCATGCCCAAGCCGGCAGACGCGGTCATTCCCAAGCCGGCAGACGCGGTCATTCCCAAGCCGGCAGACCCGGTCATTCCCAAACTGGCAGATATGGTTAATGCTGCCAAATGCACACCCCTGTCTGTGGATGATCGCCCAGCCCAGCAGAAGAAACCTGGCTCGTTCAGGTCAAGAGTCTCCAAATTCATGAGAAACGGGTGCTGCACGAGTTAGACAACAACAGACTCCTGCAAAAAAAAAAAATCCCTCCCCTCCCCCCCCCCCCTCCCTCCCCTCCCCAACCCACCTGAACTATACTAGGCTATTTTATGCTATACTTAGCTATGCTATGCTAAGACTTCGGTCTTAGTATAGCATAGCTAAGCACAGCGTAGAATAGAATAGCTTAGCATAGATAGTCTTAGCTAAGACAATGTTAAGACTAGGCTATTCTATGCTATGCTTAGCTATGCTATTCTAAGACAATGGTCTTGGTATTGCATAGCTAAGCATAGCATAGATTAGCATAGTCCTAACATAGTCTCAGCTAAGACTATCTATGCTATTCTATGCTATGCTTAGCTATGCTATGCTAAGACTATGGTCTTAGTATAGCATAGCTAAGCACAGCATAGAATAGAATAGCTTAGCATAGATAGTCTTAGCTAAGACAATGTTAAGACTAGGCTATTCTATGCTATGCTTAGCTATGCTATTCTAAGACAATGGTCTTGGTATTGCATAGCTAAGCATAGCATAGATTAGCATAGTCCTAACATAGTCTCAGCTAAGACTATCTATGCTATTCTATGCTATGCTTAGCTATGCTATGCTAAGACTATGGTCTTAGTATAGCATAGCTAAGCATAGCATAGAATAGTATAGCACAGGCTCCTCCCCTCCCTCCCCCTCCACCCACCTGATGAGGTCACCTTGACGTGGTAGGTGGGCTCACATTTTTGTGCCAAGAACCTCAATGTCCCCCATGTTCATGTTATTGGTTTCTCTGCTTATTGTGTACCTTTTATTTCTGACATCCCTCTTCCAGTGCCTCGCTGAGTGTTTCTGTATGTATATGTGTAATGAAGGTTAAATTGTTTTATAGAGTATGTGAACTTTTCATATATTATTATATGAATCTACTGTACATTACTGTAATGATATTTCTTGTCATTTAATCTTTTTGAATAAATAAAATAATAAAACTAATGTCATATAGAAAATAAGTTGCTGTAACCAAAAGAACTATTCCCCAGAGACATTGTCCTACAGAAAAGTCACAGCCCCTGTATTACATACAAATGTACATTACCGATTTATTTCCATATCATAGGTATCCTAGTGCCGGTTACATAACATGTCCCCAGTAGTGCCGGTTACATAACATGTCCCCAGTAGAAGCAGTGACATCACCCCTCTTTGTGACATCATCACACTGTCTGTGACATCACCCTGGACTCAGCTGCATTGTTATGCTATATGTAACAATGACAGTTAGGAAGTGGCTGGAATCTGTGCAGGGAAATTATAAACTGATGTGTTTTAAAAATAACTGGCAGAGATTAAAATGCTGTTATCACAAGAATGTGCTGTTAGCTCACAGATGCTATGTCACATGGATGATTATTCTTGTGGTTTATTTATTAATGATTTAATAATGGTTTAATAATGATTTTTTTTTTTTTTATGTTTTATTGAGATTTTCACATATACATAGCAAATATTCCAAAAGGAAAAAATATGCCTACAAACGAGGTACAGAATGCAACATCGACAGAAGGAGGATCTCGCCGTCAGTGTCGCAGTATAAACATTCCCCGCAGATTACTCTTTACATCATCAGAAAAATTACTGAAAAATATGAACCTTAAGAGTCCAAAAAATAAATAAATATATATATATATTGTGATGCCTAGAAAATTGCTAAGGTACATGTGATACCATCAATGTCAAGAGTGTGTTATAAAGCTTTGGACAAATATGAAATCGCAACGTGCACCAAAACCAATTCAATAAATCATCTGAGCTAGTTAAACCTACAAAATAGTAACGACTCATTCATCCATCATTCACACCAGAGGGAAATAAGGGGGGGGGGGGTGTATATTATCTCAGAGTAACCTCAAGTATATGTTCTCTAAATTAAGGTGCTAACGTTTCAATTAGCGGGGACCATTTAGATAAGAATTTCTGGGTTTTACAGTCCACATCTGGGAGAGTAGACCCGTAACAAAGTATTGTGGTCAGCTCAGATTGTAAATGCTCAAGCCTGGGGGGTACAGGGGAAATCCACTGCTTAACTATGAGCTTTTTTGCAACTGTAAGGATTATTATCAGAAGGGGGATCATTGGGTGTGCGGACTGGGGTATCTGCCAAGCAGCAGTTTGTAAACCTAAAAGAGCTTTTATATTGAACGGTAGGTCAATATCAAATGAGTTATGTATATACCATTTCACTTTGAACCAAAATTTTGCCATTTTGGGACAGTGCCAAAAGTTGTGTAGAAATAGGGCTTTTGGAGAATGACACTTAGGGCATCTACCTGAGTCTGAAGAAACCCTGTGTATTCTCTGGCCCGGTGAAATATATGCTCGGGACAGAAATTTCAAATGGATCTCCTGTAATGGCGCTGAGTGCAAAATGTTAAATATGGATGGTATAGAATGAGTTAGGTCTCGTCTAGTCACAGGGGAAGAGAATTCCGAAGACCAAGTCTCGAGGAGGGGGGACCATAGCTTACCCATGTTTATAATGGAGATAAGTATGTCGCCATATAGCCATTGCGTTTTATAATGTGTTTTGCTAATTCTAGTAATCAGTGAGGTGAGAGGGTCCGGTGTTTCTTCATTTGGCCAGGGGATTGGAAGAGACTGTATATAGTGTCGCAGTTGTAGGTGCATGAAAAAATCTGACCAAGGTAAATCAAAAAGATTTACTAAATCAGTGAAAGAATATAGAGAACCACCTGGGTCACACACATCTCTAATTGCAGAGATTCCTTTAAGCTTCCAGACAGTGAATCTAGAATTGGTAAGAGGTGGGGTAAAACAAGGATTGCCTCCTATAGATATAAATTTGGAATGTGTAGGGTTTCTGCCCCAAGCTTTATGTATGGCCCCCCAGGCCTGGTATGTATCCCAAAACAGAATATTATTTTTAAAAGTGGGCGGTATAAGGGATTTCGGGGTATGTAGCAGGGCTTTGAGATCATATGGGGCCACTAGTGCTTGTTCCAAATTATAATTAGTATAAATAGAGGAGTCTAATAACCAATCCGAAATGTACCGAAAGGTGACGGCTCTAGAGAAGGATAGAAGGTCCGGGACGGCCAGGCCACCCTGCTCCTTATGGAGCTTCAGTTTTGTTAAGGCTATACGGGGTTATTTATTATTCCATTAAAATTTTGTAAATCGTTTATCGTAGGCTGAACAGTCTTTCCTGTTGGGTCTCAGAGGCAGCATCTGTAGCGTGTAAGATATTTTTGGAAATATGATACTTTTTAAAACCGCCACCCTCCCCAGTGACGAAATCGGTAAGGAAGACCAAGAGGTCAATAACTGAGAGATTTTGGACATAATCGGGTTATATTTTGTCGCGTATAATTTAGTCAGGTCGGCAGGGACAAAGACACCTAGATATTTTAGTTTAATTTTATTCAGGGAAAACTGAGAGAGGATAGGATTAGAAGCAAGTGTGAGGGCGGGAGGAGTGAGTGGAAGCAGGTCAGATTTAGAGGTATTTACCTTATAACCGGCAAAAGAACTAAAGTTATCAATGACGGACATAATATTAGGGATGGGTTTTAAATGGTCGGATACAAAAAGGAGCATGTCGTCCGCAAATAAACTGACTTTTAAAATTTGATCCCCAACATGAACCCCTGTAAACGACTGCAATTGTCTTAGGGAAATCGCTAATGGTTCAATAGCAAGGGCAAATAATAGGGGCGAGAGTGGG
Source organism: Crinia signifera (assembly GCF_055691185.1). NCBI lineage: Eukaryota > Metazoa > Chordata > Amphibia > Anura > Myobatrachidae > Crinia > Crinia signifera. The sequence continues at coordinate 466,778 of NW_028142785.1, read as the reverse complement.
CAGCCCTGTCTGGTACCTCTTTTTAGAATTACTGGATCAGATATATACCCACTGCATATAATCCGAGAACTAGAGGCTGTATATAAAGCGTTTAGGACACTGGAGAAGCCCGGCGGAAACCCAGAACGTGTGAGCGTGGTGTACAGATGGTCCCAACTGACATAATCGAAGGCTTTCTCTGCGTCTTCTTCACCCGACAGTCTGCACTCTATCACACTGATGTTCTCCTTCACCTTCCGGCCTTTACCTACACTTACACGCTCCCTCTCCCCAAGTTGTACGCTCTATCACACTGGCACGCTCCCTCTCCCCGAGACGTACGCTTTATCACACCCCCTGAGCTTTATCACACTCACTTGCTCCCTCATCCTGCGCTCTATCACACTGACATGCTCCATCACCCTATGGCCTGTGAACTTTCACACTGATGCACTCCCTCCCTTTGAGGCATGCACTCTATCACGCAGTCCCTAACCTTAACTTACTCCACCACCTTACCCACCCTCCCTGCAGCCTAAGCCTGACTGCATCCTAATTCAACACCCTTGGCTGATTTACATGTGCCGCACACTAGTTTAGTTTATTAACGCAGACACAACAAAACCCAATATGGCAGCAGTGCAAAGCCAGTTGTGCCTCTCCCTGTAGATACTGACACACACATACACTCTGGGCAGCCACTTCTCTCCCTCTTGCTGTGGAATCAGGCCAGTTCTGTGTAGCTCCGCCCAGGGCCAGTGCAAGGATGTTTGGTGCCCTCCTGCACACTATAAATTTGTGCTTCCTCTCCCATACTTAATAAAGGGACAATGCCCACCGCATACCGCAAAAAAAAAGGAGGTATGGCCATACAATAGTACCAATTCAAATGACTCAGTAGCACAATCTTGTTCACATTACACAGCACATAGCGCACACAGGGCACTCAATGTCTGGATTCCCACATCGGTCTCCTAACCGCTTGGTTTCTGAACATCGGTAAATCATACAAAATCTGTCTTGTAACAAATTTGGCAGGCTGACAGCTGGGAGTGCAGTGCTTAACTTACTGTACTGCCGCACATGGGCCTGTTCTGCATCCGACGTGCACGCCATCACTGGTGTGTGTAGTGGAGCTTCCTTCTGCTGGGTGGGGGCTTGAAGCCTCTTCAGTTGTACCCGCAGGCTTTCTGTAATGCAAGAAAGCTGTGATGGGTAACGCGCTTAGGGGATGGGGCCACAAGTGACAAGTATCCCCACAGAAAATCTTCCCACTATAGGTGACCCTCCAGTGCTCGAAGTAGCGTTATAACATACCACTGTATAATGCCCCACTATATATATATATATATATATATATATATATATAATTATTATTATTTAATTTATAAGGCGCCACAAGTGTTTCGCAGCGCCGTACAAAGGAACAATACAGGGAGACAAAACTTGGCATAACATTGAATAAATAACAAAAATACAGTACAAATAAAGAGCACCACAGTTCAATACACATTACAGCTTAAATGTAAGTAGTGAGGACCCAATCAACATACAACTAGAGGCTTGAGGCCAATGATGGAGATGAGTATGAAGAGGGTCACTGAGTGTTGGAGTAAAGGAGAGCTGTGAGTGAAATGTGAAGAGAAGTGGGCTTTGACAACAGGAGGGAAGAGGGCCCTACTCGGAGGAGCTTACAATCTAGTAGGAAGGGGAGACCGACAGATTACAAGAGTTGCAAGCGAGGGGGTGGTGGTTAGATAGCAGGATGTAAACAGGCAAGGGGTCGGAGAACCAGCTGGTTTATGCAGTGGAAGGGTACGCTTTGATGAATAGGTGAGTTTTCAGTGCCCGTTTGAAGCTTTGCAAGGTCGGGGAGAGTCTAATGGAGCGAAGGAGTGCGTTCCACTGAAGGGGTGCAGCACGGGCAAAGTCCTGTACTCTAGCATGGGAAGCAGTGATCAGGGTGGAGGAGAGACGACAGTCGTCAGCTGACCATAGAGGGCGGGAGGATGTATGAATGGAGATGAGGTTAGAGATATATGGAGCAATGGAATTAGAGATGGCCCTGTATGTGAGTGTGAGGTGTTTGAAGAGGATTATGTAGGGGAATGGAAGCCAGTGCAGATTTTGTTGAAGGGGAGTAGCAGAGTTAGAGCGGCGGGAGAGGAAGATAAGCCTGGCTGCTGCATTGAGGACAGATTGGAGAGGAGCTAGTTGGGATTGAGCGAGGCCGGTGAGAAGAGCATTACAGTAGTCAAGCCGTGAGATGACTAATGAGTGGATGATCAGCTTAGTTGCACTCTGTGAGAGAAAGGGCCTGATGCAAGCAATGTTGCGTAACTGGAACCGGCAAGAATGGGCCAGGCCTTGGATGTGGGGTGCAAAGGAGAGGGAGGAGTCAAGAGTGACACCCAGGCAGCGGAGTTGGGGAACAGGGGAGATGATGGTGTTGTTAACAGTGATAGAGATATTAGTAGGGGGCATAGCTCTGGGTGGGGGAAAGATAATAAGTTCAGTTTTGTCCATATTCAGCTTCAGAAATCGCTCAGACATCCAGGTAGAGATGGCAGCGAGAAAACAGTGGGGGACAGATCAGGAGAGGAGAGGTAGATTTGGGTGTCATCTGCATAGAGGTGATATTGGAAGCCAAAGGAGTTAATGAGTGCACCCAGAGAGAAGGTGTACAGAGAGAACAGAATGGGGCCAAGGACGAACCCTGAGGGACCCCGACAGGAAGGATAGAAGGTGGTGAGGTAGAGCCAGAGGCAGAGACTGAGAAGGAACGGTTGAAGAGGTAAGAGGAAAACCAGTTGAAGACTGTGCCAGAGAGGCCAATGTTTTGGAGTGTGTGGAGGAGGAGAGGGTGATCCACAGTGTCAAAGGCAGCAGATAGGTCCAAAAGGATAAGCAGGGAGAAGTGACCCTTGGATTTGGCTGACAGCAGGTCATTGGTGACTTTCACTAGGGCAGTCTCAGTGGAATGAAGTGGGCGAAAGCCAGATTGAAGGGGATCTAGGATGGAGTGGTCAGACAGGTAGCTGGTGAGACGCCTGTAAACCAGCCGTTCTAGTATTTTAGAGGCAAATGGGAGAAGAGAGATAGGGCGGTAGCTTGTGGGAGATAAAGGGTCCAGGTTAGGTTTTTAAAGAATAGGCGAGACCAGAGCGTGTTTGAAGGGTGAGGGAAAGATGCCAGTAGAAAGAGATAGGTTAAAGAGGTGAGCAAGGTGGGAGCAGCCAGTGGGGGAGAGGGAACTGAGGAGACGGGAGGGGAGAGGGTCCAAGGGACAGGTAGAGGGGGGAGAGGATGAGATGAGGGAGTGGACTTCCTCAGCTGTAGTAGGGCAGAAGTATGACAGAGTGGGGTAGTTGGTAGGGGAGGATGATTGGGGTGGGTGGGCAGCAGAGGGGGTATGGAAGGAGATATCATGTCGGATTACCTCAATTTTAGAGAGGAAGAAGGAGGCAAAGTCAGTGGCAGTGAGGGATGAAGGGAGGAGGGGTGGTGCAGGGCGAAGTAGAGTGTTGAAAGTTTCAAAGAGACGTCGGGGATTGGAGGAATGGGAAGAGATGAGAGATTTGAAGAAAGATTGTTTGGTATAGGAGAGAGCAGCGCTGTAGGAGGAGAGAATAAACTTGAAATGGAGGAAGTCTTCCAGAGAGTGAGATTTCCTCCAGAGGCGTTCAGCAGAGCGTGCACATTTTTGCAAGAATCTAGTTATTTTGTTGTGCCAGGGTTGTGGTTTAGAGCGTTGAAGGGGAACAGTGTGGAGGATAATATATATATATATATATATATATATATATATATATATATATATAGAATATAGCAATGAAGACAGCGTCACTCCGGGACTTAAGTGAAAACAAAGAAACTTTACTGCATCACGTCTACGGCGTTTCGGGCATCGCCCGTCATCAGGACAGTTACAGTTAACTTGGTGTGAACAGTGAACTTAAATAGCTTACCAACATATCTGAAGCTCTCCCCACGGCACCGCGTCCCCCGTCCGTTCTGCCGCACTCCTTCCGGTCTGCAAAGCGGAAGTGGTCAGGCGTGACGTCACAGGGTCCCCGGGCTGCAGGTGAACTACTTGTGCAGAAGGGAAAATAAAGTGCTAAGTGCTTGTAGTGAAATTGTACAATTACAAACAGTGATTATGCATAAAATTACATTACATATCAATATACAATGACATAGCTCAATTACAAAAAAGATTAATAAAAAATAAAGAACAAGCAAATAAGATAAAAACGTGTCTAAAATTGAATAACACTTAATATATAGAGCTGCCACTAGATGGCATACTTGTGTGGAAAATTCAGTGCCATTATTATACTGTGCAAAATTACAATTAAAAAATTTTCATAAATGCTGCTAAATATCTAACAATATAATGATACCAGATGTTTAGTGTATAGTTATTCTAAGAAGCCCATCATGTTAAACTCTACAAGAAACAACTGTAGTTGATGGCCTCATTCAGACCTCCCGGATTGATGGTATTTAAAGAATAAATCCATCTGCTCTCCAGCCTCAATAATTGTTTTTCTCTGTCACCCCCTCTGTGTGTGGGTGGCACTTGGTCTATAATCTGATAACTGAGTTGTGACATACTATGTCTAGCTACAGCAAAATGCCGTGCCACAGCTTGGTCACTATTGCCCGTTAACAGGGCAGATCTGATGGCCATCCTGTGTTGGGCCATCCTCTCTTTAAACTGCCTAGTGGTTTTACCCACATAGGCCAAGTGGCATGGACAGAGTAATAAATAAACAACATATTTGGAGCTACATGTCAACGCAAATCTGATGTTAAAAACTTTATCTTTCTGGGGGTGCTTGAAACTATTGCCCGTTTTCATGTATTTACAGGTGGCACAACCAATACATTTATAACACCCTGCTGGCCTTTGTAAAAAGTGCTGCGTGCGTGTTTGCCCCATGCCAGTTATATCATTTTTGACCACTAGATCTCGTATGTTTGATCCCCTTTTATAGCTGGGCATTAAAGTGGCATTGTGCATACTTTTCAGGTCTCCATCTGTTTTCACAATGGGCCACAGTTGCTTGACCTTCGGTACAATTTTTTTTGTCTGTGCAGAGTATTGGGTCACCCAGGTTATTCTATGATCATTCCTTGCTTTCAATCCATCTTTATTTGCCAGTAAGTCACGTCTATTCTGTCGACAGGCTCTTTCCCTAGCTGCTCTTAAATTTGCCATAGGGTAGCCTCTAAGGACAAATTTATTCATCATGATGTCTAACTGAGCATTACATGTGTCGACATCACTATTAATGCGACATACTCGCAAAAATTGCGAATATGGGAGACCTGCTTTGGAATGAACGGGATGAAAACTGTTATAGTGTAGTAAGTTATTCCTGTCGGTGGGTTTGGTGTAGAGCTGTGTCGACAGCCTCTGCCCTTCCACCTTAATCTCCACATCCAAGAAGGGCTCTATAGTAATACAGGATATTGATATGTATCGGGCAGAGTGCAATCGCCAATTACTTGATGTTGACACATACAGGCCATTACCTAAAGACCCTACGCCACAGTATTTAGCTGAGCTTAATATTTTATTGTCTAAAGCAGTCACTGAGGGTACCATTTCTGTTGATTTAAAAACTAAGTTGTTGAGGCTGAAACCCAGAGTACCCATCTTCTATACAATCCCAAAGCTGCACAAGGACGCGCAGAGACCACCAGGCAGACCTATTATTTCTGCCTGTGGGTCTCTGTGCGAACCCTTGGCAGTGTTTGTGGACCATTTTTTGCAACCTTGTGTACAAAATACTTCTACTTACTTGAAAGATACCACCAACTTGTTACAGCTTCTTGATTTGTTTGAACAGGTCCCTGAGAATTTCGTGATGGCTACCATCGATGTGTGTAATTTATACACCTGTATACCTCATCAGCTTGGCCTAGAGGCAGTGCAATCTTTGATCACGGGTAATGTGCAATATAAAGGTCCTGAAATTGCTTTTTTCATTGATGTTTTGAAATTCACACTCACTCATAACTGCTTTTATTTTGACGGGCGCTTTTTTAACCAAAACCAGGGTTGTGCGATGGGATCAGCGGCAGCTCCGGCCTACGCGAACGCTTTTATGCATGAGGCTGAGAAAAAAAAATTTTTTCGACCTGAATGGTTGACGCACATTGCACTTTATCGTCGATATATCGACGATATTTTGTTGTTTTGGACAGGCCCGCCAGAATTATTGCAGGAAATTATTGACACCCATAATTTGAGTAATAGCCCAGTGAAGTTTACTTATACCATTGACATGAAGATAGTCCATTTCTTGGATGTGGAGATTAAGGTGGAAGGGCAGAGGCTGTCGACACAGCTCTACACCAAACCCACCGACAGGAATAACTTACTACACTATAACAGTTTTCATCCCGTTCATTCCAAAGCAGGTCTCCCATATTCGCAATTTTTGCGAGTATGTCGCATTAATAGTGATGTCGACACATGTAATGCTCAGTTAGACATCATGATGAATAAATTTGTCCTTAGAGGCTACCCTATGGCAAATTTAAGAGCAGCTAGGGAAAGAGCCTGTCGACAGAATAGACGTGACTTACTGGCAAATAAAGATGGATTGAAAGCAAGGAATGATCATAGAATAACCTGGGTGACCCAATACTCTGCACAGACAAAAAAATTTGTACCGAAGGTCAAGCAACTGTGGCCCATTGTGAAAACAGATGGAGACCTGAAAAGTATGCACAATGCCACTTTAATGCCCAGCTATAAAAGGGGATCAAACATACGAGATCTAGTGGTCAAAAATGATATAACTGGCATGGGGCAAACACGCACGCAGCACTTTTTACAAAGGCCAGCAGGGTGTTATAAATGTATTGGTTGTGCCACCTGTAAATACATGAAAACAGGCAATAGTTTCAAGCACCCCCAGAAAGATAAAGTTTTTAACATCAGATTTGCGTTGACATGTAGCTCCAAATATGTTGTTTATTTATTACTCTGTCCATGCCACTTGGCCTATGTGGGTAAAACCACTAGGCAGTTTAAAGAGAGGATGGCCCAACACAGGATGGCCATCAGATCTGCCCTGTTAACGGGCAATAGTGACCAAGCTGTGGCACGGCATTTTGCTGTAGCTAGACATAGTATGTCACAACTCAGTTATCAGATTATAGACCAAGTGCCACCCACACACAGAGGGGGTGACAGAGAAAAACAATTATTGAGGCTGGAGAGCAGATGGATTTATTCTTTAAATACCATCAATCCGGGAGGTCTGAATGAGGCCATCAACTACAGTTGTTTCTTGTAGAGTTTAACATGATGGGCTTCTTAGAATAACTATACACTAAACATCTGGTATCATTATATTGTTAGATATTTAGCAGCATTTATGAAAAATTTTTAATTGTAATTTTGCACAGTATAATAATGGCACTGAATTTTCCACACAAGTATGCCATCTAGTGGCAGCTCTATATATTAAGTGTTATTCAATTTTAGACACGTTTTTATCTTATTTGCTTGTTCTTTATTTTTTATTAATCTTTTTTGTAATTGAGCTATGTCATTGTATATTGATATGTAATGTAATTTTATGCATAATCACTGTTTGTAATTGTACAATTTCACTACAAGCACTTAGCACTTTATTTTCCCTTCTGCACAAGTAGTTCACCTGCAGCCCGGGGACCCTGTGACGTCACGCCTGACCACTTCCGCTTTGCAGACCGGAAGGAGTGCGGCAGAACGGACGGGGGACGCGGTGCCGTGGGGAGAGCTTCAGATATGTTGGTAAGCTATTTAAGTTCACTGTTCACACCAAGTTAACTGTAACTGTCCTGATGACGGGCGATGCCCGAAACGCCGTAGACGTGATGCAGTAAAGTTTCTTTGTTTTCACTTAAGTCCCGGAGTGACGCTGTCTTCATTGCTATATTCTGTATTAGGGTTTCTTAACCCCTCAAGCGAGCACCCGGGCAGGTATTCCCTGTTGCCCCAGGTTGCACCCAGGAGTTGCCGGACAGATCGTGCTATTATTATATATATATATATATATATACGGCCAATGTTTGACAAAGGGGCTATGGGCGCCGAATCATGGGTGGCAGGGGTCACCTGGAACTAGAGCTGACAGCTGCTGTAAGCAGAGGAGATCAGCAGTGTGTCAGGGTGGCAGGGGTCACCTGGAACTAGAGCTGACAGCTGCTCTAAGCAGAGGAGATCAGCGGCGTGTAAGGGTGGCAGGGGTCACCTGGAACTAGAGCTGACAGCTGCTGTAAGCAGAGGAGATCAGCAGCGTGTCAGGGTGGCAGGGGTCACCTGGAACTAGAGCTGACAGCTGCTGTAAGCAGAGGAGATCAGCAGCGTGTCAGGGCGGCAGGGGTCACCTGGAACTAGAGCTCACCGCCGCTGTAAGCAGAGGAGATCAGCAGCGTGTCAGGGCGCACCTGGAACTAGAACTGACAGCCGCTTTACAGCGTTAAGCACTTGTCAGATCATCCAGGTGCACCCACCCCCTTCTGCTTACACCGGCTGTCAGCTCATCTTGCTGCATGGTAACCGCAAGCCCTGCTGGATGCCCCGAGTCTCTCCCTGGCTCAAGTAGGCGAGTGGCCACTGATCCCCTCTGCAGCATAGTGGCTGTTAGCTGTTCCCGTGTGTGTACCGTGCTGACATGCCGCACTTCCCCTCTGATGAGAGCGGCTGTCAGTGAAGTTCTTACGGCTAAGCCGGTCCATCAGTAGATATCAGAGTTGTGTTAGCGGGGGGAGGGGCACCAGAATGAAAGAGCTGACACATGTGCCTTTTGTGGGGTCGCTGGTAGACGCATTGGATGGCTGCCAATCGACCTCTGGTCATATGCGCTGCTTAGGTCTCTGGCAGGGCACAGTCATAAGGGCAGGGAGATTTCAGTACATTATAAAATGGGCAGGGCGCTGCGCCCTACAAAACAACAAAACAAGGCTACTGGGAACACTATAAATATATATACACACACAAACAGATAGATATCCATCATTACATATATGTAGATTGATATAGACACATAGATAGATAGATAGATAGATAGATAGATAGATAGATAGATAGATAGATAGATAGATAGATAGATAGACAGAGACACATAGATAGATGATAGACAGACACATAGAAGATAGATATACAGAGACACATAGATGATAGATAGACAGAGATACATAGATGATAGATAGACAGAGATACATAGGTAGATGATAGATAGACAGAGACAGAGACATATAGATAATAGACAGACAGACAGACAGACAGATAATCACTAAACTCACTTAGTTCCTCTGTACTGGTCCAGGGCAGTCTCTCTATTGTTCATGGCAGGTGATGAGATGGCTCCATGGATATGGGGACATCCAGTGGCTCCTGGCAGTACTGCAGTCAGCAGTAACTGCAGCACTCTTCTCTCCTTTGTGACTGGCCTCTGGCAGAGAATAGAGAAAGGTGGGACTGAGTAGCTGCTCTGATGGGCGGAGGGTGTGGGACCCCTCTGTTTTTTTCCCGGGAGTAGTGAAAAGTCTCACTAAGTATCTTCACCTCTGCCAGTGGTAGGAGGCTCCGTAAACCCACTGGTAGGAGGGGGGGAGAAACACTGGGCTTAGTAGTTTGACTCTCTTGACGGGGTTCGTAGCCCCCGAAGGATGAGACAGCGAAAGGCTCAGTCTAGTATCCATTCCCAGGGAGCGGAGAAAGGCTGGGACTGAGTAGATGGCTCCTGTTCCAGAGGTTCATAGCCTCTGATGGGGAGACCGCGAAAAGCTCAGCCGAGTATCTTAACCCTGGGAGCGGAGAAACACTGGGACTGAGTAGATTGCTCTTCCGAGGGGGGTGCAGCCCCTAAGGGAGTCTTTCGAAAAGCCCAGTGGAGTACCCATTCCCATGCCAGGGGCTGGAAAGTACCTGCTGGTGAGACGGAGAAACACTTGGTCGGACGCTGACTGGCTGGCTGCCTGGAGTCCGAGGCTGCACTGTGCCCCCGGGGAAACTCGGGGGTGCCGGACATGCACGGGTGATCCCAAGTCACCTTGCACGAATGGCACTTGCACTGCGCACTTCCCTTTAGGTTAGCGCTTCACGTCCTTACCCTGTCCTTTTGGATGGGGTAGGACAATTTTTCACACCCCCCCCCGGCCTTCTGGCTAGGGCCTTATTCTTTTCTTTTTATGATTTGCACGTTTTGCACTTCACGTTTTTTCGTTAGTTTGTCACGTTTTTTCATTTGGGTAGTGCGGCTGTCCCTAACGGGCCTTCCGTTCCCCAAACGTGACTGGGACTCTTCACCTTTTGGGGAGAGTCCCGGTTCCCTCGAGGGCAACCCCGAGCCGCAAGGCGGAGGGAAGCCTAAGTGGGTCCTTCCAAACCTTCGGGTGCGGAGGACCCACCGTCCGAAACCCTTCCGGGGGTGGAGGAAACGCGGGTCCCTCTGAGCTTCGGCGAAGAGGACCCACCGATCCCTTTTTTCCCTTCCTCGGCCTTATGGTTGAGGGGGGTTAGGGGAACCATGGGGCCTTTCTCCTTTGGGAGAGGGCCACAAGTTCTGTACGGCTGCCCCCTGTGCACGCGTTTAGTCACGTCACTGGTGGTGGTGGGAGCACACCTCGGGCTCCCTGAGTTTCTTCAAACTCTTCTCTCCTTTGTTGTCCTTGTAGCTCCGCCATCCGCCATGTCCGTGTAGCCCCGCCCCCAGCCAAGTCCGTGTAGCTCCGCCCCCCGCCGAGTCTCAGGCACTGCAGTGCAGCCTAGAGATGGGCAAAACGGCGCATTAGTATGAGTCGGGATCCGCCGGATCGTTAAGTGAAAAGATACGTATCTTTTAGACAGGGACCTCGGCTCAGTTTTAATAAAAAAAGGGGGAATATACATGACCGAGTAAAAACACTGACCGATGGCTGGGTGCAGAATCGCCATCAATGTCAACCATCGATGGCATCTGCACCGATGGCCATCCCTGGCTGCAGCAGCTAATCTTTCTATCACTTGTAATCACAGCACTGTACTCAGTCTCCAGAGGTAGGACATCTCAGCTGCCACAGGTGGCAGCACTGAGATCAGGGAAATGCATTGTAAACTGAAACGGATCACCTTTTTGGGATCGGCGGATCATTCGTTCTTGGGTGGGAGCCGTTCAAAAGATCCAGTTCGTTCGCGAACGACCCATCTCTACTGCAGCCTGACAGGCAGCCTCATAAGTGGGGTGAGGGACCGGCCTGCCGGGAAACTACCCGGTGTCCAAGCATACCAATCCGCGCCCTGCCTCATATGATATCTCAGGGCTGTGCACTAACACTGCACTGGCTGCCTGCAGAAGGTGGTGTCACCCCAGAGACTGGTGACACCCAGCGCGGCCCGCACCCCCCCGCACCTGCCTAGTGACGCCACTGAGTGAAATATTGTGGGATGGTACGAGAAGTCAAAATTGTATTAAATACCTGTACCAAGGGGTCAATAATCTTAGGGGAGAGGAGTTTGTAAAATTCACCGAAATATCCACCAGGGCCCGGTGATTTGAAGGATTTAAGTTGAGAAATAACTTGTTCCACCTCCTGAGAGGTAATAGGGGCGCAAACTGAATCAGCAGCCTCTGCACTAATAGTGGGTAGGGTAACAGAGTTCCAGAAAGTAGATTTAGCCTGGGTATTTATGGAGGGTTGGGAGAAGATATCTGTGTAAAAGTCTGATAACACCTTTGCTATGTCACTAGATTTAGTCATTAGGGAGCCTTCATACCCTCCAACTGTACCGTTTTAGCCGGTACAGTACCGTTTTTTAACGGCCTGTACCGGCTAAAAATCCTTGTACCGATTGTACCGTTTTTTTTTCCATTTTTAATACAGTAGCACTGCGCTTCCTCCCCCGAGGTGGCCAAGGGGACTCTGGGAGATGTAGTATTCTACACCGCCGGCTGCTTATTGGGTAGCGTGAGGGGTAGCCAGCTGACACGACTACAACTCCCGAGGTGCACCACCTCGGGGGGAGAAGGGACGGAGGCGGAGCGTGCCGCAAGCCAATAACATGGCAACAAACTGAGAGGTGGGAGAGCATCGGCGGGCGCCGGGTGAATGAAAATGTGCAGCGCCGTCTGTGTTTGCTCCAATTCTGCTGCCCATGTGGAGTCAGTTCTATCAGCTGTCAGGTATAGTGGTTGCTGCGCTGTGTTAGACTTAGACCCCGGTTGCCGCGTGTGCTTATGTGAGCGGGCCAATGCGGGGACACTGTACCATAGCAGCAGCAGCATTAGTATAATTTTATGTTCCACTCCAGTACCATTGAACGTATAGAAAACGAGGTATGACCACGCCCCCTTTCCATGGCCACACCCCTTTTTTCCAGTTGTACCGAATTCACCCCTTCAAATGTTGGAGGGTATGAGCCTTCTGGGGATTTGAGCGACTGGATAAGGGAATTTGGTGCAGTCCCTTTCAATAAATTAGAAAGAAGACGACTAGTTTTGTTGCCAAACCGATAAAATCTATGATTTTTGTGGAAAGAGTGTTTATTACCCATAGTGGTCATAATTGAATCAAAATGCGATTTAGCTGCAGAATATTTCTGTCTATTAGAGGGGGGTCGGAGACTGTCTGTCGCCGTCAGTTTCTGTTGCGACACTATGAAAGTTGAGACAAACCTCTTTTTACGCCGAGACACATACTCAATAAGTTGGCCTCGTAATACAGCTTTAGCGGCCTGCCAAAACACCAAAGGGTCTGAGTGTGCTGACTGTATATTGTTAGCGAGGTAGTCCTCCCAGCAAAGTCTAAGCTGCTTGCGAAAAGGGACTGAGGAGACAAAAGAAGTAGGGAATTGCCATCGTTTAAAAGCTTCCACATCTACATTTAAGGCACGGGTGTCAAACACAAGGCCCGCGGGCCAAATCCGGCCCGACAGACCTCGTCATGTGGCCCGCGCAGCCGCCGCCAGCCTTCACCCTTTATTTCATTATGCCATGACACCACAGGCTGCTCCCCCTGTATAATATAAAAGTAATGCCATGACACCACAGGCTGCTCCCTCTGTATAAAAATAATGCAATGACACCACAGGCTGCTCCCTCTGTATAATAATAATGCAATGACACCACAGGCTGCTCCCCCTGTATAATCATTTGTGTCATGGCATTACTATTGTTATATTATACAGCGGGAGCAACCTGTGCTGTCATTGCATTATTATTATACACCGGCCCTTTGAGGTTGACCAAACTGCTGATGCGGCCCCCGATGAGTTTGACACCCCTGATTTAAGGCAATAGTGGTCCAAATCAATCCATGGTCCGAAAGTGCCATGGGTTCAATTTCGGCTTGGCTAGCATTGGGGATAATAGAGTCAGACAATAATAGATAATCTATTCTAGAAAGGGAGCCGTGGGCCGCCGACAGGCACGTGTACTGTCAGTAGGGGGCAAAAATCTCCACACATCTGTGATTTTGAGTTGGTGTGATAGGTGAGGGATGCCAAGCCTGGGGGTTAGGCGCTTTGAAGCACGGGAGGAGGTATCTAGATAAGGGGAGGTTATTATGTTGAAATTGCCCCCAACAATTAAGGGCTTAGATGAGAACAGGTACAATTTAGATAATATATCGGTCATGAAGGCCTTAAGGCCCCCATACACTAGGGCGACTTGTCCTTAGGACAAGTCGCCCCCGACTTCCCCCCTGAGCTTCCCCGGCTGCTCCCCGGGGGAGCTTGATTAGATTGGCACTTGATGTGCCATTTTTTACATGTGATAAATCGTCTCGATTTATCACATGTAAAAAACCCGGGGAGCAGGGGGGGGGGGGGCTAAGAGGTGGGAGCAGGGGGGCTGGGGACGCTGCGGGGGACACGTCTGTGCGGCGAGAAGGTAGAGGGAGCAGGGGGGGCTGGGGACGCTGCGAGGGACAGCGTCTGTGCGGCGAGGCGGTAGAGGGAGCAGGGGACGCTGCGGGGGACACAGGCGGCATAGAGCCGGCCGGGAGCTGTCAGTAATGAATAAAAAAAAAAAGCCCATACAATGAATGGGCAGCCTGTGATTGGCTGCTGAGCGCTCTCTCAGCCAATTGCTGACTGGCTGAGAGAGCGCTCAGCCAATCACAGGCCGCCCATTCATTGTATGGGCTTTTTTTTTTTATTCATTACTGACAGCTCCCGGCCGGCTCCCCCTGCCCGGCTCTATGCAGCCTGTGTCCCCCGCAGCGTCTCCAGCCCCCCCTGCTCCCTCTACCTTCTCGCCGCACAGACGCTGTCCCCCGCAGCGTCCCCAGCAGCGGGGGACACAGACGTGTCCCCCGCAGCGTCCCCAGCCCCCCCTGCTCCCTCCACCGCCGCGCCGCCCCACTAGGTCCCAAGTCGGGTGGTCGGACGTGCAGCAGGTCCGACCACCCGACGCAGATCCGATGCGCACGGGACCGCGCATCGGATCTGAGGGGACATCAAAACTAGCCGATTTTGGTCCGATTTCGGCCAGATCCGACTGATCTGGCTGAAATCTGACCAAAATCGGCTAGTGTATGGGGGCCTTTAGAATAGGAGTTGGGTGCATACACTGAACACAAAACATAATTACAGCTGTAAAGAGAAATTTCTAAAATTAGGCAACGCCCCTCTGGGTCAGTAATGGTATTTGTAACCTCAATCGGAAGGTTGCCCCTGGCCAATATCATCACCCCTCGGGCTTTCGAATTGTAGGAGGCGGTGGCAGCACACGCCATCCCAGGGTATTTAATTTTTGTGCTTCCGCGGGGAGACGATGAGTCTGTTGAAGGTAAACCAGATCCATACCCAGTTTTTTAACCCCTTCCCGACATTTGACGTACATGTACGTCATGGTCGGGAAGTACTTCCCGACATTTGACGTACATGTACGTCATGGCTTGTAACTGTCACTGCGTCTATAGACGCGGTGACAGTTAGGAGATGTCTGCTGTCCCTGACAGCAGACATCCCCCCTCGCCGCCCAGGGGGGGCAGGGGTGCCCCCCCCGGTCGGCGATCGCTGTGATTGGCTGTTCAAATCTGAACAGCCATTCACAGCGTTTCCTGTGTTACCGGCGGCTAAGCCGCTCGGTAACACAGAAAACGGTGGTGATCGGTGCAGCACCGATCACCACCGATGAGCAGCACCCCCCTCCCACCCACCCGGCACTCACCCGGCAGCTCCCTCAGGACCCCCGGCAGCAGCAGCAGCACGCCAGGTCCCCCGGCAGCAGCAGCAGCACGGAGCCTCAGCGCACGCAGCGCTTCCCCCCTCCCACCCCAGCAATGAGTTAAAAAAATAAAAAAAAGGTACTGAAATATATATATATATATATAAATATATATATATATATATATGTGTGTATGTGTATATATATATATATACACACATATATGTATGTGTATATATGTATATATATATATATATACACACATATATATATATGTATATATATATATATATATGTATATATATATATATATATATAGACAGATATATGTGTGTATATATATGTGTGTGTATATATATATATATATATATATATATATACATACACACACACACACACACACACACACACACACACACACACACACACACACACACACATATATAGAAAGATATTCCCGACATATGACGTATATATACGTCATGGTCGGGAGGTACTTCCCGACCGAAGACGTATATATACGTCATGGTTTTAAACTGTCACCGCGTCTATAGACGCGGTGACAGTTTGGAGATGTCTGCTGTCCCTGACAGCAGACATCCCCCCTCGCGGCGATCGCTGCGATTGGCTGTTCAAATGTGAACAGCCAATTGCAGCGTTTTCTGTGTTACCGGCGGCTAAGCCGCTCGGTAACACAGTGATCGGTGGTGATCGGTGCTGTTAAGTACAGCACCGATCACCACCGATCGCCAGCCCCCCCCCCCTCCCACCCGGCAGCCCCCCTCACTCCCACCCACCCGGCTGCCGCAGCGCCAGCCCCCCTCCCAAAGCTGGTGACCAAAATGGGGTCACTTGTGGGGGGGTTCCACTGTATTGGTGCTTCGGGGGTCTTGCTAATGCGACATAGCACCCACCATTCATTCCACCACCAAATATCACTCCTTCCCTTCTGAGTCCTGCCATGCACCCAACTGGTATTTTTTGGTCACATGTGAGGCATTGCCGTACTCGGGAGAAATTGGGGCACAGATTTTGGGGTGCTTTGTATCCTTCATTCCTTGTGAAAATGAAAAATTTTGAGCCAGAACTGCATTTTTCTGTAAAAAATTACATTTTTTTACACAAAAATGCAGATCTGGCTCAAAATTTTTCATTTTCACAAGGAATGAAGGAGACAAAGCATCCCAAAATCTGTGCCCCAATTTCTCCCGAGTACAGCAATGCCTCACATGTGACCAAAAAATACCAGTTGGGTGCATGGCAGGACTCAGAAGGGAAGGAGTGATTTTTGGATTTTGCAGCACAGATTTTGGTGGAATGAATGGTGGGTGCTATGTTGCACCAATACAGTGGAACCCCCCCACAAGTCACCCCATTTTGCAAACTACACCCTTCAGGGAATTCATCAAGGGGTATAGTGTACATTTCAAACCCCCAGGGGTTTCACCAATTTTGATACAACTGAGCTGTGAAAATGAAAAATTAATTTTTTTTATTTTCACTGCCCAGTTGTACCACAATTGGTGAAACCCCTGGGGGTTTGAAATGTACACTATACCCCTAGATGAATTCCCTGAAGGGTGTAGTTTGCAAAATGGGGTCACTTGTGGGGGGGTTCCTAACTTTTAGCATCTTATGGTGCCTAGAAACCTACATGGTGCCTAAAAAATAATCTCATAAAAAGGAGGCTCCAAAATCAAGTAGGTGCTCCTTCTATTATGAAGCCTGTGGTTTGGTCACCGTGCACACTAGGGCCACATATAGGATATTTATGAAAACCAAAGAATTGGGGGAATCAATTTTTAGTCACATTTCTCTAGTAAAATCTACTGTATTCGTTAGAAAAATGTATTAAAATTGAAACTCTGCAAAAAAAATGAAATTTTGAAATTTCACCTACACTTTGTTTTAATTCCTGTGAAACACCTAAAGGGTTAACAAACTTCCAAAATGCTGTTTTGAATACTGTGAGGGGTGCAGTTTTTGAAATGGCATCATTTATGGGGGTGTCTCACATACAAGTCCCTCAAAGTCACATCAGAACTGAACTGGTCCCTAAAAAAATCAGTGTTTGAAATTTTCTTGAAAATTTGAGAATTTGCTATTCATATTTTAAGCCTCCTAGTTTCCAAAAAAATTAAAATGAGGTTGAAATAATGATGGCAACATAAAGTATACATATGGTCTATGTTAGTTATTAACTATTTTGAGTGGTAAGATTATTTGTCTCACAAGCAGAAAATTTAACATTTTGCAAATCGCAAAATTTTCCATTTTTTTACGACATTTTGGTATTTTTCACAAAAAAACACAGACTGTATCGACCAAAATTTACCACTAACTTGAAGTACAATGTGTCACGAGAAAACAATCTTAAAATCACTGGGATAAGTAAAAGCAAAAAAAAGTTATACCCACTTAAGTGATACATGTCAGATTTGAAAAAAAGGGCTCTGTCAGGAACGCAAAAACTGGCTCTGTCAGGAAGGGGTTAAGATACAAGAGGCACTTCTTCCTTTTTATCGGAGAATGTATAACTCCAATATTCCAGGAACCAACTTTAATGGTAGCCATCATTTAAAAATGAAAGAGAAAGGCGATCAGAGACCCCCTCCAACAAGTAACACCATACTCTATATATTATAATTGAGGCAACAATAAGTACAAAGATAACATAAAAGAAGGGGTGAGGAGAAAGGGGGAAGGGAAGCAAGCACACAGCACACTCACATACAACAAAGTAACATTCGAGAGGGGATTCACAAAAAGGAATCACCGTCTCCTTGAGTCTATAGACTTCACGGTGAGAAACAAAATAAGGCCGTGACAACATGGAGCTAAATTGGCTCCTGGCCCTATCACCCATTTTTATTATTATTAACTAAGAAAGAACACTTGAACATAAATATGTAGTAGCTATTAAATGTAGCACAACAGGGACATTTCTCCAGGGAAGCGTCAGCGTTACCTATGAGGCTGCAAGAGGGGCACAACCTGTACTGTAGAGGTTGAAAAACCTATGGAAGGTTAAGGACAAAATACGCTGTCCCACAGAGTGAGTGCATAGATCAAGCCTCATTGATGTCATCCGGGGTGATACCAGAAGGTAAGCCTCTGCATCAGCCGGCGTGTTAAAGTCCCGGAAGGTATTTCCATGGAACACGCGAAGGCGTGCAGGGTAGAGAAGAGCACATTTTTGGCCTAATAATGAATTTAATCAATTTCAAATTGATGGAAATTGATCTTAATGTTGGGTTTTAGTACACATATATTAGCAGCTGGCACGATGCTTACCGGAGGGCACCGACGTTATTTTGTATTATATCAGTATTGCACACTGGGAGTGCCGCCCTTACAGAATTTAATCTCTTATATATTTAGCCAGATCCGTCACTCAAAAGCAGTGTAGGGAACGGTGGGCGGGGTTCCACGGGTGATTGACAGGCCCGTCCACCGTTATCCACACTGCAGAACCTGGACACTTCCGTTCTACACAGGCTACGTCCTACACAGCAAGCTCCCGCCCCCTCTACCCCATGTCCACCCAAGCACACCCCAAACACCGCCCCACGGCTGCACAGCACTCTGTACAGGCACTTTAGCCCCGCCCACCCTCCTTGCCCCTTACTGCCCACACGTGCAAGGTACGACCCCCCACACCCGCTCTGATCATCAACATTACCCTGACCACCGGAAGCCCGTGCCTGATGCCCCCAGCTGCACACATCGCGCCGCCGCCACCCGCCGCCGCCTGTGTAGTGGGAGCGGCACAGGACATCGCCGCAAAACACCCCCCCCTGCCAGCATCCATGCCCGCACTCCTGCGCTTTGCCGGCAGCATAACCCCCCCCCCCAACTCCCTCCAGCATCTCCCCTCTCCAGTTCACGGGAGCATCCATCTCCACACCCCCCGCACAGCCCGTGTGCAGCTCCCCCCCCCCCTTCCCAGGTGCACACAGCTTACTTATGTGCCGCTGCCGCTACCTCCTGCCATTGAGTTCCAAACCTACACTTCAGCTGCCTCACTGCAGCCATCGGCAATACTCCAGGGCTGCAGTGCACGGAAGTCCTGCCTGGTGGCTCGGCTCCCTCCACCCTTCTCAAGCGCGCAGGCAAGGTTGCGCCTTCAGCTGATCCGGGGCTGGCACACATCCAAGACCCAACGCGAACTTCGGTAATCTCCCCCTGGGCCCCGCAAAATGTAAAAAAAAAAAGGTCGGAACATGGGGGGGGGGCGCAATAGCGCACAGTACTTACGCTGCCCGCTACAGGGGGTCAGGAAATACATGCTGTGCCCACACAGCACTGCTGCCCCCTGTCCAGCTGAACTGCATCTAGGGATAGCAGCTATACAAGCCACAGGTACGTGCTACCCTGGGGACCCCCTTGCTGCTCTGACCCAAGACTGCACTTTACACAATCCCCTACTGCATAGCAATTTCCCAGCATAGGCACTTTCTGCCTGTAAACTGCTGTATGTGCACATGCCCATCCCCCACCAGCAGTACACACACACACACACACACCTATCTCTACCACACCAGCACCACAAAAAAAAACAGCACCCACAACATCAACGCAACTGTCCCTCATTCTTACCGCACATGAACACCCCACACGGACCACACCAGTAACCTGTACCTACACCACCCACAGTATCCCAAAACCTGCCACTAACCCACCCACACCAACTCTATGTTCCCTACCCCACCCACCCCATCACCACATTTACAACACCTCCACACAGCCCACGCCCCACCAGACTTATCCCTTTCTACATCACACCCACAGCCCATCCATCACCCACGCACACCCGCAACACTCACTCCAACACTGCCCTCACACCCAGACACAACCATCCCCCAGCAAAATGCAGCATTACTGCACCTGCCCCTCTATCACCGACAGCACCTACCCAAAACAACAACACCCCCCACGGCCCACCCTCACATCTGCATCTCAACCACCACCAGTTTTCAAACAACCCACCCACACAACCCCCAAACACCTTCACCCAACCATCCATCCTTTGCAGCTGTCCCTCACCCACCCAATACACCCTCACTTTCAACACGCCCGCAGCCACACCACAACCATCCACGGCTTACCACCATCCACCTCCAAACTAACATATAGCTACACAGCACACACTACCCACAAGGGGATAAAACCCACCTATAACTCCACCAGACACAGTATTCGCCAACCTGCAACTTCCCCACCCACAACACCACCAATCACACTACCCCACCCTCACCACACGCAAAACCATCACCATCTCACACCCCAACACACCCACACTGCCCATCCACCACCCATGCCCCACAAACTCACCCATTTCCACAGTACACCCACAACCCGTCCGTCACCCAGGTACACCCCACACACAACCATCCACCACTCAACTGCTGCACCACTGCACCCACCCCTCCATCACCTAACCAACACAACACACATGGCCTGCACCTGCAACTCAACCACCACCACTATCCCTGACACACACACACACCCCCCAAACACATTCACCCAACCATACAGCCCTTGCACCTAACCCTCACCCACCAAACGCAACCTCACATTCAACACCTATTCACCCCCACAGCACACCCCCGTCCACCACCTTACTAACATATTATCTTCATGGCCAACCTTATAGCAACATTTAGCCTGTGTACTGCTAGATGCACACCCGGCCCTCCCCGACCCACGGCACACCGGCTTCTCTACCATCAACAGCACGCTTACACACTGTTCCTCACCCACGCCAACCCCGAGCCCACCATGGAGCTCATCCAGCTTGATCTGTCGGCTGCCTTTGACACTGTTGACCACCCTCTCCTGCTCAACACCCTCCGCTCCTTTGGCATCACTGGCACGGTCTTCTCCTGGTTTACCTCATACCTCTCCGATCGCTCCTTCTCCGTCTCCACTCCGAGCTCCTCCTCTCCTACTACCCCCCAGCCAGTCGGTGTTCCCCAAGGGTCAGTCCTTGGCCCTCTCCTCTTCTCCCTCTACACCACCTCTCTGGGCACCCTCATCAGCTCCTATGGTTTTCATTACCACCTTTATGCTGATGATACCCTAATCTATCTCTCCTCCCCCGACTTATCCCCATCACTCCTGTCCAAGGTCTCCGAATGCCTCACGGCCATCTCAGCCTGGATGACCCAACGCTTCCTGAAACTAAACATGGCTAAAACTGAACTTCTAATCTTCCATCCCCCGAACATCCCCTCTTCTCCCACTATCTCCATCAGCATTGGTGAAACCGAGATCACGTCCACCGACCAAACGCGCTGCCTCGGTGTCATCATTGACTCCTCCCTCTCTTTCACCCCCCACATTCGTGCTCTCTCACAGTCTTGCCGCTTTCACCTACGCAACATATCACGCATCAGACCATTCCTCTCCACTGACGCGACCAAAATTCTCATTCACTCTCTTGTCATCTCCCGCCTTGACTACTGCAACATCCTTCTCTCTGGGCTACCTCTCACCCGCCTCGCACCTCTCCAATCCATTCTTAACGCTGCTGCTAGGCTCATCTTCCTCTCCCGCCGCTCTACCTCCGCCTCCCCCCTCTGTTTATCTCTTCACTGGCTCCCCATTCCTTTCCGAGTTCTCTTTAAACTCCTCACCACCACCTACAAGGCTCTCTCCTCCTCCACAGCTCCCTACCTCTCTTCACTGATCTCTATCCACACTCCCTCCCGTCCTCTTCGCTCCATCGCTGACCGCCGACTGACCTCTCACCTAATCACCTCCTCCCACTCCCGTGTCCAAGATTTCTCTCGCGCTGCCCCCCTGCACTGGAACAACCTCCCGCCACCCATCAGGCTACCTGATTCCCTTACCTCCTTCAAGCGCTCCCTCAAAACCCACTTTTTTCGACTAGCCTATCCCTCCTCCTAACCTCTTTTGATCCTCCTATCCTGCCTCCGTTCCCCTCCGTTCCTACTTATCCTATTGTATTTCGTTAGTCCACCCACCTATTTTTAGTATGTTAACTCTTATGAGCAGGGCCCTCCTTCCTCACGTACTCACCCTACCTCATTACCTCACCTGTGCTCCTGTCCTGTTCTTCCCTTTCTCTACTTCATCTTCAGTCTCCTTGACAATTTTGACACCTACTTCTGAACTGATGCTGATTTTAGTTCTACCAGCTATACCCCTATTTATACTGTATCTTTCAACACACCCTGTACGTTACCTTGTAATTTTTTTTTTTGTTTGCTATGTACGGCGCTGCGGACACTTTGCGGCGCCTTATAAATAAACGTACTACTACTACTACTACCATTCTAATCCCTGCTGCACCGCCACCCTCCCCCACGCAAGTGCTGCACCCATGCATCTACTCCACCGACACCACCCCCGCAACTGCAACTGTACTACCCACACCACACCCGCCCCTCCCACACCACCACCAGACACTCGCATCCACCTGTGGCAACCCCCCTGCCACTAACTCCCACCTGTGGTACTAATGCACCCACCCATGGCACCCCCCAACCCGGACCTTCTCAACCTGCAGGAACCCCGGCACCCAGCCAAGACAACACAACACCCACCCCATCCATCCCCCACCTGCTATAGCCACGCGTCCATTCCTCCCCCATCCACACCACCCCCGCTCACACACCCACAGCAACCCCAAGACTACCCCTCACTTAATCAGTGCACCCCTGCCCCTAACCAACCCACATAGACCACCCCCGTACCTGCAACTCCACCATCCACAGTATCCCCGCACCCACCACTCCCCCACCCACAACACTCCCAAGCACGCTTGCACCCGACCCTCACACAACCACCCACCGGCAACACCACAGCACCTACCCCTCCACCACATATAGCACACCGCATCTACCTGCAGAAACACGCTACCCGACCCTCTCCATCCTGCAGTACACCCACACCCACCCCTACATAAAGGCGTTCACATGTTAAGGGGGCGGAGCCCCTTACGACGGTGTGAAGAGCGCCCGTAGGGCGCAATGAATCACCTAGTATATATATATATTTATATACACACTTAACATTGGCACTCACCTTTCCTAGTTTTGGGGTGCCCTATGGCTTGTGACCACATTGTTTAAACAGACATTGTAGGGGCTCTGCACACACTAAATGAACTGATAATAAATAGTGGAGATTTGGTTCATGAATTGATCAATGCATTTAAGCCTGCAGCCCCCTTCACGGGACCCCACTTTTCTGCAGGTCCTAACACTATCGCTGAAAATGGCTACAATACACATAGCTATCACATCAATGTTTGATTCCAGGCATGCTATCTGGTCTGAAGCTCACAGCACACTTTGCTTTTATAGGTGAGCAGCTACCAACACACCTTTCACTAATCATCTAGGGAAATGGTTAACATAAGCTATGGAATCTTAGTTAAACAGGGTGCATGAGAGAATGTGACCACAATAAGACTAATATTAAAAACTAATCTAATAAACAATATGTACACGTAACATCGGCACTCACCTTTCCTAGTTTTGGGGTGCCCTATGGCTTGTGACCACATTGTTTAAACAGACATTGTAGGGGCTCTGCACACACTAAATTAACTGATAATAAATAGTGGAGATTTGGTTCATGAATTGATCAATGCATTTAAGCCTGCAGCCCCCTTCGCGGGACCCCACTTTTCTGCAGGTCCTAACACTATCTCTGAAAATGGCTACAATACACATAGCTATCACATCAATGTTTGATTCCAGGCATGTTATCTGGTCAAACATTGATCTATACATATGCCACACACCGTGATGCCCATTATACATATGCCACACACCATGATGCTATTATACATATGCCACACACCGTTATGCTCCATTATACATATGACACACACCGTGATGCCCATTATACATATGCCCCACACCGTGATTCCCATTATACATATGCCACACCGTGCTGCCCATTATACATATACCTACCACACACCGTGATGCCCATTATACATATACCACAGACCATGATGCCCATTATACATATGCCAGACACCGTGATGGCCACTATACATATGCCATGCACCGTGATGCCCATTATTCATATGCCACACACAGAGATGTCCATTATTTATATGCCACACACCGTGATGGCCATTATTCATATGCCACACCGTGATTTCGATTATACATATGCCGCACACCGTGATGCTCCATTATACATATGCCACACACAGTGATGCCCATTATACATATGCCACACACTGTGATGCCCATTATACATATGCCACACACCATTATGCTCCATTATACATATGCCTCACACCGTGATGCCCATTATACATATGCCCCACACCGTGATGCCCATTATGCATATGCCACACACCGTGATGACCATTATACATATGTCACACACCGTGATGCCCATTATACATATACCACACACCGTGATGCCCATTATACATATACCACAGACCATGATGCCCATTATACATATGTCAGACACCGTGATGGCCACTATACATATGCCATGCACTGTGATGCCCATTATACATATGCCACACACAGAGATGCCCATTATTCATATGCCACACACTGTGATGCCCATTATTCCTATGCCACACACTGTGAGGGCCACTATACATATGACACACACACAGATGCCCATTATTCATATGCAACACACTGTATTGCCCATTATTCATGTGCCACACAAGGAGATGCCCATTATTCATATGCCACACACTGTGATTTTCGATTGCAAAAATAAAATGGGTGCAGAATTATCAGCAGTGCCAGTACCTCTGAGGAACGTCCAACAGCACCTCTTCTCCAGCTCAGCCACTGCTTATGAAGGTCTCCAGACTTTCAGCTTCCACTAACAGCACTAATGTGCCTGTGGAGTGCGGAGGTCAGTCCAGCGTAATTATTCTTACAGGGCAGGCAGGCAAGCGGCCAGGAGAGCGTGCGTCTCAAGCGGGCTGCGGGCAGGGATTCACCATGGAAGCGCCGTGCGCACTGCACAGCGATGTGAGGGTGTTGCTGCAACTCCATTCACCCAGCCGCCGCGGAGAATGTGGAAGTTATAACACCGCTGATTACAACTTCCGGAACGCCGTTCCTGATGAGGTAATTTTTCATCAGAACTTTAGGAAAGGCGTTCCGGAGCGTTCCGCCTCAAAAATAGCGCTGTATATTTATATATATATATATATACATATATATATATATATATAATACAAACAAATGAGGCGTCACTCCGGGGCTTGCGTGAGAAAAAACTTTACTATGAGGCTGTCTATATATATGACCAAAGGACTGGCACTCTGTGAATAGGAATATATCACCTGGTTGCCTTCCCTCAGCTCCACGCACCGCGTTGCTGTAGTATAGTCAATGTACAGTATAAGGGCGGCACTCCAAGGTTTTTCAACCTTGGATATCCAGTGGATTTTTCGTCATCCCTGACGAAAAATCCAGTAAACGATTTTGAAACGTTGGTAACATCTGACAGCCTTACTTGGTATTTATTTGAAAAACCTTGGAGTGCCGCCCTTATACATTGACTATATATATATATATATATATATATATATATATATATATATATATATATATATATATATATATAAAGTCCAGATAGAGATGGTGGTACTCGATGACTTGGTAAAAAAGTTTTTCTTTACATAAAAATATTAAAGTGCAGCAAGTAAACCAATTTTTCAGGGAAACTCCCCATTTTCAAGGTGCAGAGTAGTGACAAAAACACAATATGTTTCTGATATTGGCAGGAGAAAACGTTTACCGTAATAACGGTTAATTACCAGGTCAATTTGGGTAGGCTATTAATGAATTAAAACCAATAAACACCATGAAATGAGAGTAAATAGTTGATGGGTGTCACATCCACCATGGCGTTTACTCCAATCCCCTGTGCTGTGCCCAGCCCTAGGCTCTCTAACTGCACTGATAATACCATGGCTCTCACCTCTGCTGATGTCCCTGGTTCCGGTGGGGTACATGTGTCCGCGCTGTCACCGCGTGGTGACACCGGTGATGTGTGCTCTGACTCCATGCAGGGTATGAGTGGCGTGCCACCATGTGTGTTTGTGCCTGGTTAGCCCTGTGACTGAATGCTGGCATTTGTGCAGCTGCGTACAATCCTGGCCGGCTGAAATCTGTCGCCCTCTCTGGTGGGCACCATCTTGTTGGTTCCCTCAGTCTCTCCTGTGCGGCTCCGCCTCCCCTGTCAATTGCCTGACCAATCGCTGCACAGTCCACCTGTTAAGTACTGACTGGCCGGGTTAGACCGGCAGTCAGTACAATGATGTCTAACCCTATGCATCATTGCTCCGGTCTGGCTCTGTAGTTTCCACTACATTCCTGAGCGTCTTCAAGGAAGTCTTCCTGCTGGTCGTCAACTGCATCAAGTGCCACGGACTCCATTGCCGCCAAAGCGGATCCAGCAAGGTTAGCCCTCCAAAGGGGTATTACCTTGCTCCATATTCCCGACGTTTATTTCCCACGGTCACCTCTGTTTGCAGCCACGATCCTATTCAGCAAGGACAAGTCTTCTTCATTTATATTCTTCATTATTCTTTCATCATCCAATCTTCATTCCAATCTTCAACCCAATCATCCAATCCTCAATCCAATCATCCAATCTTCAATCCAATCATCCAATCCTCAATCCAATCATCCAATCTTCAACCCAATCATCCAATCATCAATCCAATCATCCAATCCTCAATCCAATCATCCAATCTTCAACCAATCATCCAATCTTCAATTATCCAATCAAATCCTTTTCATTCATTCTTCAACTCTTCAAGCAACATTACAATATTCTTTCAAGTACCAAGCATCATCATATTCTACAATAACATATTGGACTATTGACCTTACATTTGCATAATCTGCCATACATCATTTGTGCCATCAATATCATTGTCTTGCAATATCTTTATTAAATTAAATTCATTTTATCCTATTTGTTTCACTCCCTTCTATCGTGGATGCAACCCCCATACGGTAAAGCACCTAGCCTCCGTTATTCTACAGCTGGTGCTTCTAAGAACAAGACAATGGGTTGCAAGCGCATTCGTGCTGGGGTGTGTGAATCGCCCGCAGACCGTATTCCCTCGGCCACCCACTGGATATCCGAGTAAAGAGGCTAAGTTACGTGCGAACACTTTAGCGTATGTGTAGTGTAACGCCACTCCACTCCCCTTTATCTTTGGATGTGAAAGAATGGGTTTGCATGGCTTAAAGGCGTGCCTTCGCTGGCCGTGTGCGAGTGGGTGCCTTTCGTTCCCCGGCATGCAAATGTGTGTCCCAGTGAATGAACCTGAATAAGGCCCAATGTGCATGTGCAAAAGCCATCTGCACATGCGAAGGGGTAACCCAAACCTACTGCTGTTTGCTAAACACTGAATGTGTGTTTTACCCCCTCACTGAATGCTAAAGGGGTTATGACAAATTTTTGAGCCCTCAGTACTGTAGTAAACTTATAAAAGGGCAGATATGTCACTGACAGTAGGGCTTCACTCTGTACATCAATGAGACACTTCTGGTGGTTTCACTACATTCAGGATTAGCCAGAAATAATTGATCTATACTAAACATAGATCATGGCAATAAATGTACAACCACAATCCTTATTTTGTTATCGTACTATTAGCGCAATCGTTTTTGACTCCAACCATCCATGTGCAGTCTGAATACTGTGGGCCACTATGTGCATATTGCCTTAGAAAGGCATATTGAAAAACACAGCCATTGTTGCACAGATAGAGGAGTACATTACACCAGTGATAAAAGATCATTGTGATGACACCTTCCAGTTTAATTAACACAAATTCCATTTTAATCAACAAAGTTGACAAAGTGAACATTAAAATTCTTTTCCTAATAGTGAACTGACTAAAAAATAACTGCACAACACAGTATGTTAAAAAGAAGAGGTGACACCCCAGAGGAGGAAGATGGCATTGGGGTACTTATGTACTGCTAATACATAAGTACCCTAATGCCGAGGATGCTAATACATAAGTACCCTAATGCCGAGGATGCTAATACATAAGTACCCTAATGCCGAGGACCGAATTTGGGATTTGACAATGAATGAAGTGGATCCATACTTATGGCCATTGAATTCCATATGATTACACCAACATCTATAATAATAATAATAACAACAATAATATTTCCCCATTTTACTTCCATATCACTAATATTTATATAGCACAATCTTTTAATTTACTGTATTAATTAATTCATTCATTGTTGGTACCTGAATATGGTACAGTACATTAATCCTTTGTGTGCCAATGCCGCTGTGAGAGATCCTCAAAATATCCACTAAAAATGCCAGCGCCGCTCACAGCGATTGTTCTTTTTTTGGGTGCAAGATTTAACTAAACTTCCATTAATTGACGCGGCGTAATTTGTATTTATTTATACTACAGGAACAGTCGCTGTGAGCGATGCCGGCATTTTTAGCGAATATTTTGAGGATCTCTCACAGCAACCTTGGCGCCCAACGGGTTAAAATGTAGTTACATGCCAGTTACCTGGTATCATGTGCAGTAACCTGGGAAATATTTGTCAGTGTGAAAGGGTATTATGCTGAAGCCCTGAAAATCTGACCTGTTGGAGATGCATCCGGACTGGAGTGGAGAATCATTGCTCTTTGTAAGTGCAGGAAAAAATAAATTGTAATTGCAGCTGTGAGTTTTAAAAGGAGTCTGCTGATACCCATATGTAGCGCCCAATGACCCCCTCAGGTTACCAATACCTGGATAGTGGCAGCTGCTCTCCAATCACAGCAATCAAGGCAAAGACGTCAGCAGGTATGAAAAATGCTAATTCCTGGAGGGCAGCTTGTCACCTGAATATTGTATCGCCGCTGTTCTGCAGCTTAAGCTGGGCACTCACTATGCAATTATCTGCCAGATTGGGGCACCCAGGTCATTTTGTGGAATTTTAGGCACATTTTGTTTATCTCTACGATTGGGAACATTACTCTGTGCCTAGTGCAGGAACGCACCTCTGCGGCGTGGCAAGGCAAGCGGTACACTAATTGGGGTATTATGTGCTCAAACCTACAGTTTGACACCCCCCCAAAATAAAAAACTTTGTGTTGAGGTTTTAATGTGTTGACTTTTTCTGTCATCCTTTTTCACATGTCGACTAATTACCTACCTAGACACAGTAATCCTTTGCTGATGACTTTTGGAACCGCACCCGCAGCTTGGACAGATGGTCTGCCAGATAATTGTATAGTGTGTGGGCCCAGCTTTAGCTATGGCTGGAGGCTACCGTCTGCAGTGTTAATCACACTGTAATAATTTATGTTGTACTGCTTTAGCCAGAATCACTTGAAAGGCAAAACTAAGTTGGTTTTGTCTGGTAAATTGGTACTTATATGTTAGTTGGACGCCCACTATAGTTAGTACGCTCATACCCCCACTATCCATGTCGAGTTGATTTTATACAGTGTGGGGAGCGCAGCGAGCCACCGAGCACGAAGTGTGGCAAGCCCCGCGAGGGGACATGGAAAACTAAGCAAATAGCTTAGTGGGTGCCCAACTAACATATAAGTACCGGTAAATTATTCCCTCTTTATAAATCAGGTAGAAAAACACAGAATCCTGCGTCTCGCATTCTTGCATTTCTCCGTACAGCGGTGTAAAAGATGCATGTCCCCACATTACTGTTATAATTAGTGGTGGTCAACGATTGAAATTTTTAAGCGCATGAAATTTTTGCAATTAACTACGATTAATCGCACTGATAGTCACTTAAGTGCCGCTTACCTAAAATCTTGTTGCCAGGTGGGATTACATGCTTGTTGCCATGGTAGGATCCATGCTTGCCAGGGGTTTCATGCTTGTTGCCAGGGGAGGTTTACTTGCTTATTGCCAGGGGAGGTTTACTTGCTCGTTGCCAGGGGGGATTTACTTGCTCCATGCCAGGGGGGGGGTTACTTGCTCTTTGCCAGGGGTTGCATGGCCACAGTGCTCCCAGAATCCGCACTTCCGGGTAGCGCTGGGCACTCTGCACTTCCCAGGCAAACGCTAGAGGTAAAGGAGCACCTCTAGCGTCTGTCTTCTTCATAGCGGTGGCCATTTTTGGAGGGGCACAGGGTCTCCGTCTGCATGAGCTATATTGTACATGCTATTGTCCAGTGTTTACACATTGAGCAATGAACAATTAGCATGCCCAAGGGTTGTTATTGACACCCTCACCCCGATGCCTGTACATGCATGCCAGTCTGCCCAGTACTATTGCATCACGCCAATCTCCTAAGAAAAGCTATTCAGGGGGCGTGGCCTGAACGGGAACGCAGGTAGTCACGTATCTACATAGCTCCTGCTTCTAATCTGTTTTTATTGCCAAAAAGCCCTCTCTCCCAGAAAGGAAAAAGCACCAGCACTCCTTGCCCTACCTACAGCCACTTCAGAGAGCGGGTGGAGTCGCGCTGCGGAGCCGGGGGACACAGTTCTGTGTCTTTGCAGGTTGCGGCCTTCTCCCCCACTGAAGCCGGGACCTCTGGTGCAGCTGCTGGCCGGGCTCCGGGACGGAGGTGCCGTGCGCCCACCCAGATTGAGCGGCGGGGGACCTGTTCAGCGCGCACTAGCGCCGGAGCCCTTCTCCCTGTGACTCCTGCGGGACTGGACTGCCTGGCGCTGGGGGTTTGAAGGTGAGGAGACCGTGAGCGCCATAGATATCTCCCCTGCCTTTCCCCTCCTGCTGCGGCGGCCATCTTGCGTCCTCACAGGAGGCTGTTCTGCATACTGTCTCTCACAGCGGAGGTCTGGTCCCTGCTCCCTGCCTATCTGCAGCCCCCCACAGGCATCCTAGCCTTCGGAAGGTGCCCATAACGTCTATACAGCCCTCCTGCAACTCTCTAAGCCTCCACAAAATAACAAAAGTTAATAAAATAAAATAAAAATATAAAAAAAAAATATATATATAAATAAAAAAATAAAATAAAAAAAAAAGGAGTGTTAAACCAGCAGCGGCAACTGTATTGGGCTATTTTGTGCTCACCTTCACTGCTCCTGATCCCCCACCTTTATCTTCAGAAGTCGGGGCACTGGATGTGTAAATGTACCCTTTCCTCCACTTATTAGAGCAAGGCTACTTCATCTTCACATCAAGAGCTCCACCCTGTGGTCAATTGTGTTATTACACCTGTGTTTTCTGGGATGATGGGCATACAACCCCACTGATTATGCTAGAGTATCCCAACATGCTCACATAGACTCTCCAATGTCTCCTGCCTCCCAAATCTAAAACGGAACGAACTGTCATCAAAGCTCTGTGAGGATCAGCCCATTCTCCATACCCTACCACACTCAGCACTTCTAATGATCTGTGCAATTTATTATGCCTTCCAAACGAAGTAAAGTGTCAAAGCCTATCCCGCAGATTCCATTCTTCAAAGCTTCGCCTCACAGCTCGCGACCTAAAAATACGGAGATTATCCCTGTCAAGTCTGACTCTCCAGCCATACACACTATGGCGGCGTCACCCCCTGCTGCGACATCCAGCCCAACATCTGCTCCTGTTAGAGACACTGACGCTCTTACGGTGGGCACCTTGAAGCAACTATTCGAAAGTTTCAAGAATGAAGTCACAGCAGAAATCCGAGCTGCGGTGCAGGACTGTCAGCATGCTGTGAACGAACTGGGTACGCGCACGGATCTCCTTGAGACCAAGATGGAGGAGGTTGTCGGCTCGCATAATGGGTTGATAGATTCACACGACTCCCTGGAAGCAGAAGTCAAGTTGCTAAGGGACAAAGTGGCGGATTTAGAGGACAGGTCCCGGAGGTGTAACCTAAAGCTGAGGGGTATCCCGGAAACTGTTTCTAATAGCAGCTTGCACGACTATGCAATGGATCTGTTCAGGAAACTCCTCCCTCTTGTTACATCAGCGGACCTCCTTATTGACAGGATACACCGGCTGCCGAGGGCTCGAGCTGCCCCGAATGGTGCACCTAGAGATGTGCTTCTGAAAATGCACTATTATCACATCAAGGAAGCCTTACTGAAAGCGGCAAGACCCTCGGCTGAATCATCGGCTCTGCTGGGGGATCTTCAGCTATTTGGTGACCTATCGGCAGCCACTCTTCTCAAAAGATGCTCCTTCCAACCAATTACTTCAGCCCTCAGGAAGGCTAACATCCCCTATCGCTGGGGATTCCCTACAAAGCTGCTGGTATCTCGGGAAGGCTCCACCATAGCTATCCTCAGTGCTTAAAGTGGTCCAAGGGAGGTGGTGGAACTCACCCCTCTAGACCCACCCTTGTGGGCCACACCCCTAGCACCTCCCACCTGGCAGAAGCCACGCCCATATCCACGCCCCTTTAAGTATATTCATTGTTTACCCATTTGCTATTGGACTTTAAATTAAGAGCTGTAGCCACATGGGGTGCGGCCATGGAAAATGGGGGTATGATATACATATGCCCTCAATAGTGCAGTGCCAGATACACATGACCCCAATAGTGCAGTCCGTGATACCCATTATAAATATGCCCCACACCGTGATGCTCCATTATACATATGCCACACACACAATGCCCATTATACATATGCCCAACAACGTGATACTCCGTTATACAAATGCCCCACACCGTGATGCTCATTACACATATGCCACACACCTTGATGCTCATTAATTAATAATCATCAAGGTATCTGGGGCATATGCCACACACATGATGCCCATTATACAAATGCCCCGCAGCGTGAAGCTCATTATTAATGAGCATCAAGTGTGTGGCATCATGTGTGTGGCATATGCCCCACACACCTTGATGATTATTAATTAATGAGTATCAAGGTGTGGGGCATATGTTTAATGGGCATTATTTGTGTGGCATATGTTTAATGACTCATTAAACATATGTCATCCACATGATTCCCATTATACCTCAAGCAGTAAACAGTTGCGCACACACAGTTTAAAAAAAAAATTACCTAACAGAGTTAAGCAGAGGCTGTGGCGTCGATAAGTGCGGCATGTTGGGGACGTCAGGAGGTCACACTGCCGTCAAGAGAGGAAGCGCTACGCGGCAGGAGGTCACTGCCGCCGCCAGGTCCAGAAACGCGTCATTAACTCACTTCCTGACCTCCTGTCGCCAAGCAAGGACCCGCTGCGTGGCAGGAGGTCACTGCCGCCGCCAGGTCCAGAAACGCGGCATTAACTCACTTCCTGACCTCCTGCCGCCAAGCAAGGACTCGCTGCGTGGCAGGAGGTCACTGAGCTACTCTAAAACACCCGGCGAGCTACCCGTCGCTCGCGAGCGACGGGTTGGCGAACGCTGCCATAACCCATCACATCACATGTGTAGTCAGCAGACAGCACAGACATGGCAGCATTGTGGGGGCACAGAGTGATGGGAGGAGTCTGATATACCATAACCCATCACATCACATGTGTAGTCAGCAGACAGCACATACATGGCAGCATTGTGGAGGCACAGAGTGATGGGAGGAGTCTGATACACCATAACCCATCACATCACATGTGTAGTCAGCAGACAGCACATACATGGCAGCATTGTGGGGGCACAGAGTGATGGGAGGAGTCTGATATACCATAACCCATCACATCACAGATATCGCCAACACTGCACAGCTTCTCTGAGCATCCAAGTGATGCTCCAGAGCAGTGCTCAGCCTGATAGAACCAGCAGTTCCACTCCATAGTCAATAAATCATAAGTTTAGGGGCAGCATAGAGCCCTGTTCCAGCCCTGGCTGCACATACTATATACTTGTGCAGTGATTAATACAGATTATATAGATATGAAATGGCTTGGGGGGGGGGGTAACTGCAACTGAATCTGTTACAGCAAAAAAGGAAATAAAGGTTAATACTTGCCGCCCAATGGACTGGGACAAGGACCAGGCTCCACTGTCCTGGGCAGTGAATGCCGCAGAGAGCCGGGCAAGGGACTGGGTAAGCTGGTGCCGCCTTCAGACTGGGCTCCCTTCAGACTTTCTCGGCGACTCAGCGAGACTGCAGAAGGTGGCAGGGCAAGGCGCGCTGTGTGACAGACGCGTCACGTGTGCTGCGCGCGGAGGAGAGGAAGCAGGGAGGGGGGGAGGAGGTCGGCGAAGGAGCATCAGCGTCACGCAGGACGTGTAATAGTGAGGGGGGCGTGGACTGCACAGGGCGGAAGTGCCCTGTAGTAGCCTAGGGAAGCCGCAGCAGGTATCATCTGTTTAATCAATTAAAAATACAGCAGTGCTGCATCGGCCATCGGCGTGTCCCCGCATTGAGAGATCCATATGGATTCTCGGCAGGGCGGCACCAGCAGCAGGCTGGCTGGGCGAAGGAGGCGGAACTGAGTTCCGGCTTCAATTTGAACTGCCGGAACTCAGTTCCGGTGCGTTCCGGCCCACTTT
This sequence comes from Crinia signifera, assembly GCF_055691185.1. Taxonomy (NCBI): domain Eukaryota; kingdom Metazoa; phylum Chordata; class Amphibia; order Anura; family Myobatrachidae; genus Crinia; species Crinia signifera. The sequence continues at coordinate 432,255 of NW_028142785.1, read as the reverse complement.
AACCCCTGGCTATCCTCAACGCTGACGATGGGATGAAAATCTTAGCCTCTTGGAACATCTCCATTTCTGTTGCCGGCACCTCCCCCCCTCGTCGACTTCAGCAGGACTGGTCGGTGGTGGGGTGAGGCCGGATAGCAAAAGCATTTGTGTCGTATATCTATATGTCATATGATGCGCCTGACGCAAAATACTCTCCCGCAGTCCCAGCTTACATTCTCAATATATAATACTCTCTCTGTTGAAGCAAAGTTTTGATATTCTTGGGCTGCTGCGGATGCTGGTTAGACCTCTCTGTGTTAACTGACGGTTTGTGTATTCTGCAGTTTAGTTACATTCAAAAGAAAAAAGAGAGTAAAAAGAAAGGGGAAGGTAAAGAGAGAGTTGCCACTGTTGTTGTTTTTTTTCTCCTCTCTTTGCCTGCGAAATCTGCTCCTTCCCATATACTTTCGTCTGAGACCTAAAGCACAGCTAAATGGGCTGCATATTTGAGCAGAGTCCTCTCTATATATTTGTTTATATAGATATATATAATCTTTCCATCAGATTCAGGCTATTCCCTTCAATATGTGTTGTAACGACGTTATGTTTAATCCTAGTATTTCTCTCCCAAAGTTTCGGTTCCTAATTTAAGGGGAATCCCCTTCCTTTGTTGAGGGAGGTAGGAGACCGGCTGCTACCCCCCTTGTAGTTTCAACTCCCGACCACCTGTTAGAGATGGTCGGCTTGGATCCCTCTCGGGATCAGGTTTTACTCTTTCTATTACTTTATTTTTCATTTAGTTTAGTGTCTTTCTATGTTATGTATTTTGTTTTCTATGCTCTCTACTATGCAGTTACATGCTATAGGACAGGTGAATATACATCCTCACAAAAAATCGCTACCACCATCGACCCCTCCATATTAGAATATGGTTAAGATAGTATCACTAAATGCAAAGGGGTTAAATTCCCCCCAAAAAAGGAAGCTGGCCCTAAATTATTTTCACAAACTGAAAGCCCAAGTGGTTGCTCTTCAAGAGACCCACTTCAATAAACAATCCCCTCCCCTTTTTACAGATTCAAGATACCCCCATTGCTATACCGCCAATGGACCGAGTAAAAAAGCTGGAGTGGCACTCCTCTTTGCTCGTCTATGCCCATTTGTTTTATCCACCCAGCATGCTGACCCTGAGGGAAGGTTCTTGATTTTGACGGGACAACTAGACAATGTAGAAGTGACCCTTGCCTCCTGTTATGCCCCGAATTCTAAGCAGGTGTCCTTCTGCAGAAAATTCCTTGACACTCTACGGAAGCAGTGTAAGGGAGCTTTATTAATTTTAGGTGACTTCAATATGGTCCTAGATCCCGTCTTAGACAAGTCTAGATCGCTACAACACAAAAGTCTACCTAGACAACTTGACAGTTCGGCACGGTTTCGCTCTCTGTTAGCTGAATATGAGCTATACGATCTGTGGAGGGCTAAACACCCCTCTGAACGTGACTACACGTTCTACTCGCATGTCCATGGTTCATATTCTCGCATAGACTTAGCAATGGTTGACAGATGGACCTTAGCTACTGTAAGGAGAGTTGACATTCTACCGATTAGCTGGTCTGATCACTCCCCATTAGCAATTCTGTGGCAGGTAGATAAATGTAAAGTATCCCCAGGACCTTGGAGGATGAATACACTCATGTTAAATCAGCCTCTGGCCCAAAAAGCATTACAGGAGTCCATAGATGTATTCACTGATACGAATCGTGTTGAGGATACATCCACTTTCATACACTGGTGTGCACTAAAGGCTGTACTGAGGGGTTCGGCGATACAAATTGCAGCCAGGCTCAAAAGAGAACATAACCAGCGGTTTGCGAGTGCGGAGCAAGACGCTGCTACTCTAGAAGCAGCCCATAAGGCTGACCCCTCTAATAAAGCTTTATTTAACAAACTACTAGCGGCTAGAGAAAAGGTCAATACATTCTCACTAGCGGAGGTGCACCGTAACATACATCGGCTCCACCAGAAGTACTATATTTTAGGAAACAAACCAGGGCGCCTCCTGGCGCGTAAACTCCGAGGACGCAGGTCTAAAGATCGGATCCACGCCATACACACCTCTAAAGGCGTTAAGGTTTCAGACCCAACAGAAATAGCGGATGCCTTTGCTGAGTACTACTCGAAACTCTATAATTTAAAATATGACCCGGACACCCCCCAACCAACCATACCTGTCATAAACAATTTCCTTCAGAGTCTGTCCCTCCCTGCACTTGACTCCAGTGCTCGAGACTTAATTAACACGCCGTGGACGTTGAGTGAAGTCGAGAAAGCCATAGATTCTCTTCCCCTAGATCAGGGGTCTTCAACCCATGGCCCGCGGGCCACGAGTGGCCCGCGGAGCTGATCTCAGTGGCCCCCTGCCCGCCGGCCCGCCATGCACAGGATTTTTCTTTTTTAAGTAAAAGAAAATGCTGCCGAGGGAGGCAGTGTAATGGAGTCCCCTTGGGTGCCGCCTACCCGATTTCCATTGGCTGCAGGCAGGGCAGAGGAGTGGATCCAGCGCGGCTGAGGGAGGAGGAGGCACGTCTGGTCACGAGCTGGGGAGTTGGGACCCGGCGAAGCTGCGGGAGGAGGAGACGCAGCTGGCGGGAGCAGGGGACCCGGCACTGGAACTGCAGGAGGAGGAGGCACAGCTGGCAGAGGGGACACGGCGAAACTGCAGGAGGAGGCATGGATGGTGGAAGCAGGTGACCCATCAAAGCTGCAGGATGAGGAGGTACATCTGGCGGGAGCAGGGTACCTGGCAAAGCTGCAGGCATTACTGGGGGCATTGTGTGTGGGGCATTACTGGGGGCATTGTGTGTGAGGGGCACTGCTGGGGCATTGTGTGTGAGGGGCACTACTGGGGCATTGTGTGAGGGGCACTGCTGGCGCATTGTGTGAGGGGCACTGCTGGAGCATTGTGTGAGGGGCACTGCTGGGGCATTGTGTGTGAGGGGCACTGCTGGGGCATTGTGTATGAGGGGCACTGCTGGGGCATTGTGTGTGAGGGGCACTGCTGGGGCATTGTGTGTGAGGGGCACTGCTGGGGCATTGTGTGTGAGGGGCACTGCTGGGGCATTGTGTGAGGGGCACTGCTGGGGCATTGTGTGAGGGGCACTGCTGGGGCACCATATGTATAAGCAGGAGTACTGCTGGCATTATGGTCTGTGGCATAATGGGCATCACTGTGGGGCATAATGTGCAATGGGCATAATTTTGTGTGGATTAATGTGTAATGGGCATCACGGTGCGGCATAATGTGTAATGGGCTTTATGGTGTATGACATAATGTACAACAGGTATTACGGTGTGTGGCATAATGTCTAATGGACACTATGGTGTGATGCACAATGTGTAAGGGGCATTACAGATAAACAGTGTAACAGTGTATATTGATTTAAGTAGCCTTTCATTGTTTGGGTTTGATCTGTGAGGCATACTATTTCACTGTGTGGGCCTTCATGTTTATATGTCATTGTGCAGCCTTCAGTCAACTTAAGCGTGTGAGGACAACGACCATTCCTGCGTTAACCAATGTCTGATCATGCAGGTTGCAAAAGAGGTGTCAGGTAATTGTTTTCCTGCTAGTTCACACTCGTTATAATTAGACCACGCCCCTTATAATTAGGTCACACCCGTTTTTGGGAGCGCGCCTACGGCGCGTGCAATTTATTCAATATCAAATTATATATGGGGGGGGCACATATTTTACTGTTTGCACTGGAACCCAAATTGGCTGCTGATAACTATTAGGGTGTGTGTGTGTGTGTGTGTGTGTGTGTGTGTGTGTGTGTGTGGGGGGTTATGTGCTGAGTATGGGCGGCTGTGCCAACTATCTATGAAGGACTGTGCTGATGTTATAGGGGAGCTGTGATTCTATGGGGCTGTCCAAAATTCTGTAGGCGATTTTAGTGGCCCTCGGGCTTCACTGGATTTTTTTAGGTGGCCCACGCTGTCTTAAAGGTTGAAGACCCCTGCCCTAGATAAAGCTCCAGGCCCTGATGGATACCCTTCCAACTTTTATAAGAAATTTAAAGCTAAGATTGCCCCAATACTTGTCGCGGTTTTTAATGAAGCCTCTTCCTCGACAACTTTCCCTAAGGAAATGCTTGAGGCCCGTATAATTACTATTCCTAAACCTGGTAAATCTCCCACTAATGTACAAAATTACCGCCCCATAGCCCTCCTTAATGTAGATATAAAATTATTTGCCAAACTGATAGCTAATCGAATCTCCCCCTTATTACCTAGTCTAATCAACCCTGATCAAGTAGGCTTTGTGGTAGGTAGGCAGGCATCGGATAACACCCGCAGAGTTATTAATGTCATAGAATTCTGCCAAACCCGTAAACACCCTCTATTAGTGCTTTCACTCGATGCAGAAAAAGCCTTTGACAGGCTTCACTGGGGCTACCTGCGCTCCACTTTACAGCATTTTGGCTTCTCGGGTAGGATACTTAGCTCCATCTTGGCCCTGTATTCCCTTCCAAATGCTAGAGTGTTTACGAATGGATGTTCCTCCTCCCAATTCGATATTACAAATGGCACCCGTCAGGGCTGCCCCCTCTCCCCTCTAATTTTTGCGTTGGCAATAGAGCCCTTGGCTGAGTGTATTCGTTCCCAAGTCCATATCAAAGGTCCTCTCATAGGTGGGGTCTCCCACAAAATCAGCCTATTTGCGGATGACGTGCTAGTTTGTCTTGAGGATCCTGAATCCTCTCTTCCCCACTTACACAACATTCTTGATGCATACTCGAAAATCTCCTACTACAAACTGAACACCACTAAGACTGAAGCTTTTCCGCTTAATGTGCCAGACAGTGTGTTAATACGCCTGAAAGACAAATTTAAATATATTTGGAAAGACAAATCGATTAAATACCTTGGGATTAATTTAGCTAGGGACATTGACATTATGAACCTAAATTATGACCCTCTGTTACGTGCTTTTAACACCCTTACTAAAGAATGGTTGATGCAGGAGGTGTCCTGGGTTGGTCGAATAGCTGCAGCAAAAATGGTACTCCTACCCAAATTAATGTATTTGTTTCGGACCATTCCTCGACCCTTTCCATCCGCGATAAGTAAAAAATTCAATAAGTTACTGTCCTCCTACATTTGGAGAGGTGCTAAACCTAAAATAGCGAAAACCCCCCTATCCTTTTCTAAAATAGACGGTGGCCTAGCATACCCAAACGTAGAAAAATATCACTCGGCGTGTATATTGAATCAAGCGAGGGATTGGCAGTTGGGGAATTGCGCCAAACCCTGGGTGGCAATTGAAAGAGCCGCTGTGTATCCTCTTGACCTCCCTGAACTGTTTAGACTGCCCCCTACAGCTGCCACATCTAAAAGCAGTACATGTAAAGCTGTTCATACTACACTTCTTATATGGCATAGGCCGGTGGCCAGGGCCGGCGCCACCACTAGGCAGCTCTAGGCATTTGCCTAGGGCGCCGGCACCTGGAGGGCGGCAGTTCGCCCCTCACCCCCAGCGAACTGTATAAAAAAATTGCTGCCCCGGTGTCCCTGCAGTGCTGGGGCGGTCAGGGGTGTCCGTGCCGTAGGGGTACCTGCGGCGCCGTCATGTGTATAAAGCTGGCTGCGGGGTCCCTGTAGTGAATAGCAAATAACTAGCGCTATGCGCGCGGCGGCGTGGGAAGCGCTAGTTATTTGCTATTCACTACAGGGACCCCGCCGGCCGCAGAAAGCTTTATACACATGACGGCGCCGCAGGTACCCCTATGGCACGGACACCCCTGACCGCCCCAGCACTGCAGGGACGCTGGGGCAGCAATTTTTTTACACAGGTACCCCTCCCTCCCCCCGGCACCGGGGCGCCCCCACCCCGACTCGCCTGGGGCGCTCCGGTGCCTTGCACCGGCCCTGCTGGTGGCCTCTAGCACCAACATCTCATTGCCTTCCCCTCAGTTAGCATTGAAATCCATCGCAAATTTAATCCCAGACCTTAATGTAGACTCTTGGGTGGCCCTAGGATTATTATCTCTGAATGACATTCTTGCCGATGGAACAGTAGTTCCCTTTTCCCACCTACAATCACAATACCATGTCCCGAAGCAGGACTTCTATAAGTATTTACAGATTAGGCACTGGCTCAGTAGCTTCCTTCCCAAACCCCCTGCCCAGCTCTCAATACCTAAAATACTACTTGCTCTCATTGAAACTCCAGCCACAAAAGGTGGTATCACTCGCTGGTACAAATATCTGATTTCCAGTTGTTTGAAAAGTAAGTTCCCTTCACAACGCCGATGGGAGAAGGATTTGCCAAACGTCTTTTCAGATGAGGTGTGGAAATTTATTTTCCGCTCAAGCTTCAAGATTTCTAAATGCATCAACCATGTAGAGATGTACTATAAATTGGTCCATAGGGCCTATCTTACCCCAGACCGACTACATCAGTTTTGGCCTTCTGTCTCCGCCCGGTGTTGGAGAGGTTGTGGCTCAGTTGGAGACATTCTGCATATTTTTTGGGCTTGCCCAGTCTTACATTCCTTATGGAAGGAAATATTTCTCCTTATCTCCAATGTATTAAATCAATCCATACATATGGACCCTCTTATTGCTCTCTTCCACTACTGCCCAGGTGTGCTTCTTAGCAGCGATAATTACCTCCTTGGTCATATCTTGATCGCGGCTAAAGCCTCTATTGCCCAATTCTGGAAATCACCTGACATACCAACCATCCATATGATCGAAAACAAGATCCATAAACACTTCATATTTAAGACATCTGATGTCGTATATTCCTCCAAGGCATCTTCCATCCACTTTAAATGGAACAGATGGAGGGAGAACAGGCCAACCATGTTCCCATAATGCCGTTATAGACCTATCTATACTTGATTCGCCTGGGCAAAATCCCAGTTCTGTTCATTAATTACGAGCAACCCGAACCACTCCTGTTTCTATGTTTCTGCATAAACTGTGTCCTTTAACAGAGTCCCTGTATCTATTTTTCTCCTTTACTCAGTTTACTTTAGTCAACCTGGCATGTACTAGTCTACAGTTGATACTGGTAATGATGTAACACCTATACATATATATGTAAATATATATATTTTTTTTTTTTTGGTTTGTTTGTTTGTATGTATTTTTCTCTATCATTTTTCCTTTGTTTTTGATACTTGTCCCTATCTGAACTTGTAAATTCAATAAAAATTCAATATAAAAAAAAAAAAGAAAAGCTATTCAGTACTATATTCTACCTAACGGCTCCCATAACCTCGCACTCACTACAACAGTGATGGCTAACCTTGACACGCCAGCTGTTGTTGAACTACACATCCCAGCATGCCCTGCATCAGTTTTACTATTTGGCCATGCTAAAACTGATGCTGGGCATGTTGGGATGTGTAGTTCAACAACAGCTGGAGTGTCAAGGTTAGCCATCACTGAACTACAATAACCAATTTGCTTGGGAAAACAAAGGGTCTTCCGGATCATCTCCACAAAATCTCCGTTGCTTAGGGAAGATGGAAAGCAACTAACCAGAAAAATTGTCCAACTAGCAAACCGGCTGCCTCCGCAATATGTGCACTTCAAACGGTGCCTGGCTAATCCATACGAGTAACAATATGTAGTCATCTTTCTAGGTTTTTATTATTTTAATTTTATTAGAATAGCTCAAGATCCACATCAATGTCCCTTGGTTGCAGACACCAGTCTATCATACAGCACAACTGCCTATGTAATCTGAGGCCTCAGGTCTGCAGGAGTACTGATTATGTCACTTGCAAGGTCGCCAATCACAGCTTTGGCTGTAGCTGTTGCCGTGGGATACAGATGATGCTCTTGTTCTTCCTTAGGTCAATTAATTTGCTGTTGGTGATATTCTGCTGTGAGTGCCACCCAGTGGTAGAAATTGGGAACAGCTGCTAATCAGTCCTATCAGTGTTTCAAATACAGGCCAGGCATTGCATGCCACCGGGCAACTGGGGAAGTAGTCTCTGGCTCTGAGTCTCTCTCTTTTGTTTCTATTGGATAAAGAACAGAACAAAAAATCCTCTACTTAGATAATAGCGGTACACATTTCCTCTGTAGCATATCCTAATAGTAAAACTGTGGGCATGCTGGGATGTGTAGCAGGTGCACTCATTCAGGCACATTTGAAAAGATCCACAGGTGGCGCTAATTATAGTACTTGTGATTCTGTGTGGAGACCTGCAAAACATGCACTGTTGGGGGTACTTGAGGACCAGGGTTGGGAACCACTGCCCTTGCATGTAGACACTCAGTGGTTGACCCAATGTATGCGACCTTAATAGTGTTGACCTAACGACCATATACCAGCACCTCATTGTCCTGTCCATTGGGCACCTAACAAACCTGGAGCCGAAGCAACGTTGAAGCAGGTCGTACTTGCCTACCTGACCCTCTCCATGAGGGACACAATGCTCTGTTCCTGGGCTTCTCTGGTAATGTAGGATTGCCATCACCAAGAAATCTGACAAAACTAGGGCGGCGATGCTGTTTTGTGCTCTAGCGCGGTGCAAATACCATTGCGGGAGGCATTCAAGTTGGAAAAGGCCGGTACTTGCGACTAACCACCCGAGAGTTCTGGCATTCTCCGACTTAGCGGCGAGTTGAGTAGATCCGCCCCCTCCTGGCGCTATTCACAGTGCTGAGAATTGGATTGACCCTTTAGAACCCTTTTTCTTTGTTTTTATACCGTGTTCCCTAACTGCATTGTGATTTCAGATATCACAGGTACAGTAAGTTGGGCAGTCAAGTTGTTTTACATTATATTGGTTCCATATCTGTAATTAATGCAACAATTTGCTGTAATTTTGATGTATTATTGGGATAATTACATAATAAATACTATTTAGGGTTACAAAACAAACCTATCATTACATTATGTATACAAACTGCTTGGGTGTTTTTTATTTAAAGATATTACGCTGTATACACACTATTACAATATCAACCCTTTACTTCTTAAAGCCAGGAATTGGGCAAAAATGGGTCATTTGGATTTATTGGTTTAATGAAATGCAGGTAACTAATTTGTCTATTGGTTGATGGTCCATTTATATCTATTTTCCCGTGTTTGGGGGCAAAATGGTCAATTGTCATATGCTCCTCGACAGGACCAAAATTTCATTCCAACCAGAAATATTTGACAGATAATGTGTATATATATTTAAAAATATTTATTGGATATAGTAGCATAAACAGAGATCCGTACAGTTAAAATGTAATAGTATAGCAATTCAATTACACCATTATAGATGGATCCAGATTACAAAACACACATCATCTGATTTTTAAATATGTAATAAAACAATAGAAACAAGGAAAAAGAGAGGAAAACAAAAACAACGTAAGGTCCAAAAAAGCCTGTGTCACTGGCGGACCGAAAGGAAGAAGAAAAAGGGGGGGGGGGGGGGGGTTTGGATAATTGTGGCCATATTTAGATTAATTTGACAGATATTATACTGTGTATCCAGCATTAATGCTTATGTCCAGATCCTTACTGTGGTGCTGTTCTATGCGTGACAAGTCATCAAGCCTTGTGCAGGACGTAATGGGGAAGATGTATTATGCCTTAACAAGAAATAAATGCAAGGGTGATAAGGAGAGATAAACGTCCAGCCAATCAGCTCCTTACTGACTTTTTTTCAAACACAGCCTGTAACATGGCAGTTAGCAGGTGATTGGCTGGACGTTTATCTCTCTTTATCACCCTTGTATTTATCTCTTGTTAAGGCATAATACATCTGCCCCAATGGCCCAAATGTAACAATCAGCCAGTAGCAGGCACTGGTGTGACTTCAGAGATTTAGCCAATTTAAAGCAACAGTCCTGTTTTCTGGATTTCTTTATTCATGCACAGGTGAATTCATCTGTTTTGTTGTTTTTGTAATGATCACACAAATACCTTTTTCACGCTAAGAAGCTGGGTCGCACCCTGGATGTTGTACCCGGCTTGCAAGCACGTTCACATTAGTCGCCCGTCCCGGCATAAAGATAAGTGGGTGACATCATCTGGAGGAGATGACAGCATCTTCCAGCAGCGCCTTTACACTGCAGTGAACAGGACCTGGGTCGCGTTGACCTGGGTTACCCATTTACCCCTGGAACCGTGAGTGTCCTGGGTCCAACCCTGGTCAAGACCTGTGTTGAAATACCAGGATTATCTTTCATGACGCTTTCACACTGCACAATGTCCTGGGTTGTTGCGCGTTCATGTGCAATAACCTGGGAAATATTTGTCAGTGTGAAAGGGTATTATCCTGAAGCCCTGAAAATCTGACCTGTTGGAGATGCATCCGGACTGGAGTGGAGAATCATTGCTCTTAAGCATTGTAATTGCAGCTGTAAATTTTAAAAGGAGTCTGCTGATACCCATATGTAGCGCCCAATCACCCCCTCAGGTTACCAATACCTGGATAGTGGCAGCTGCTCTCCAATCACAGCTCTTAAGGCAAAGACGTCAGCAGTTATGAAAAATGCTAATTCGTGGAGGGCAGCTTGTCACCTGAATATTGTATCGCCGCTGTTCTGCAGCTTAAGCTGGGCACTCACTATGCAATTATCTGCCAGATTGGGGCACACAGGTCAGTTTGTGGAATTTTAGGCACATTTTGTTTATCTCTGTCCCATCTTACCATCTGCGTGGTCTATGGTTGGGAACATTACTAGTGCAGGAACGCACCTCTGCGGCATGGCATACACTAATTGGGGTATTATGTGCTCAAACCTACAGTTTGACACCCCCCAAAATAAAAAAAATTTGTGTTGACCTTTTAATGTGTTGACTATTTCTGTCATCCTTTTTCACATGTTGGCTAATTACCTACCTAGACACAGTAATCCTTTGCTGATGACTTTGGAACCGCAGCTTGGACAGATGGTCTGCCAGATAATTGTATGGTGTGTGGGCCCAGCTTTAGCTATGGCTGGAGGCTACCATCTGCAGTGTTAATCACACTGTAGTAATTTATGTTGTACTGCTTTAGCCAGAATCACTTAAAAGGCAAAACTAAGTTGATATTGTCTGGTAAATTGTTCCCTCTTTATGAATAAGGTGGAAACACACAGAATCCTGCGTCTCGCATGCTTGCATTTCTCTGTACAGCGGTGTAAAAGATGCGCGTCCCCACATTACTGTTATAATTAGTGGTGGGCAACGATTGAAATGTTTAATTGCGTGAAATTTTGGCGATTAACTGAGATTAATTGCACTGATAGGCACTTAAGTGCCGCTTACCTAAAATCTTATTGCCAGGGGTTCCATGCTCGTTGCCAGGTGGGATTACATGCTTGTTGTCATGGTAGGATCCATGCTCATTGCCGGGGGGTTTACTTGCTCTTTGACAGGGGTTTAATTGCTCCATTCCAGGGGGGGTTACTTGCTCCATGCCAGGGGGGTTTACTTGCTCTTTGCCAGGGGTTGCATGCACACAGTGCTCCCAGAATCCGCACTTCCGGGTAGCGCTGGGCACTCTGCACTTCCCCGGAAAACGCTAGAGGTAAAGGAGCACCTCTAGCGTCTGTCTTCTTCATAGCGGTGGCCATTTTTGGAGGGGCACAGGGTCTCCGTCTGCATGAGCTATATTGTACATGCTATTGTCCAGTGTTTACACATTGAGCAATGAACAATTAGCATGCCCAAGGGTTGTTATTGACACCCTCACCCCCGTTGCCTGTACATGCATGCCAGTCTGCCCAGTACTATTGCATCACGCCAATCTCCTAAGAAAAGCTATTCAGTACTATATTCTACCTAACGGCTCCCATAACCTCGCACTCACTACAACAGTGATGGCTAACCTTGACACGCCAGCTGTTGTTGAACTACACATCCCAGCATGCCCTGCATCAGTTTTACTATTTGGCCATGCTAAAACTGATGCTGGGCATGTTGGGATGTGTAGTTCAACAACAGCTGGAGTGTCAAGGTTAGCCATCACTGAACTACAATAACCAATTTGCTTGGGAAAACAAAGGGTCTTCCAGATCATCTCCACAAAATCTCCGTTGCTTAGGGAAGATGGAAAGCAACTAACCAGAAAAATTGTCCAACTAGCAAACCGGCTGCCTCCGCAATATGTGCACTTCAAACGGTGCCTGGCTAATCCATACGAGTAACAATATGTAGTCATCTTTCTAGGTTTTTATTTTAATTTTATTAGAATAGCTCAAGATCCACATCAATGTCCCTTGGTTGCAGACACCAGTCTATCATACAGCACAACTGCCTATGTAATCTGAGGCCTCAGGTCTGCAGGAGTACTGATTATGTCACTTGCAAGGTCGCCAATCACAGCTTTGGCTGTAGTTGTTGCCGTGGGATACAGATGATGCTCTTGTTCTTCCTTAGGTCAATTAATTTGCTGTTGGTGATATTCTGCTGTGAGTGCCACCCAGTGGTAGAAATTGGGAACAGCTGCTAATCAGTCCTATCAGTGTTTCAAATACAGGCCAGGCACTGCATGCCACCGGGCAACTGGGGTAGTAGTCTCTGGCTCTGAGTCTCTCTCTTTTGTTCCTATTGGATAAAGAACAGAACAATAAATTCCCTACTTAGATAATAGCTGTACACATTTCCTCTGTAGCATATCCTAATAGTAAAACTGTGGGCATGCTGGGATGTGTAGTTCCACAACAGCTGGAAGACCACATACCTACCAACTGTTTTGATAACAGCGGGACAGTCCTGCTAAGTGGACACTGTCCTACCGGCAGGTTGCAGTGTTCTACGGATAGGGGGCGGGGACAGTTGGGGGGAGCCTAGGATTACTTCTGCTTCGGTGATCACTAAATAGATTATGCACACATGCACGAGGCATCTACATAACATGTCCCCAGTAGTGCCAGTTACATAACATGTCCCCAGTAGCGCCAGTTACATAACATGTCCCCAGTAGTGCCATTTACATAACATGTCCCCAGTAGTGCCAGTTACATAACATGTCCCCAGTAGTGCCAGTTACATAACATGTCCCCAGTAGTGCCATTTACATAACACGTCCCCAGTAGTGCCATTTACATAACACGTCCCCAGTAGTGCCATTTACATAACACGTCCCCAGTAGTGCCATTTACATAACACGTCCCCAGTAGTGCCATTTACATAACACGTCCCCAGTAGTGCCAGTTACACAACACGTCCCCAGTAGTGCCAGTTACACAACACGTCCCCAGTAGTGCCAGTTACACAACACGTCCCCAGTAGTGCCAGTTACACAACACGTCCCCAGTAGTGCCAGTTACACAACACGTCCCCAGTAGTGCCAGTTACACAACACGTCCCCAGTAGTGCCAGTTACACAACACGTCCCCAGTAGTGCCAGTTACACAACACGTCCCCAGTAGTGGCAGTTACACAACACGTCCCCAGTAGTGCCAGTTACACAACACGTCCCCAGTAGTGCCAGTTACACAACACGTCCCCTGTAGTGCCAGTTACACAACACGTCCCCAGTAGTGCCAGTTACACAACACGTCCCCAGTAGCGCCAGTTACACAACACGTCCCCAGTAGCGCCAGTTACACAACACGTCCCCAGTAGAGCCAGTTACACAACACGTCCCCAGTAGCGCCAGTTACACAACACGTCCCCAGTAGCGCCAGTTACACAACACGTCCCCAGTAGCGCCAGTTACACAACACGTCCCCAGTAGCGCCAGTTACACATCACGTCCCCAGTAGCGCCAGTTACACAACACGTCCCCAGTAGCGCCAGTTACACAACACGTCCCCAGTAGCGCCAGTTACACAACACGTCCCCAGTAGCGCCAGTTACACAACACGTCCCCAGTAGCGCCAGTTACACAACACGTCCCCAGTAGCGCCAGTTACACAACACGTCCCCAGTAGCGCCAGTTACATAACATTATTATTATTATTATAATTTTATTTATAAGGCGCCACAAGTGTTTCGCAGCGCCATACAAAGGAACAATACAGGGAGACAAAGCTTGGCATAACATTGAATAAATAACAAAAATACAGTACAAATAGAGAGCGCCACAGATCAATACACATTACAGCTTAAATGTAAGTAGTGAGGACTCAATCAACATACAACTAGAGGCTTGAGGCCAATGATGGAGAGGAGTATGCGGACAAAGATGGTCACTGAGTGTTGGAGTATAGGAGAGCTGTGAGTGAAATGTGAAGAGAAGTGGGCTTTGACAACAGGAAGGAAGAGGGCCCTGCTCAGAGGAGCTTACAATCTAGTAGTAATAACATGTCCCCAGTAGTACCATTTACATAACATGTCCCCAGTAGTACCAATTACATAACATGTCCCCAGTAGTACCAATTACATAACATGTCCCCAATAGTGCCCATTACATAACATGTCCCCAGTAGTACCAGTTACATAACATGTCCCCAGAAGTGCCCTAGTTACATAACATGTCTCCAGTAGTACCATTTACATAACATGTCCCTAGTCGTGGCAGTTACATAACATGTCCCCAGTAGTGCCAGTTATATAACATGTCCCCAGTAGTGCCAGTTACATAACATGTCCCCAGTAGTGCCAGTTACATAACATGTCCCCAGTAGTACCAGTTACATAACATGTCCCCAGTAGTACCATTAACATAACATGTCCCTAGTCGTGGCAGTTACATAACATGTCCCCAGTAGTGCCAGTTATATAACATGTCCCCAGTAGTGCCGGTTACATAACATGTCCCCAGTAGTAGCAGTGCCAAAGGGCTGAAAGTGTAACCGTTTGTGACATCACCCCTCTTTGTGACATCATCACACTGTCTGTGACATCATCACACTGTCTGTGACATCATCACACTGTGACATCATCACACTGTGACATCATCACACTATATATATATGGGCATAGGCTGAGCTATGACCATATATGGGCATAGGCTGAGCCTAACGGGGTATAAATAAGGGTGCCCAGACTGCTGGACCTCATTTTGCTGCAGCCTCTCGACAAGATAAGTCACAGTCTAGAGAAGTCAAAGCAGAGAAGCTAATATGCCGGTCTCTCAAGGGCCAGGCACACCATCCCGGCCTCAGTATCGGCCTGTGGCACCAAAACATGTTGTGCGAAGGCAGCCAACATCTGAGCAGGCCAAGCTGGCGACATCTGGGCCAACATCTGAGCGGGTCAAAGCGGCGACCCAGGTCAAGGCCAAGCCGCCGAGCACATTTCATTACAATGTGTACAGTCTAGGGCCCTCTTCCTATATAGACACACACAAAAAAACAAAGCTGGCAGAACCAATCAAGCCAAAAGCCCCGGTCAAACCAAAGCTGGCAGAACCAGTCAAGCCATTGAGCCCCCCTCCTTACAGGGTGTGCAGTCTAGGGCCCCCCTCTTGCTATATAGACGCATTCAAACCAAAGCTGGCAGAACCGGGCAAGCCTAAGCTGGCAGCCCCGGTCAAACCAAAGCTGGCAGGCCCTGTCAAGCCAAAACCTGCAGCCCCGATCAAGTCTAAGCGGGCAGCCCTGGACAAGCCAAAGCTGGCAGACCCAATAAAGGCCAAACCAACAAACCTGGTCAAGCCAAAGCCTGCAGCCCCGGTCGAGCAAAAGCTGGCAGACCCAATCATGGCCAAAACAACAGACCTGGTCATGCCCAAGCCAGCAGACGCGGTCATGCCCAAGCCGGCAGACACGGTCATGCCCAAGCCGGCAGACGCGGTCATTCCCAAGCCGGCAGACGCGGTCATTCCCAAGCCGGCAGACCCGGTCATTCCCAAACTGGCAGATATGGTTAATGCTGCCAAATGCACACCCCTGTCTGTGGATGATCGCCCAGCCCAGCAGAAGAAACCTGGCTCGTTCAGGTCAAGAGTCTCCAAATTCATGAAAAACGGGTGCTGCACGAGTTAGACAACAACAGACTCCTGCAAAAAAAAAAATCCCTCCCCCCCCCCCCTCCCTCCCCTCCCCAACCCACCTGAACTATACTAGGCTATTCTATGCTATGCTTAGCTATGCTATGCTAAGACTTCGGTCTTAGTATAGCATAGCTAAGCACAGCATAGAATAGAATAGCTTAGCATAGATAGTCTTAGCTAAGACAATGTTAAGACTAGGCTATTCTATGCTATGCTTAGCTATGCTATTCTAAGACAATGGTCTTGGTATTGCATAGCTAAGCATAGCATAGATTAGCATAGTCCTAACATAGTCTCAGCTAAGACTATCTATGCTATTCTATGCTATGCTTAGCTATGCTATGCTAAGACTATGGTCTTAGTATAGCATAGCTAAGCATAGCATAGAATAGTATAGCACAGGCTCCTCCCCTCCCTCCCCCTCCACCCACCTGATGAGGTCACCTTGACGTGGTAGGTGGGCTCACATTTTTGTGCCAAGAACCTCAATGTCCCCCATGTTCATATTATTGGTTTCTCTGCTTATTGTGTACCTGCATTTTCTGACATCCCTCTTCCAGTGCCTCGCTGAGTGTTTCTGTATGTATATGTGTAATGAAGGTTAAATTGTTTTATAGAGTATGTGAACTTTTCATATATTATTATATGGATCTACTGTACATTACTGTAATGATATTTCTTATCATTTAATCTTTTTGAATAAATGAAATAATAAAACTAATGTCATATAGAAAATAAGTTGCTGTAACCAAAATAACTATTCCCCAGAGACATTGTCCTACAGAAAAGTCACAGCCCCTGTATTACATACAAATGTACATTACCGATTTATTTCCATATCATAGGTATCCTAGTGCCGGTTACATAACATGTCCCCAGTAGTGCCGGTTACATAACATGTCCCCAGTAGAAGCAGTGACATCACCCCTCTTTGTGACATCATCACACTGTCTGTGACATCACCCTGGACTCAGCTGCATTGTTATGCTATATGTTACAATGACAGTTAGGAAGTGGCTGGAATCTGTGCAGGGAAATTATAAACTGATGTGTTTTAAAAATAACTGGCAGAGATTAAAATGCTGTTATCACAAGAATGTGCTGTTAGCTCACAGATGCTATGTCACATGGATGATTATTCTTGTGGTTTATTTATTAATGATTTAATAATGGTTTAATAATGATTTTTTTTTTTTTATGTTTTATTGAGATTTTCACATATACATAGCAAATATTCCAAAAGGAAAAAATATGCCTACAAACGAGGTACAGAATGCAACATCGACAGAAGGAGGATCTCGCCGTCAGTGTCGCAGTATAAACATTCCCCGCAGATTACTCTTTACATCATCAGAAAAATTACTGAAAAATATGAACCTTAAGAGTCCAAAAAATAAATAAATATATATATATATTGTGATGCCTAGAAAATTGCTAAGGTACATGTGATACCATCAATGTCAAGAGTGTGTTATAAAGCTTTGGACAAATATGAAATCGCAACGTGCACCAAAACCAATTCAATAAATCATCTGAGCTAGTTAAACCTACAAAACAGTAACGACTCATTCATCCATCATTCACACCAGAGGGAAATAAGGGGGGGGGGGGTATATTATCTCAGAGTAACCTCAAGTATATGTTCTCTAAATTAAGGTGCTAACGTTTCAATTAGCGGGGACCATTTAGATAAGAATTTCTGGGTTTTACAGTCCACATCTGGGAGAGTAGACTCGTATCAAAGTATTGTGGTCAGTTCAGATTGTAAATGCTCAAGCCTGGGGGGTACAGGGGAAATCCACTGCTTAACTATGAGCTTTTTTGCAACTGTAAGGATTATTATCAGAAGGGGGATCATTGGGTGTGCGGACTGGGGTATCTGCCAAGCAGCAGTTTGTAAACCTAAAAGAGCTTTTATATTGAACAATATTGATATATATCAATATCAAATGAGTTATGTATATACCATTTCACTTTGAACCAAAATTTTGCCATTTTGGGACAGTGCCAAAAGTTGTGTAGAAATAGGGCTTTTGGAGAATGACACTTAGGGCATCTACCTGAGTCTGAAGAAACCATGTGCATTCTCTGGCCCGGTGAAATATATGCTCGGTACAGAAATTTCAAATGGATCTCCTGTAATGGCGCTGAGTGCAAAATGTTAAATATGGATGGTATAGAATGAGTTAGGTCTCGTCTAGTCACAGGGGAAGAGAATTCCGAAGACCAAGTCTCGAGGAGGGGGGACCATAGCTTACCCATGTTTATAATGGAGATAAGTATGTCGCCATATAGCCATTGCGTTTTATAATGTGTTTTGCTAATTCTAGTAATCAGTGAGGTGAGAGGGTCCGGTGTTTCTTCATTTGGCCAGGGGATTGGAAGAGACTGTATATAGTGTCGCAGTTGTAGGTGCATGAAAAAATCTGACCAAGGTAAATCAAAAAGATTTACTAAATCAGTGAAAGAATATAGAGAACCACCTGGGTCAAACACATCTCTAATTGCAGAGATTCCTTTAAGCTTCCAGACAGTGAATCTAGAATTGGTAAGAGGTGGGGTAAAACAAGGATTGCCTCCTATAGATATAAATTTGGAATGTGTAGGGTTTCTGCCCCAAGCTTTATGTATGGCCCCCCAGGCCTGGTATGTATCCCAAAACAGAATATAATTTTTTTAAAGTGGGCGGTATAAGGGATTTCGGGGTGTGTAGCAGGGCTTTGAGATCATATGGGGCCACTAGTGCTTGTTGCAAATTATAATTAGTATAAATAAAGGAGTCTAATAACCAATCCGAAATGTACCGAAAGGCGACGGCTCTAGAGAAGGATAGAAGGTCCGGGACGGCCAGGCCACCATGCTCCTTATGGAGCTTCAGTTTTGTTAAGACTATACGGGGTTATTTATTATTCCATTAAAATTTTGTAAATAGTTTATCGTAGGCTGAACAGTCTTTCCTGTTGGGTCTCAGAGGCAGCATCTGTAGTAAGATATTTTTGGAAATATGATACTTTTTAAAGTCGCCACCCTCCCCAGTGACGAAATCGGTAAGGAAGACCAAGAGGTCAATAACTGAGAGATTTTGGACATAATCGGGTTATAATTTGTTGCGTATAATTTAGTCAGGTCGGCAGGGACAAAGACACCTAGATATGTTAGTTTCATTTTATTCAGGGAAAACTGAGAGAGGATAGGATTAGAAGCAAATGTGAGGGCGGAAGGAGTGAGTGGAAGCAGGTCAGATTTAGAGGGATTTACCTTATAACCGGCAAAAGAACTAAAGTTATCAATGACGGACATAATATTAGGGATGGGTTTTAACCCCTTCACGACATTTGACGTATATATACGTCATGGCCGGGAAGTACTTCCCGACACATGACGTATATATACGTCATGACTTTAAACTGTCACTGCGTCCCTGACAGCAGACATGTCCCTGCATGCCCAGGGGGGGCTGCGATGCCGCCCCCCCGTCGGCGATCGCTGTGATTGGCTGTTCAGTGTGAACAGCCATTCACAGCGTTTTCCTGTGTTACCAGCGAATCAGACGCTTGGTAACACAGGTGTCAATCACCGCCGGGCGTCAGGGGGCATGAGGGGGTCTTTGGTGACGATGACACCTCACCCCACCCTCACCCCACCTGCCCCCAAGGCTGTGATTGGTCCGTGGGACCCACGGACCAATCACAGCCAAGGCGCGACATTTAAACTAACGGTGACTGCGCTGCAGACGCCATTCCGGTCTGGAATAGCGTGCAGAGCGGTCACCGTGCCTATCTGCCGTGATACTGACCTGATCCTTGCTAATACTTACCTGATCCTTGCAAATACCTTACCTGATCACTTGATCACTGCTTGTTGCGTGCTGGACGCTTCCTGGATCTGACTTCCTGAGACTTCCTGCTGCTGCTGCAGTGTGATAGAGAGATAGAGAGATAGAGAGAGAGAGATAGAGAGAGAGAGATAGAGAGATAGTGACAGAGAGAGATATATTTTGTGTCTGCTACCCCCCCTTTTTGGGGGTGAAGGGGTTTTTTATATATAAATAACTGTCACTGCTGCTGCTGCAGTGTCATAGTGATAGATAGTGATAGATAGTGAGAGATAGTGATAGATAGTGATAGATAGTGAGAGATAGAGAGATTTGTGTCTGCTACCCCCCCTTTTTGGGGGTGCAGGTTTTTTTTTTTATATATATAACTGTCAGTGCTGCTGCTGCAGTGTCATAGTGATAGATAGTGATAGATAGTGAGAGATAGAGAGATAGAGAGAGATAGTGACAGAGAGTGATAGAGAGTGTATATTTTGTGTCTGCTACCCCCCCTTTTTGGGGGTGCAGGTTTTTTTTTATACATATAACTGTCAGTGCTGCTGCTGCAGTGTGATAGATAGTGATAGATAGTGATAGATAGTGAGAGATAGAGAGAGATAGTGACAGAGAGTGATAGAGAGTGTATATTTTGTGTCTGCTACCCCCGCCTTTTGTGCTGATCACTATATCTGAGGTGATCAGCAACTTTTTGGGGGCGCAGAGGTTTTTTTTTTTTATATATACCTGTCAGTTGCTGCCAGTTGCACCAAAGGTTGTGCACCTGCTGCCCCTCACTGGTAATCAGTGTCGCATCACTGATCACCCTTTTTTTTTTTGTGGGTGCTGTGTGGTCTTTTTTTTATTTTTTTTTTACACACATTGTGATTTTGTGGGTGTCCTGTGGCCACTGTGCGCTGATCAGTGACGTACATCACTGATCAGCTTTTTCGGCACAGGGTTGATCTATTTTTTTTTTTGTTTTGATCAAATTCCTGTTGCCTTTGAGCGCTGTTCAGTGACGGACGTTACTGACCAACATATGTGCTCAATTTTTGGCGCAGGACCTTTTTTTTTGTTTTTTTAACCCCTTCAATTTTTTTTTTTTAACCCCTTCAATTTTTTTTTTTTTTAACCCCATCAATTTTTTTTTTTTGTATAAAGTATTTTTTTTTTCTGCACTACATACACACTACACACTACATACCCCCCGGGTTGAAATAAAGTTTGTACCCCCCCCCCCTACACTATACACGTGTTGAAACATTTCACTACCAGTAACACAAAAATAAAAATGTCATCCCAAATGTCATCCCAGTCATCCAGAAGAATGTATTCAGTGGAGGAGGCATATGCCATGCTTGCTTCTGATTCTGACACAGCCAGTGAGGCAAGCGGGGAATTTGAAGGATTCGTCTTAAGCTCCTCTTCCTCCTCTGGTGATGAGGGACCCCCTCAAAGACGCCCCCGTAGAGCAGCTGAGACCCCCCCCCCCCCAATAATTGATCTCGTATGGACCCCACCACCAGACAATTTTGAGCCCCAGGTTCCTGAGTTTTTGGCCATGCCAGGAATCCAATTTGATTCCACAGGTCTCAGAGAAATTGACTTTTTCAAATTATTTTTCTCTGATGATTTTATAAATTTAATGGTGGACCAAACTAATTTATATGCCCAGCAGTTTATTGCTCAAAACCTCACGTCATCATTTGCTAGGTGGACCCCTGTAGATGCAGTAGAGATGATGACGTTTTGGGGTCTGGTGTTTCATATGGGCATAGTAAAAAAGCCACAAATTAGGCAATATTGGAGTACAGATGTTCTGTACAGCACCCCATTTTACCGTATGGCCATGCCCCGGGCTCGTTTTGAGGCAATCCATAAATTTATACATTACACCGATAATGCACAGTGCCCACCCAGAGATGATCCCACCTTTGACAGGCTATTCAAAGTCAGGCCGGTCATTGATCATTTCAGTGCCAAATTTGCAGAGCTATACATCCCTGATAAATGTATTAGCATCGACGAGTCCCTTATACATTTTAAAGGAAGGGTTAAATTCCGCCAGTACCTTCCCAGTAAGAGGGCAAGGTATGGCATAAAAATGTATAAGCTGTGTGAAAGCACCACAGGGTACACCCACAAGTTTAGGGTATATGAAGGGAAGGATTCAAGAATTGAACCGCCAGAATGCCCCCCCTCCCTCGTAGGTGTTAGTGGAAAAATTGTCTGGGATTTAATGCACCCCTTCCTGGATAAGGGTTATCACCTCTATGTGGATAACTTTTACACCAGCATCCCCCTGTTTAAGGCCCTTGGTTCAAGAGGTACAGCAGCTTGCGGTACTGTGCGTAAGAACCAAAGAGGCCTCCCAAAAACGCACATTGCCCAAGTAATGAGAAGGGGTGAAAGCAGGGGAATATGCACCGAAAATATGTTGTTGGTCAAATATAAGGACAAGAGGGATGTCCTTATACTGACAACAATTCATGGAGACAGTACCACCTCCATCCCTGTACGAGGTACCAGTACCCACACCTCAAAACCAAATTGTATCCTAGATTACAATAAGTACATGGGCGGAGTGGATCTTTCAGATCAGGTACTGAAGCCGTACAGTGCCCTGCGGAAAACAAATATCTGGTACAAGAAGCTGGCCGTGTATATCATCCAGATGGCACTGTATAACGCTTACGTGCTATTCCGTTCCACCGGCCAGAGGGGGACATTTATGCACTTTCAAGAGGAAGTCATAAAGGGCCTAATATTTGGGAACCAGCAGGCAGAGGGCCCCAGTACTTCTAGTACTGGCCCCCGTATTGTACCAGGGCAGCATTTTCCCAACGAAATCCCCTCCACTGCAAGAAAGGGCAGGACACAAAAAAGGTGCAAAGTTTGCTATAAAAAGGGAATAAGAAAGGAAACTATTTTCCACTGTGAAACTTGCCCCGACAAACCCGGCCTATGTATAAAGGAGTGTTTCAAAATATACCACACATCTATGGATTATTAGGTTCATCATTTCACAGTGCTTCGGGGGTCTTGCTAATGCCACATAGCACCCACCATTCATTCCACCAGAATCTGAGCTGCAAAATCCAAAAATCACTCCTTCCCTTCTGAGTCCTGCCATGCACCCAACTGGTATTTTTTGGTCACATGTGAGGCATTGCCGTACTCTGTAGAAATGGGGGCACAGATTTTGGGGTGCTTTGTCTCCTTCATTCCTTGTGAAAATGAAAAATTTTGAGCCAGAAGTACATTTTTGTGTAAAAAAAATGTAATTTTTCATTTTCACAGCCCAGTTGTACCAAAATTGGTGAAACTCCTGGGGGTTTGAAATGTACACTATACCCCTAGATGAATTCCCTGAGGAGTGTAGTTTGCAAAATGGGGTCACTTGTGGGGGGGTTCCACTGTATTGGTAATGCAACATAGCACCCACCATTCATTCCACCAAAATCTGTGCTCCAAAATCCAAAAATCACTCCTTCCCTTCTGAGTCCTGCCATGCACCCAACTGGTATTTTTTGGTCACATGTGAGGCATTGCCGTACTCTGGAGAAATGGGGGCACAGATTTTGGGGTGCTTTGTCTCCTTCATTCCTTGTGAAAATTAAAAATTTTGAGCCAGAAGTACATTTTTGTGTAAAAAAAATGTAATTTTTCATTTTCACAGCCCAGTTGTACCAAAATTGGTGAAACCCCTGGGGGTTTGAAATGTACACTATACCCCTATATGAATTCCCTGAGGAGTGTAGTTTGCAAAATGGGGTCACTTGTGGGGGGGTTCCACTGTATTGGTAATGCAACATGGCACCCACCATTCATTCCACCAAAATCTGTGCTCCAAAATCCAAAAATCACTCCTTCCCTTCTGAGTCCTGCCATGCGCCCAACTGGTATTTTTTGGTCACATGTGAGGCATTGCCGTACTCGGGAGAAATGGGGGCACAGATTTTGGGGTGCTTTGTCTCCTTCATTCCTTATGAAAATGAAAAATTTTGAGCCAGTAGTACATTTTTGTGTAAAAAAATGTAATTTTTCATTTTCACAGCCCAGTTGTACCAAAATTGGTGAAACCCCTGGGGGTTTGAAATGTACACTATACCCCTAGATGAATTCCCTGAGGGGTGTACTTTGCAAAATGGGGTGACTTGTGGGGGGGTTCCACTGTATTGGTGCAACATAGCACCCACCATTCATTCCACCAAAATCTGTGCTGCAAAATCCAAAAATCACTCCTTCCCTTCTGAGTCCTGCCATGCGCCCAACTGGTATTTTTTGGTCACATGTGAGGCATTGCCGTACTCGGGAGAAATTGGGGCACAGACTTTGGGGTGCTTTGTCTCCTTCATTCCTTGTGAAAATGAAAAATTTTGAGCCAGAACTGCATGTTTGTGTAAAAAAATGTAATTTTCCATTTTCACATCCCAGTTGTACCAAAATTGGTGAAACCCCTGGGGGTTTGAAATGTACACTATACCCCTAGATGAATTCCCTGAGGTGTGTACTTTGCAAAATGGGGTGACTTGTGGGGGGGTTCCACTGTATTGGTGCTTTGGGAGTCTTGCTAATGCAACATGGCACCCACCATTCATTCCACCAAAATCTGTGCTGCCAAATCCAAAAATCACTCCTTCCCTTCTGAGTCCTGCCATGCGCCCAACTGGTATTTTTTGGTCACATGTGAGGCATTGCCGTACTCGGGAGAAATTGGGGCACAGATTTTGGGGTGCTTTGTCTCCTTCATTCCTTGTGAAAATGAAAAATTTTGAGCCAGAACTGCATGTTTGTGTAAAAAAATTTAATTTTCCATTTTCACATCCCAGTTGTACCAAAATTGGTGAAACCCCTGGGGGTTTGAAATGTACACTATACCCCTAGATGAATTCCCTGAGGGGTGTACTTTGCAAAATGGGGTGACTTGTGGGGGGGTTCCACTGTATTGGTGCTTTGGGAGTCTTGCTAATGCAACATGGCACCCACCATTCATTCCACCAAAATCTGTGCTGCCAAATCCAAAAATCACTCCTTCCCTTCTGAGTCCTGCCATGCGCCCAACTGGTATTTTTTGGTCACATGTGAGGCATTGCCGTACTCGGGAGAAATTGGGGCACAGATTTTGGGGTGCTTTGTCTCCTTCATTCCTTGTGAAAATGAAAAATTTTGAGCCAGAACTGCATGTTTGTGTAAAAAAATGTAATTTTCCATTTTCACATCCCAGTTGTACCAAAATTGGTGAAACCCCTGGGGGTTTGAAATGTACACTATACCCCTAGATGAATTCCCTGAGGGGTGTACTTTGCAAAATGGGGTGACTTGTGGGGGGGTTCCACTGTATTGGTGCTTTGGGAGTCTTGCTAATGCAACATGGCACCCACCATTCATTCCACCAAAATCTGTGCTGCCAAATCCAAAAATCACTCCTTCCCTTCTGAGTCCTGCCATGCGCCCAACTGGTATTTTTTGGTCACATGTGAGGCATTGCCGTACTCGGGAGAAATTGGGGCACAGATTTTGGGGTGCTTTGTCTCCTTCATTCCTTGTGAAAATGAAAAATTTTGAGCCAGAACTGCATTTTTGTGTAAAAAAATGTAATTTTCCATTTTCACATCCCAGTTGTACCAAAATTGGTGAAACCCCTGGGGGTTTGAAATGTACACTATACCCCTAGATGAATTCCCTGAGGGGTGTACTTTGCAAAATGGGGTGACTTGTGGGGGGGTTCCACTGTATTGGTGCTTTGGGAGTCTTGCTAATGCAACATGGCACCCACCATTCATTCCACCAAAATCTGTGCTGCCAAATCCAAAAATCACTCCTTCCCTTCTGAGTCCTGCCATGCGCCCAACTGGTATTTTTTGGTCACATGTGAGGCCTTGCCGTACTCGGGAGAAATTGGGGCACAGATTTTGGGGTGCTTTGTCTCCTTCATTCCTTGTGAAAATGAAAAATTTTGAGCCAGAACTGCATTTTTGGGTAAAAAAATGTAATTTTCCATTTTCACATCCCAGTTGTACCAAAATTGGTGAAACCCCTGGGGGTTTGAAATGTACACTATACCCCTAGATGAATTCCCTGAGGGGTGTACTTTGCAAAATGGGGTGACTTGTGGGGGGGTTCCACTGTATTGGTGCTTTGGGAGTCTTGCTAATGCAACATGGCACCCACCATTCATTCCACCAAAATCTGTGCTGCCAAATCCAAAAATCACTCCTTCCCTTCTGAGTCCTGCCATGCGCCCAACTGGTATTTTTTGGTCACATGTGAGGCATTGCCGTACTCGGGAGAAATTGGGGCACAGATTTTGGGGTGCTTTGTCTCCTTCATTCCTTGTGAAAATGAAAAATTTTGAGCCAGAACTGCATTTTTGTGTAAAAAAATTTAATTTTTCATTTTCACTGCCCAGTTGTATCAAAATTGGTGAAACCCCTGGGGGTTTGAAATGTACACTATACCCCTAGATGAATTCCCTGAGGGGTGTACTTTGCAAAATGGGGTGACTTGTGGGGGGGTTCCACTGTATTGGTGCAACATAGCACCCACCATTCATTCCACCAAAATCTGTGCTGCAAAATCCAAAAATCACTCCTTCCCTTCTGAGTCCTGCCATGCGCCCAACTGGTATTTTTTGGTCACATGTGAGGCATTGCCGTACTCGGGAGAAATTGGGGCACAGATTTTGGGGTGCTTTGTCTCCTTCATTCCTTGTGAAAATGAAAAATTTTGAGCCAGAACTGCATTTTTGTGTAAATAAATGTAATTTTTCATTTTCACTGCCCAGTTGTACCAAAATTGGTGAAACCCCTGGGGGTTTGAAATGTACACTATACCCCTAGATGAATTCCCTGAGGGGTGTACTTTGCAAAATGGGGTGACTTGTGGGGGGGTTCCACTGTATTGGTGCTTTGGGAGTCTTGCTAATGCAACATGGCACCCACCATTCATTCCACCAAAATCTGTGCTGCCAAATCCAAAAATCACTCCTTCCCTTCTGAGTCCTGCCATGCGCCCAACTGGTATTTTTTGGTCACATGTGAGGCATTGCCGTACTCGGGAGAAATTGGGGCACAGACTTTGGGGTGCTTTGTCTCCTTCATTCCTTGTGAAAATGAAAAATTTTGAGCCAGAACTGCATGTTTGTGTAAAAAAATTTAATTTTCCATTTTCACATCCCAGTTGTACCAAAATTGGTGAAACCCCTGGGGGTTTGAAATGTACACTATACCCCTAGATGAATTCCCTGAGGGGTGTAGATTGCAAAATGGGGTGACTTGTGGGGGAGGTTCCTAACTTTTAGCACTTATGGTGCCTAGAAACCTACATGGTGCCTAAAAAAAAATCTCATAAAAAGGAGGCTCCAAAATCAAGTAGGTGCTCCTTCTATTATGAAGCCTGTGGTTTGGTCAACGTGCACACTAGGGCCACATATAGGATATTTTTGAAAACAGAAGAATTGGGGGAATCAATTTTTAGTCACATTTCTCTAGTAAAATCTACTGTATTCGTTAGAAAAATGTATTAAAATTGAAACTCTGCAAAAAAAAAGAAATTTTGAAATTTCACCTACACTTTGTTTTAATTCCTGTGAAACACCTAAAGGGTTAACAAACTTCCAAAATGCTGTTTTGAATACTGTGAGGGGTGCAGTTTTTGAAATGGCATCATTTATGGGGGTGTCTCACATACAAGTCCCTCAAAGTCACATCAGAACTGAACTGGTCCCTAAAAAAATCAGTGTTTGAAATTTTCTTGAAAATTTGAGAATTTGCTAGTCATATTTGAAGCCTCCTAGTGTCCCAAAAAATGAAAAGGAGGTTGAAATAATGATTGCAACATAAAGTAGACATATGGTCTTTGTTAGTTATTAACTATTTTGAGTGGTATGATTATTTGTCTCACAAGCAGAAAATGTGACATTTTGCATATTGCTAAATTTTCCATTTTTTCACGATATTTTGGTATTTTTCACAAAAAAACACAGACTGTATTGACCAAAATTTACCACTAACTTGAAGTACAATGTGTCACGAGAAAACAATCTCAAAATCACTGGGATAAGTAAAAGCAAAAAAAAGTTATCCCCACTTAAGTGAGACATGTCAGATTTGAAAAAAAGGGCTCTGTCATGAAGGCACAAACTGGCTCTGTCATGAAGGGGTTAAAGGGTCGGATACAAAAAGGAGCATGTCGTCCGCAAATAAACGTGAACCCCTGTAAACGACTACAATTGTCTTAGGGAAATCGTTAATGGTTCAATAGCAAGGGAAAATAATAGGGGCGAGAGTGGGCAGCCCTGTCTGGTACCTCTTTTTAGAATTCCTGGATCAGATATATACCCATTGCATATAATCCGAGAACTAGAGGCTGTATATAAAGCGTTTAAGACACTGGAGAAGCCCGGCGGAAACCCAGAACGTGTGAGCGTGGTGTACAGATGGTCCCAACTGACATAATCAAAGGCTTTCTCTGCATCGAGAGAAAGAATGAAATGTGCGTCTGGGTTAGCCGTGGAGTTCGGCCAGTGTGAAGCAGCCAGAACCTTTCTAATGTTCCCTGTGGAATGACGACCCTTAACCCCTTCCCGACATTTGACGTACATTTACGTCATGGTCGGGATGTACTTCCCGACACATGGCATAAATGTACGTCATGACTTGTAACTGTCACCGCGTCTAGAGACGCGGTGACAGAGGGACGATGTCTGCTGTCCCTGACAGCAGACATCTTCCCTCATTGCCCAGGGGGGGCAGCGATGCCCCCCGTCATGGGCGATCGATGCGATTGGCTGTTCAAACGTGAACAGCCAAAAGCAGCGTTTACTGTGTTATGTGTAAAATTTAGACTCTGCTGCCCCCTAGCGTCCAAAAAAAAATAAAAGAAAGTTGAAATAATGATGTAATAATAAAGTTTAGATATGGTCTTTTGTTAGTTATTAACTATTTTGAGTGGTATGATTATTTGTCTCACAAGCAGAAAATGTAACATTTTGCAAATTGCAAAATGTTCATTTTTTTTACGACATTTTGGTATTTTTCACAAAAAAAAAAAACTGTATCGACCAAAATTTATCACTAACTTAAAGTACAATGTGTCACGGGAAAACAATCTCAAAATCACTGGGATAAGTAAAAGCAAAAAAAAGTTATCCCCACTTAAGTGATACCTGTCAGATTTGAAAAAAAAAGGCCTCTGTCAGGAAGGCAAAAACATGCTGCGTCGGTAAGGGGTTAATGAAGCCCGTCTGATCTGAGTGGACCACAGAAGGAAGAATTAACTTCAACCTATCTGCCAGAATTTTGGTATACAACTTATAATCAACGTTGAGAAGTGATATGGGTCTGTATGATCCCGGCAAGTGTGGGTCTCTTCCCAGTTTGGGGAGGAGATGAATGAATGCATCAGTGAAATCAGTGGCGTCACTAGGGTTGGTGTCACCCGGTGTAGTAACTCATGGTGTCACCCCCCCCAACTTTCCATAAGTTGGAGATAGGATGCTTGTGCATGCTGAAAAATTGGGGTGTGGCCTATCAGAAGGGGGTGTAGCCTGTAACGTGATTGTATTGTGTAACTGCAGATTGTGCCAGCGCACCTATTCTAATCTTCCAGTTTATAGATGAATTGATTGATCAGTTCAGCTTAGTTCTACCCTGCATTGGCTATAAATCATAAAATACTGTTTATCCGTAATGCCAATCACACATTATGCCGCATACCGTGATGCCAATTACACAATAAGCTGCACACCGTGATGCCCATTACACCGCATACCGTGATGCCCATACGCCACACACCGTGATGCCAATTACACATTATGCCACACACCGTGATGCCAATTACACAATAAGCTGCATACCGTGATGCCCATTACGCCACACACCGTGATGCCAATTACACATTATGCCGCACACCGTGATGCCAATTACACAATAAGCTGCACACCGTGATGCCCATTACACCGCATACCGTGATGCCCATTACGCCACACACCGTGATGCCAATTACACATTATGCCACACACCGTGATGCCAATTACACAATAAGCTGCACACCGTGATGCAGGGGCGGATTGGGATGAAAAACCAGCCCGGGAAATTTCTGGGAGCAGCCCTAATGGAGGCGGGATCTGTTTAGGTGTGGGGTTTGTCACGAGGAGCGGGATCCCTCCTCATGTGGCCTTTGTTGGACACAGTCGCAGCTGTCCTAGCATCTTTTGCTGCAGTTGCATACAGTATGTTACTATGATAATGCTGCTACTAAACTCTTCCCTGACACGCCCCATGTCACACGCAATGTCCCTCCATGGGAAAAAACAATTTGCTGATACAGGAAAAATAAACAGATATATTGGCCTTAAAAGGAATAAATAATACACACTGGCACCCGGAAGGAAATTACAAATAAAAATATTGGCCCCTACAGGTAAAATAAAACACCTTGGTCCCATTGGTCCCTACTGGAATGATTAAAACATATCGGCCCCACACTCTGTCCCCTGTTCTACTATATATCACACTCCCTCCCACTGCATCCTGTACTCTATTACACACTACCTCCCACTGCGCTAGATCACACTCCCTCCCTTTGAAGCCTGAACTCTATCACACACTCCATCCCACTGCGATATATGACTTTTCCTCCCCCTGCGCTATATCACACACACTCACCTGTGGCCTGCACTCTATCACACACTCCCTTCCACTGCACTATATCACACTCCCTCCCCCTGCGCTATATCACACTCCCTCCCACTGCATCCTGTACTCTATTACACTCTACCTCCCACTGCGCTATATCACACTCCCTCACCTGCGGCCTGCACTCTATCACACACTCCCTTCCACTGCACTATATCACACTCTCTCCCCCTGCGCTATATCACACTCCCTCACCTGCGGCCTGCACTCTATCACACACTCCCTTCCACTGCACTATATCACACTCCCTCCCCCTGTGCTATATCACACTCCCTCCCCCTGCACTATATCACACTCCCTCCCCCTGCGCTATATCACACTCCCTCACCTGCGGCCTGCACTCTATCACACACTCCCTTCCACTGCACTATATCACACTCCCTCCCCCTGTGCTATATCACACTCCCTCCCCCTGCACTATATCACACTCCCTCCCCCTGCGCTATATCACACTCCCTCACCTGCGGCCTGCACTCTATCACACTCCCTCCCCCTGCGCTATATCACACTCCCTCCCACTGCATCCTGTACTCTATTACACTCTACCTCCCCCTGTGCTATATCACACTCCCTCCCCCTGCGCTATATCACACTCCCTCCTATTGCATCCTGTACTCTATTACACTCTACCTCCCACTGCGCTATATCACACTCCCTCACCTGCGGCCTGCACTCTATCACACACTCCCTTCCACTGCACTATATCACACTCCCTCCCCCTGCGCTATATCACACTCCCTCCCCCTGCGCTATATCACACTCCCTCCCACTGCATCCTGTACTCTATTACACTCTACCTCCCCCTGCGCTATATCACACTCCCTCCCACTGCATCCTGTACTCTATTACACTCTACCTCCCCCTGCGCTATATCACACTCCCTCCCCCTGCGCTATATCACACTCCCTCCCATTGCATCCTGTACTCTATTACACTCTACCTCCCACTGCACTATATCACACTCCCTCACCTGCGGCCTGCACTCTATCACACACTCCCTTCCACTGCACTATATCACACTCTCTCCCCCTGCGCTATATCACACTCCCTCACCTGCGGCCTGCACTCTATCACACACTCCCTTCCACTGCACTATATCACACTCCCTCCCCCTGCGCTATATCACACTCCCTCACCTGCGGCCTGCACTCTATCACACACTCCCTTCCAATGCACTATATCACACTCCCTCGCCCTGTGCTATATCACACACCAGTGGCGTAACTAGGGCTCCGCAGCCCCAACGGTGGCAGAGGGTGCCTGCGCCACCGGGGCGCAGGTTCACAGCGCTCTCACAGAGGCTGCCAAAGGCCAGGAGTCCTGTGTGAGCTCTGCAGCTGCAGCCAATAAGGAAACGCAGACTTGTCCGCCTCTGGCTGTCTGTGTGAGGGCTCTCAGTGACCCGCCCCATGACCCGCTGATTAGTGGGTCACTGAGCGTCCTCACACAGACAGCCAGAGAGCTCCCACTTCTACCCTGCCCGCCGCTCCCCCTTCCTCACTGCGTGATGGAGAGAGTGTCCGTCAGCCACTGGAGAGAGCCTGCTGCTCAATTCAGGATACTCTCCTCTCGGGCCTCACTGACGGATTAAAGCAGCACAGGTACTGTTCATTCTGTACCTGCGCTGTCAGTGTGTACCTGCTCTGTCAGTGTGTTTAGGAGGGGGATGGCACCAGAATTTATTTTGGCTGGGTGGAGCTACTTTTCTAGTTACATCACTGTCACTCACCCTGAATTCTGTACTCTATTACACTGATACACTCCCTCGCCCATGGCTTGTGTTCTCACAGACTCCCACCCCCTGCGCTATATCACACTCCCTCCCCCTGCGCTATATCACACTCCCTCCCCCTGCGCTATATCACACTCCCTCCCACTGCATCCTGCACTCTATTACACTCTACCTCCCACTGCGCTATATCACACTCCCTCACCTGCGGCCTGCACTCTATCACACACTCCCTTCCACTGCGCTATATCACACTCCCTCCCCCTGCGCTATATCACACTCCCTCCCACTGCATCCTGTACTCTATTACACTCTACCTCCCCCTGCACTATATCACACTCCCTCCCCCTGCGCTATATCACACTCCCTCCCATTGCATCCTGTACTCTATTACACTCTACCTCCCACTGCGCTATATCACACTCCCTCACCTGCGGCCTGCACTCTATCACACACTCCCTTCCACTGCACTATATCACACACCCTCCCCCTGCGCTATATCACACTCCCTCCCCCTGCGCTATATCACACTCCCTCCCCCTGCGCTATATCACACTCCCTCCCATTGCATCCTGTACTCTATTACACTCTACCTCCCACTGCGCTATATCACACTCCCTCCCCCTGCGCTATATCACACTCCCTCCCATTGCATCCTGTACTCTATTACACTCTACCTCCCACTGCGCTATATCACACTCCCTCCCCCTGCGCTATATCACACTCCCTCCCCCTGCGCTATATCACACTCCCTCCCCCTGCACTATATCACACTCCCTCCCCCTGCGCTATATCACACTCCCTCACCTGCGGCCTGCACTCTATCACACACTCCCTTCCACTGCACTATATCACACTCCCTCCCCCTGCGCTATATCACACTCCCTCACCTGCGGCCTGCACTCTATCACACACTCCCTTCCACTGCACTATATCACACTCCCTCCCCCTGCGCTATATCACACTTCCTCACCTGCGGCCTGCACTCTATCACACACTCCCTCCCCCTGCGCTATATCACACTCCCTCGCCCTGTGCTATATCACACACCAGTGGCGTAACTAGGGCTCCGCAGCCCCAACGGTGGCAGAGGGTGCCTGCGCCACCGGGGCGCAGGTTCACAGCGCTCTCACAGAGGCTGCCAAAGGCCAGGAGTCCTGTGTGAGCTCTGCAGCTGCAGCCAATAAGGAAACGCAGACTTGTCCGCCTCTGGCTGTCTGTGTGAGGGCTCTCAGTGACCCGCCCCATGACCCGCTGATGAGTGGGTCACTGAGCGTCCTCACACAGACAGCCAGAGAGCTCCCACTTCTACCCTGCCCGCCGCTCCCCCTTCCTCACTGCGTGATGGAGAGAGTGTCCGTCAGCCACTGGAGAGAGCCTGCTGCTCAATTCAGGATACTCTCCTCCCGGGCCTCACTGACGGATTAAAGCAGCACAGGTACTGTTCATTCTGTACCTGCGCTGTCAGTGTGTACCTGCTCTGTCACTGTGTTTAGGAGGGGGATGGCACCAGAATTTATTTACTTTTAGTTACGTCACTGTCACTCACCCTGAATTCTGTACTCTATTACACTGATACACTCCCTCGCCCATGGCTTGTGTTCTCACACACTCCCACCCCCTGCGGTCTGTGCTTTATTACACTGATGTTCTCCTTCACCTTCCGGCCTTTACCTACACTTACACGCTCCCTCTCCCCAAGTTGTACGCTCTATCACACTGGCACGCTCCCTCTCCCCGAGACGTACGCTTTATCACACCCCCTGAGCTTTATCACACTCACTTGCTCCCTCATCCTGCGCTCTATCACACTGACGTGCTCCATCACCCTATGGCCTGTGATCTGTCACACTGATGCACTCCCTCCCTTTGAGGCATGCACTCTGTCACGCAGTCCCTAACCTTAACTTACTCCACCACCTTACCCACCCTCCCTGCAGCCTAAGCCTGACTGCATCCTAATTCAACACCCTTGGCTGATTTACATGTGCCGCACACTAGTTTAGTTTATTAACGCAGACACAACAAAACCCAATGTGGCAGCAGTGCAAAGCCAGTTGTGCCTCTCCCTGTAGATACTGACACACACATACACTCTGGGCAGCCACTTCTCTCCCTCTTGCTGTGGAATCAGGCCAGTTCTGTGTAGCTCCGCCCAGGGCCGGTGCAAGGATGTTTGGTGCCCTCCTGCACACTATAAATTTGT
Source organism: Crinia signifera (assembly GCF_055691185.1). Lineage (NCBI taxonomy): Eukaryota > Metazoa > Chordata > Amphibia > Anura > Myobatrachidae > Crinia > Crinia signifera. Next base: position 397,934 of record NW_028142785.1, on the reverse strand, counting down.
GCTTCCTCTCCCATACTTAATAAAGGGACAATGCCCACCGCATACCGCAAAAAAAAAGGAGGTATGGCCATACAATAGTACCAATTCAAATGACTCAGTAGCACAATCTTGTTCACATTACACAGCACATAGCGCACACAGGGCACTCAATGTCTGGATTCCCACATCGGTCTCCTAACCGCTTGGTTTCTGAACATCGGTAAATCATACAAAATCTGTCTTGTAACAAATTTGGCAGGCTGACAGCTGGGAGTGCAGTGCTTAACTTACTGTACTGCCGCACATGGGCCTGTTCTGCATCCGACGTGCACGGCATCACTGGTGTGTGTAGTGGAGCTTCCTTCTGCTGGGTGGGGGCTTGAAGCCTCTTCAGTTGTACCCGCAGGCTTTCTGTAATGCAAGAAAGCTGTGATGGGTAACGCGCTTAGGGGATGGGGCCACAAGTGACAAGTATCCCCACAGAAAATCTTCCCACTATAGGTGACCCTCCAGTGCTCGAAGTAGCGGTATAACATACCACTGTATAATGCCCCACTATATATATATATATATATATATATATATATATAATTATTATTATTATTTTATTTATAAGGCGCCACAAGTGTTTCGCAGCGCCGTACAAAGGAACAATACAGGGAGACAAAACTTGGCATAACATTGAATAAATAACAAAAATACAGTACAAATAAAGAGCACCACAGTTCAATACACATTACAGCTTAAATGTAAGTAGTGAGGACCCAATCAACATACAACTAGAGGCTTGAGGCCAATGATGGAGATGAGTATGAAGAGGGTCACTGAGTGTTGGAGTAAAGGAGAGCTGTGAGTGAAATGTGAAGAGAAGTGGGCTTTGACAACAGGAGGGAAGAGGGCCCTACTCGGAGGAGCTTACAATCTAGTAGGAAGGGGAGACAGACAGATTACAAGAGGTGCAAGCGAGGGGGTGGTGGTTAGATAGCAGGATGTAAACAGGCAAGGGGTCGGAGAACCAGCTGGTTTATGCAGTGGAAGGGTACGCTTTGATGAATAGGTGAGTTTTCAGTGCCCGTTTGAAGCTTTGCAAGGTCGGGGAGAGTCTAATGGAGCGAAGGAGTGCGTTCCACTGAAGGGGTGCAGCACGGGCAAAGTCCTGTACTCTAGCATGGGAAGCAGTGATCAGGGTGGAGGAGAGACGACAGTCGTCAGCTGACCGTAGAGGGCGGGAGGGTGTATGAATGAAGATGAGGTTAGAGATATATGGAGCAATGGAATTAGAGATGGCCCTGTATGTGAGTGTGAGGTGTTTGAAGAGGATTATGTAGGGGAATGGAAGCCAGTGCAGATTTTGTTGAAGGGGAGTAGCAGAGTTAGAGCGGCGGGAGAGGAAGATAAGCCTGGCTGCAGCATTGAGGACAGATTGGAGAGGAGCTAGTTGGGATTGAGCGAGGCCGGTGAGAAGAGCATTACAGTAGTCAAGCCGTGAGATGACTAATGAGTGGATGATCAGCTTAGTTGCACTCTGTGAGAGAAAGGGCCTGATGCGAGCAATGTTGCGTAACTGGAACCGGCAAGAATGGGCCAGGCCTTGGATGTGGGGTGCAAAGGAGAGGGAGGAGTCAAGAGTGACACACAGGCAGCGGAGTTGGGGAACAGGGGAGATGATGGTGTTGTTAACAGTGATAGAGAAATTAGTAGGGGGCCTAGCTCTGGGTGGGGGAAAGATAATAAGTTCGGTTTTGTCCATATTCAGCTTCAGAAATCGCTCAGACATCCAGGTAGAGATGGCAGCGAGGCAGTTGGAAACTTGAGAGAAAACAGTGGGGGACAGATCAGGAGAGGAGAGGTAGATTTGGGTGTCATCTGCATAGAGGTGATATTGGAAGCCAAAGGAGTTAATGAGTGCACCCAGAGAGGAGGTGTACAGAGAGAACAGAATGGGGCCAAGGACGAACCCTGAGGGACCCCGACAGGAAGGATAGAAGGTGGTGAGGTAGAGCCAGAGGCAGAGACTGAGAAGGAACGGTTGAAGAGGTAAGAGGAAAACCAGTTGAAGACTGTGCCAGAGAGGCCAATGTTTTGGAGTGTGTGGAGGAGGAGAGGGTGATCCACAGTGTCAAAGGCAGCAGATAGGTCCAAAAGGATAAGCAGGGAGAAGTGACCCTTGGATTTGGCTGACAGCAGTTCATTGGTGACTTTCACTAGGGCAGTCTCAGTGGAATGAAGTGGGCGAAAGCCAGATTGAAGGGGATCTAGGATGGAGTGGTCAGACAGGTAGCTGGTGAGACGCCTGTAAACCAGCCGTTCTAGTATTTTAGAGGCAAATGGGAGAAGAGAGATAGGGCGGTAGCTTGTGGGAGAAAAAGGGTCCAGGTTAGGTTTTTAAAGAATAGGCGAGACCAGAGCGTGTTTGAAGGGTGAGGGAAAGATGCCAGTAGAAAGAGATAGGTTAAAGAGGTGAGCAAGGTGGGAGCAGCCAGTGGGGGAGAGGGAACTGAGGAGACGGGAGGGGAGAGGGTCCAAGGGACAGGTAGAGGGGGGAGAGGATGAGATGAGGGAGTGGACTTCCTCAGCTGTAGTAGGGCAGAAGTATGACAGAGTGGGGTAGTTGGTAGGGGAGGATGATTGGGGTGGGTGGGCAGCAGAGGGGGTATGGAAGGAGATATCATGTCGGATTACCTCAATTTTAGAGAGGAAGAAGGAGGCAAAGTCAGTGGCAGTGAGGGATGAAGGGAGGAGGGGTGGTGCAGGGCGAAGTAGAGTGTTGAAAGTTTCAAAGAGACGTCGGGGATTGGAGGAATGGGAAGAGATGAGAGATTTGAAGAAAGATTGTTTGGTATAGGAGAGAGCAGCGCTGTAGGAGGAGAGAATAAACTTGAAATGGAGGAAGTCTTCCAGAGTGAGATTTCCTCCAGAGGCGTTCAGCACATTTTTGTGCCAGGGTTGTGGTTTAGAGCGTCGAAGGGGAACAGTGTGGAGGATAATATATATATATATATATATATATATATATATACGGCCAATGTTTGACAAAGGGGCTATGGGCGCCGAATCATGGGTGGCAGGGGTCACCTAGAACTAGAGCTGACAGCTGCTGTAAGCAGAGGAGATCAGCAGTGTGTCAGGGTGGCAGGGGTCACCTGGAACTAGAGCTGACAGCTGCTCTAAGCAGAGGAGATCAGCGGCGTGTAAGGGTGGCAGGGGTCACCTGGAACTAGAGCTGACAGCTGCTGTAAGCAGAGGAGATCAGCAGCGTGTCAGGGTGGCAGGGGTCACCTGGAACTAGAGCTGACAGCTGCTGTAAGCAGAGGAGATCAGCGGCGTGTCAGGGCGGCAGGGGTCACCTGGAACTAGAGCTGACAGCTGCTGTAAGCAGAGGAGATCAGCGGCGTGTCAGGGCGGCAGGGGTCACCTGGAACTAGAGCTGACAGCTGCTGTAAGCAGAGGAGATCAGCGGCGTGTCAGGGCGGCAGGGGTCACCTGGAACTAGAGCTGACAGCTGCTATAAGCAGAGGAGATCAGCAGCGTGTCAGGGCGCACCTGGAACTAGAACTGACAGCCGCTTTACAGCGTTAAGCACTTGTCAGATCATCCAGGTGCACCCACCCCCTTCTGCTTACACCGGCTGTCAGCTCATCTTGCTGCATGGTAACCGCAAGCCCTGCTGGATGCCCCGAGTCTCTACCTGGCTCAAGTAGGCGAGTGGCCACTGATCCCCTCTGCAGCACAGTGGCTGTTAGCTGTTCCCGTGTGTGTACCCTGCCGTGCTGACATGCCGCACTTCCCCTCTGATGAGAGCGGCTGTCAGTGAAGTTCTTACGGCTAAGCCGGTCCATCAGTAGATATCAGAGTTGTGTTAGCGGGGGGAGGGGCACCAGAATGAAAGAGCTGACACATGTGCCTTTTGTGGGGTCGCTGGTAGACGCATTGGATGGCTGCCAATCCACCTCTGGTCATATGCGCTGCTTAGGTCTCTGGCAGGGCACAGTCATAAGGGCAGGGAGATTTCAGTACATTATAAAATGGGCAGGGCGCTGCGCCCTGCAAAACAACAAAACAAGGCTACTGGGAACACTATAAATATATACCAGGGTTGCCGACCCTCCCGGAATTTGCGGGAGTCTCCCGAAAATCGGGTCCTTCCTCCCGGCCCCCGGAAGGGTGGGCAACCCTCCCGGAATCAGGGGGACCCCCACTGAGCCCCCCGATCGCGGCATTTATATGCCGCAATCCGCGGGTCTCAGGGGAGGGGGCGGAGCTAAAACGGCACAATCGTGACGTTTTAGCCCCGCCCCCTACATGGATATCAGTTATTTAGTCTATTTCCCTGAATGGGGGCGGGGCTTAATGATGTCACGGTTAAGCCCCGCCCCCAAAAATCGTAATGAAAGATTCCTCTCCGGGCTTCTCCCGAAGAGGATTTTCTGAAAGTCGGCAACCCTGATATATACACACACAAACAGATAGATATCCATCATTACATATATGTAGATTGATATAGACACATAGATAGATAGATAGATAGATAGATAGATAGATAGATAGATAGATAGATAGATAGATAGACAGACAGACAGACAGAGACACATAGATAGATGATAGACAGACACATAGAAGATAGATATACAGAGACACATAGATGATAGATAGACAGAGACACATAGATAGATGATAGACAGACACATAGAAGATAGATATACAGAGACACATATATGATAGATAGACAGAGATACATAGGTAGATGATAGATAGACAGAGACAGAGACATATAGATAATAGACAGACAGACAGACAGATAATCACTAAACTCACTTAGTTCCTCTGTACTGGTCCAGGGCAGTCTCTCTATTGTTCATGGCAGGTGATGAGATGGCTCCATGGATATGGGGACATCCAGTGGCTCCTGGCAGTACTGCAGTCAGCAGTAACTGCAGCACTCTTCTCTCCTTTGTTTGTTGTCCTTGTAGCTCCGCCACCCGCCATGTCCGTGTAGCCCCGCCCCCAGCCAAGTCCGTGTAGCTCCGCCCCCCGCCGAGTCTCAGGCACTGCAGTGCAGCCTAGAGATGGGCAAAACGGCGCATTAGTATGAGTCGGGATCCGCCGGATCGTTAAGTGAAAAGATACGTATCTTTTAGACAGGGACCTCGGCTCACTTTTAATAAAAAAAGGGGGAATATACATGACCGAGTAAAAAACACTGACCGATGGCTGGGTGTAGAATCACCATCGATGTCAACCATCGATGGCATCTGCACCGATGGCCATCCCTGGCTGCAGCAGCTAATCTTTCTATCACTTGTAATCACAGCACTGTACTCAGTCTCCAGAGGTAGGACATCTCAGCTGCCACAGGTGGCAGCACTGAGATCAGGAAAATGCACTGTAAACTGAAACGGATCACCTTTTTGGGATCGGCGGATCATTCGTTCTTGGGTGGGAGCCGTTCAAAAGATCCAGTTCGTTCGCGAACGACCCATCTCTACTGCAGCCTGACAGGCAGCCTCATAAGTGGGGTGAGGGACCGGCCTGCCGGGAAACTACCCGGTGTCCAAGCATACCAATCCGCCCCTGCAAGGCTCATATGATATCTCAGGGCTGTGCACTAACACTGCACTGGCTGCCTGCAGAAGGTGGTGTCAGCCCAGAGACTGGTGACACCCAGCGCGGCCCGCAACCCCCCGCACCTGCCTAGTGACGCCACTGAGTGAAATATTGTGGGATGGTATGAGAAGTCAAAATTGTATTAAATACCTGTACCAAGGGGTCAATAATCTTAGGGGAGAGGAGTTTGTAAAATTCACCGAAATATCCACCAGGGCCCGGTGATTTGAAGGATTTAAGTTGAGAAATAACTTGTTCCACCTCCTGAGAGGTAATAGGGGCGCAAACTGAATCAGCAGCCTCTGCACTAATAGTGGGTAGGGTAACAGAGTTCCAGAAAGTAGATTTAGCCTGGGTATTTATGGAGGGTTGGGAGAAGATATCTGTGTAAAAGTCTGATAACACCTTTGCTATGTCACTAGATTTAGTCATTAGGGAGCCTTCATACCCTCCAACTGTACCGTTTTAGCCGGTACAGTACCGTTTTTTAACGGCCTGTACCGGCTAAAAATCCTTGTACCGATTGTACCGTTTTTTTTTTTCATTTTTAATACAGTAGCACTGCGCTTCCTCCCCCGAGGTGGCCAAGGGGACTCTGGGAGATGTAGTTTCCTACACCGCCGGCTGCGTTGCGGTTGCCGCGTGTGCTTATGTGAGCGGGCCAATGCGGGGACACTGTACCATAGCAGCAGCAGCATTAGTATAATTTTATGTTCCACTCCAGTACCATTGAACGTATAGAAAACGAGGTATGACCACGCCCCCTTCCCATGGCCACACCCCTTTTTTCCAGTTGTACCGAATTCACCCCTTCAAATGTTGGAGGGTATGAGCCTTCTGGGGATTTGAGCGACTGGATAAGGGAATTTGGTGCAGTCCCTTTCAATAAATTAGAAAGAAGACGACCAGTTTTGTTGCCAAACCGATAAAATCTATGATTTTTGTGGAAAGAGTGTTTATTACCCATAGTGGTCATAATTGAATCAAAATGCGATTTAGCTGCAGAATATTTCTGTCTATTAGAGGGGGGTCGGAGACTGTCTGTCGCCGTCAGTTTCTGTTGCGACACTATGAAAGTTGAGACAAACCTCTTTTTACGCCGAGACACATACTCAATAAGTTGGCCTCGTAATACAGCTTTAGCGGCCTGCCAAAACTCCAAAGGGTCTGAGTGTGCTGACTGTATATTGTTAGCGAGGTAGTCCTCCCAGCAAAGTCTAAGCTGCTTGCGAAAAGGGACTGAGGAGACAAAAGAAGTAGGGAATTGCCATCGTTTAAAAGCTTCCACATCTACATTTAAGGCAATAGTGGTCCAAATCAATCCATGGTCCGAAAGTGCCATGGGTTCAATTTCGGCTTGGCTAGCATTGGGGATAATAGAGTCAGACAATAATAGATAATCTATTCTAGAAAGGGAGCCGTGGGCCGCCGACAGGCACGTGTACTGTCAGTAGGGGGCAAAAATCTCCACACATCTGTGATTTTGAGTTGGTGTGATAGGTGAGGGATGCCAAGCCTGGGGGTTAGGCGCTTTGAAGCACGGGAGGAGGTATCTAGATAAGGGGAGGTTATTATGTTGAAATTGCCCCCAACAATTAAGGGCTTAGATGAGAACAGGTACAATTTAGATAATATATCGGTCATGAAGGCCTTAGAATAGAAGTTGGGTGCATACACTGAACACAAAACATAATTACAGCTGTAAAGAGAAATTTCTAAAATTAGGCAACGCCCCTCTGGGTCAGTAATGGTATTTGTAACCTCAATCGGAAGGTTGCCCCTGGCCAATATCATCACCCCTCGGGCTTTCGAATTGTAGGAGGCGGTGGCAGCACACGCCATCCCAGGGTATTTAATTTTTGTGCTTCCGCGGGGAGACGATGAGTCTGTTGAAGGTAAACCAGATCCATACCCAGTTTTTTAAGATACAAGAGGCACTTCTTCCTTTTTATCGGAGAATGTATACCTCCAATATTCCAGGAACCAACTTTAATGGTAGCCATCATTTAAAAATGAAAGAGAAATGGCGATCAGAGACCCCCTCCAACAAGTAACACCATACTCTATATATTATAATTGAGGCAACAATAAGTACAAAGATAACATAAAAGAAGGGGTGATGAGAAAGGGGGAAGGGAAGCAAGCACACAGCACACTCACATACAACAAAGTAACATTCCAGAGGGGATTCACAAAAAGGAATCACCGTCTCCTTGAGTCTATAGACTTCACGGTGAGAAACAAAATAAGGCCGTGACAACATGGAGCTAAATTGGCTCCTGGCCCTATTACCCATTTTTATTATTATTAACTAAGAAAGAACACTTGAACATAAATATGTAGTAGCTATTAAATGTAGCACAACAGGGACATTTCTCCAGGGAAGCGTCAGCGTTACCTATGAGGCTGCAAGAGGGGCACAACCTGTACTGTAGAGGTTGAAAAACCTATGGAAGGTTAAGGACAAAATACGCTGTCCCACAGAGTGAGTGCATAGATCAGTCCTCATTGATGTCATCCAGGGTGATACCAGAAGGTAAGCCTCTGCATCAGCCGGCGTGTTAAAGTCCCGGAAGGTATTTCCATGGAACACGCGAAGGCGTGCAGGGTAGAGAAGAGCACATTTTTGGCCTAATAATGAATTTAATCAATTTCAAATTGATGGAAATTGATCTTAATGTTGGGTTTTTAGTACACATATATTAGCAGCGGGCACGATGCTTACCGGAGGGCACCGACGTTATATTGTATTATATCAGTATTGCACACTGGGAGTGCCGCCCTTACAGAATTTAATCTCATATATATTTAGCCAGATCCGTCACTCAAAAGCAGTGTAGGGAACGGTGGGCGGGGTTCCACGGGTGATTGACAGGCCCGTCCACCGTTATCCACACTGCAGAACCTGGACACTTCCGTTCTAAACAGGCTACGTCCTACACAGCAAGCTCCCGCCCCCTCCACCCCATGTCCACCCAAGCACACCCCAAACACCGCCCCACGGCTGCACAGCACTCTGTACAGGCACTTTAGCCCCGCCCACCCTCCTTGCCCCTTACTGCCCACACGTGCAAGGTACGACCCCCCACACCCGCTCTGATCATCAACATTACCCTGACCACCGGAAGCCCGTGCCTGATGCCCCCAGCTGCACACATCGCCCCGCCGCCACCCGCCGCCGCCTGTGTAGTGGGAGCGGCACAGGACATCGCCGCAAAACACCCCCCCTGCCAGCATCCATGCCCGCACTCCTGCGCTTTGCCGGCAGCATAACCCCCCCCCCCCCCCCATCTCCCTCCAGCATCTCCCCTCTCTAGTTCACGGGAGCATCCATCTCCACACCCCCCGCACAGCTCAGTGTGCAGGGGGTTAATGCAGCCGGTGTGCAGCTCCCCCTCCCCCACCCTCACATCTGCATCTCAACCACCACCAGTATCCAAACAACCCACCCACACAACCCCCAAACACCTTCACTCAACCATCCATCCTTTGCAGCTGTCCCTCACCCACCCAATACACCCTCACTTTCAACACGCCTGCAGCCACACCACAACCATCCACGGCTTACCACCATCCACCTCCAAACTAACATATAGCTACACAGCACACACTACCCACAAGGGGATAAAACCCACCTATAACTCCACCAAACAGTATTCGCCAACCTGCAACTTCCCCACCCACAACACCACCAATCACACTACCCCACCCTCACCACACGCAAAACCATCACCATCTCACACCCCAACACACCCACACTGCCCATCCACCACCCATGCCCCACGAACTCACCCATTTCCACAGCACACCCACAACCTGTCCGTCACCCAGGTACACCCCACACACAACCATCCACCACTCAACTGCTGCATCACTGCACCCACCCCTCCATCACCTAACCAACACAACACACATGGCCTGCACCTGCAACTCAACCACCACCACTATCCCTGACACACACACACACACACCCCCCAAACACATTCACCCAACCATACAGCCCTTGCACCTAACCCGCACCCACCAAACGCAACCTCACATTCAACACCTATGCACCCCCACAGCACACCCCCGTCCACCGCCTTGCTAACATATTATCTTCATGGCCAACCTTATAGCAACATTTAGCCTGTGTACTGCTAGATGCACACCCGGCCCTCCCCGACCCACGGCACACCGGCTTCTCTACCATCAACAGCACGCTTACACACTGTCCCTCACCCACGCCAACCCCGAGCCCACCATTCTAATCCCTGCTGCACCGCCACCCTCCCCCACGCAAGTGCTGCACCCATGCATCTACTCCACCGACACCACCCCCGCAACTGCAACTGTACTACCCACACCACACCCGCCCCTCCCACACCACCACCAGACACTCGCATCCACCTGTGGCAACCCCCCTGCCACTAACTCCCACCTGTGGTACTAATGCACCCACCCATGGCACCCCCCAACCCGGACCTTCTCAACCTGCAGGAACCTCGGCACCCAGCCAAGACAACACAACACCCACCCCACCCATCCCCCACCTGCTATAGCCACGCGTCCATTCCTCCCCCATCCACACCACCCCCGCTCACACACCCACAGCAACCCCAAGACTACCCCTCACTTAATCGGTGCACCCCTGCCCCTAACCAACCCACATAGACCACCCCCGTACCTGCAACTCCACCATCCACAGTATCCCTGCACCCACCACTCCCCCACCCACAACACTCCCAAGCACGCTTGCACCCGACCCTCACACACCCACCCACCGGCAACACCACAGCACCTACCCCTCCACCACATATAGCACACCGCATCTACCTGCAGAAACACGCTACCCGACCCTCTCCATCCTGCAGTACACCCACACCCACCTCTACATAAAGGCGTTCACATGTTAAGGGGGCGGAGCCCCTTACGACGGTGTGAAGAGCGCCCGTAGGGCGCGATGAATCACCTAGTATATATATATATATTTATATACACACTTAACATCGGCACTCACCTTTCCTAGTTTTGGGGTGCCCTATGGCTTGTGACCAATTTGTTTAAACAGACATTGTAGGGGCTCTCACTAAATTAACACACACACGCACACACTAAATTAACTGATAATAAATAGTGGAGATTCGGTTCATGAATTGATCAATGCATTTAAGCCTGCAGCCCCCTTCACGGGACCCCACTTTTCTGCAGGTCCTAACACTATCGCTGAAAATGGCTACAATACACATAGCTATCACATCAATGTTTGATTCCAGGCATGCTATCTGGTCTGAAGCTCACAGCACACTTTGCTTTTATAGGTGAGCAGCTACCAACACACCTGTCACTAATCATCTAGGGAAATAGTTAACATAAGCTATGGAATCTTAGTTAAACAGGGTGCATGAGAGAATGTGACCACAATAAGACTAATATTAAAAACTAATCTAATAAACAATATGTACACGTAACATCGGCACTCACCTTTCCTAGTTTTGGGGTGCCCTATGGCTTGTGACCACATTGTTTAAACAGACATTGTAGGGGCTCTGCACACACTAAATTAACTGATAATAAATAGTGGAGATTTGGTTCATGAATTGATCAATGCATTTAAGCCTGCAGCCCCCTTCACGGGACCCCACTTTTCTGCAGGTCCTAACATTATCTCTGAAAATGGCTACAATACACATAGCTATCACATTAATGTTTGATTTCAGGCATGCTATCTGGTCAAACATTGATCTATACATATGCCACACACCGTGATGCCCATTATACATATGCCACACACCATGATGCTATTATACATATGCCACACACCGTTATGCTCTATTATACATATGACACACACCGTGATGCCCATTATACATATGCCCCACACCGTGATTCCCATTATACATATGCCACACCGTGCTGCCCATTATACATATACCTACCACACACCGTGATGCCCATTATACATATACCACAGACCATGATGCCCATTATACATATGCCAGACACCGTGATGGCCACTATACATATGGCATGCACCGTGATGCCCATTATTCATATGCCACACACCGTGATGCCCATTATTCATATGCCAAATACCGTGATTTCGATTATACATATGCCGCACACCGTGATGCTCCATTATACATATGCCACACACAGTGATGCCCATTATACATATGCCACACACCATTATGCTCCATTATACATATGCCTCACACCGTGATGCCCATTATACATATGCCCCACACCGTGATGCCCATTATGCATATGCCACACACTGTGATGACCATTATACATATACCACACACCGTGATGCCCATTATACATATACCACAGACCATGATGCCCATTATACATATGTCAGACACCGTGATGGCCACTATACATATGCCATGCACCGTGATGCCCATTATACATATGCCACACACAGAGATGCCCATTATTCATATGCCACACACTGTGATGCCCATTATTCCTATGCCACACACTGTGATGGCCACTATACATATGACACACACAGAGATGCCCATTATTCATATGCCACACACTGTAATGCCCATTATTCATGTGCCACACACGGAGATGCCCATTATTCATATGCCACACACTGTGATTTTCGATTGCAAAAATAAAATGGGTGCAGAATTATCAGCAGTTCCAGTACGTCTGAGGAACGTCCAACAGCACCTCTTCTCCAGCTCAGCCACTGCTTATGAAGGTCTCCAGACTTTCAGCTTCCACTAACAGCACTAATGTGCCTGTGGAGTGCGGAGGTCAGTCCAGCGTAATTATTCTTACAGGGCAGGTAGGCAAGCGGCCAGGAGAGCGCGTGTCTCAAGCGGGCTGCGGGCAGGGATTCACCATGGAAGCGCCGTGCGCACTGCACAGCGATGTGAGGGTGTCGCTGCAACTCCATTCACCCAGCCGCCGCGGAGAATGTGGAAGTTATAACGCCGCTGATTACAACTTCCGGAACGCCATTCCTGATGAGGTAATTTTTCATCAGAACTTTAGGAAAGGCGTTCCGCCTCAAAAATAGCGCTGTATATTTATATATATATTTATACACATACAGAGTACCACAACACTCGCCATCCCTGCGAATGGGGTGCAAGCAGCACTCGCCATTCCCAGGTTGGGGTGAAGTGGCCTGTGACCACATGCTCTAATAAATACAAATACAGGGACTCAACACTCTCCATAATGAACTAACTCACCTTAGTATATAATTAATCAAATAAATAATGGGGGTTTAGTTCATGAATTGATCAATGCATTTAAGCTTGCAGCCCATCGCCAAGGGACCCCATTTCACTGCAAGTCCTACACTAACAATTGTCTCTCAAGAGCCTGCCAACTGCTGACACATCATAGCTAAAGTGGACATGTGTTTTTTCTTGGTTTAAAGCTCACCTGCCAAGTGCCTTATGGCTTTTAAAGATGAGGCAGTCACCTAACACAACAACTGACTTAGAATTAAATTTTCTGGTGGCACAAAAAGACGAGACACATCGCTCATCGCCCATCAATGCCAAGAGCACATGGGAGAAAGCAGCATGTGGGGTAATCCATAAGTGCCACCTATCTGATTACTATTCTATCATCACCTTCTGGGTACACCTACCCACGATCGAGGGGACATTTCCCTGCAAGGGCATTGGCCAATCAGGGAGGTCCCTTCCCTAACGTGGATAGAAATAACCCATTTTTTCTTATCCATATCTGCAACTGAAGCACGGATTAAACTCGCTCAATTGTGGGGATTGGGAAAACCAATCCATTTACGACAATCAGCAGCAGTTCCCGTGCAAAAACCATCTTGCAGGGATAAACTGACACATCTCTATCTAACCTAAATCTATTTTCCAGTCTTGACTAATCTATGTCTATTATGCATATTCCACTTCTTTGAAGTGATATAGAGCAGCAGACCTTGTGAGATCACCACACGAAAAAATTGACTTACAGAAAATAAGATAATGTTTGTATGCTGACAAAGTCTTTTTCCCTCATTATTTTCTCTAACACCAGGGGTACTCTCTTTTATATAAAAAAAAAAAAAAAAAAAAAAAAAATTGCTGGTCAAAAAAATTTATTTAGATTGACTAACATAGCAAAAGAAATTCGCCATCCACTCACCTAACATAGGTGTCCTCTTAAATAAATAAAAATTCCTTATAAATACTAAAAGGATATCACTACCGCTAGATAGGCAGTTTGGCATATAATTATTAATACAAAATATCCTCAAAACTGCAGATTATACTGCTTATCATAGACGGGAGTTTATATAAAAATAAGGAATCATATGTATGTGTATTTGTTTTGTATGTCATGTATGTTTAAACCTAATGTCTGTATTCATTATTAAACTATTTTTAAATAACCAATAAATAAACGTTAAGTTTATAAAAAAAAAGCGTGCCCCCAAAACCAAGAGAGTACTTTCTCTTTTCCTTCTGATTAGAATTAAAGGGGCAGCTGTAACAGGTTACAGATAAATGAGCTCATCTGGGGTGAAAGAGAAAGCTATGATCACAGTATATATATATATAATACAAACAAATGAGGCGTCACTCCGGGGCGTGCGTGAGAAAAAACTTTACTATGAGGCGGTCTATATATATGACCAAAGGACTGGCACTCTGTGAATAGGAATATATCACCTTGCCTTCCCTCAGCTCCACACACCGCGTTGCTGTAGTATAGTCAATGTACAGTATAAGGGCGGCACTCCAAGGTTTTTCAACCTTGGATATCCAGTGGATTTTTCGTCATCCCTGACGAAAAATCCAGTAAACGATTTTGAAACACTGGTAACATCTGACAGCCTTACTTGGTATTTATTTGAAAAACCTTGGAGTGCCGCCCTTATACATTGACTATATATATATATATAAAATCCAGATAGAGATGGTGGTACTCGATGACTTGGTAAAAAAGTTTTTCTTTACATAAAAATATTAAAGTGCAGCAAGTAAACCGATTTTTCAGGGAAACTCCCCATTTTCAAGGTGCAGAGTAGTGACAAAAACACAATATGTTTCTGATATTGGCAGGAGAAAACTTTTACCGTAATAACGGTTAATTACCAGGTCAATTTGGGTAGGCTATTAATGAATTAAAACCAATAAACACCATGAAATGAGAGTAAATAGTTGATGGGTGTCACATCCACCATGGCGTTTACTCAAATCCCCTGTGCTGTGCCCAGCCCTAGGCTCTCTAACTGCACTGATAATACCATGGCTCTCACCTCTGCTGATGTCCCTGGTTCCGGTGGGGTACATGTGTCCGCGCTGTCACCACGTGGTGACACCGGTGATGTGTGCTCTGACTCCATGCAGGGTATGAGTGGCGTGCCACCATGTGTGTTTGTGCCTGGTTAGCCCTGTGACTGAATGCCGGCATTTGTGCAGCTGCGTACAATCCTGGCCGGCTGAAATCTGTCGCCCTCTCTGGCGGGCGCCATCTTGTTGGTTCCCTCAGCCTCTCATGTGCGGCTCCGCCTCCCCTGTCAATTGCCTGACCAATCGCTGCACAGTCCACCTGTTAAGTACTGACTGGCCGGGTTAGACCGGCAGTCAGTACAATGATGTCTAACCCTATGCATCATTGCTCCGGTCTGGCTCTGTAGTTTCCACTACACTCCTGAGCGTCTTCAAGGAAGTCTTCCTGCTGGTCGTCAACTGCATCAAGTGCCACGGACTCCATTGCCGCCAAAGCGGATCCAGCAAGGTTAGCCCTCCAAAGGGGTATTACCTTGCTCCATATTCCCGACGGTTATTTCCCACGGTCACCTCTGTTTGCAGTCACGATCCTATTCAGCAAGGACAAGTCTTCTTCATTTATATTCTTCATTATTCTTTCATCATCCAATCTTCATTCCAATCTTCAACCCAATCATCCAATCCTCAATCCAATCATCCAATCTTCAATCCAATCATCCAATCCTCAATCCAATCTTCAAACCAATCATCCAATACTCAATCCAATCATCCAATCTTCAATACAATCATCCAATCCTCAATCCAATCATCCAATCCAATCTTCCAATCTTCAATCCAATCCTCCAATCTTCAATACAATCATCCAACCTTCAATACAATCATCCAATCTTCAATTATCCAATCAAATCCTTTTCATTCATTCTTCAACTCTTCAAGCAACATTACAATATTCTTTCAAGTACCAACCATCATCATATGCAACAATAACATTGGACTATTGACTTTACATTTGCATAATCTGCCATATATCATTTGTGCCATCAATATCATTGTCTTGCAATATCTTTATTAAACTAAATTAATTTTATCCTATTTGTTTCACTCCCTTCTGTCGTGGATGCAACCCCCATACGGTAAAGCACCTAGCCTCCGTTATTCTACAGCTGGTGCTTCTAAGAACAAGACAATGGGTTGCAAGCGCATTCGTGCTGGGGTGTGTGAATCGCCCGCAGACCGTATTCCCTCGGCCACCCACTGGATATCCGAGTAAAGAGGCTAAGTTACGTGCGAACACTTTAGCGTATGTGTAGTGTAACGCCACTCCACTCCCCTTTATCTTTGGATGCAAAAGAATAGGTTTGCGTGGCTTAAAGGCGTGCCTTCGCTGGCTGTGTGCGAGTGGGTGCCTTTCGTTCCCCGGCATGCAAATGTGTGTCCCAGTGAATGAACCTGAATAAGGCCCAATGTGCATGTGCAAAAGCCATCTGCACATGCGAAGGGGTAACCCAAACCTACTGCTGTTTGCTAAACACTGAATGTGTGTTTTACCCCCTCACCGAATGCTAAAGGGGTTATGACTCATTTTTGAGCCCTCAGTACTGTAGTAAACTTATAAAAGGGCAGATATGTCACTGACAGTAGGGCTTCACTCTGTACATCAATGAGACACTTCTGGTAGTTTCACTACATTCAGGATTAGCCAGAAATAATTGATCTATACTAAACATAGATCATGGCAATAAATGCACAACCACAATCCTTATTTTGTTATCGTACTATTAGCGCAATCGTTTTTGACTCCAACCATCCATGTGCAGTCTGAATACTGTGGGCCACTATGTGCATATTGCCTTAGAAAGGCATATTGAAAAACACAGCCATTGTTGCACAGATAGAGGAGTACATTACACCAGTGATAAAAGATCATTGTGATGACACCTTCCAGTTTAATTAACACAAATTCCATTTTAATCAACAAAGTTGACAAAGTGAACATTAAAATTCTTTTCCTAATAGTGAACTGACTAAAAAATAACTGCACAACACAGTATGTTAAAAAGAAGAGGTGACACCCCAGAGGAGGAAGATGGCATTGGGGTACTTATGTATTAGGCGCGCTGCTAATACATAAGTACCCTAATGCCGAGGATGCTAATACATAAGTACCCTAATGCCGAGGATGCTAATACATAAGTACCCTAATGCCGAGGATGCTAATACATAAGTACCCTAATGCCGAGGATGCTAATACATAAGTACCCTAATGCCGAGGACCGAATTTGGGATTTGACAATGAATGAAGTGGATCCATACTTATGGCCATTGAATTCCATATGATTACACCAACATCTATAATAATAATAATAATAATAATTATGGTACTTGTGAGTTATCTGGACGCCCGATTTTTTGATTGTATGCCTTAAGTTAAGGCATACAATCAGATACGATGCGATGCGATATCGCATCGCATCGCATCGCATGCGACCATCGGATGCGATGACCCGATTTTTCCATAGGAATCAATGTTAAAATGATTCCTATGGAAAAAGGGGTCCTTTTCATACCCCTACTATCCAAGTGGGCATGGAGTTGGATATAAACCTGTGGCGAGCGTAGCGAGCCACCGAGCCCGAAGCGTGGCGAGCGAAGCGAGCCCCGCGAGGGGACGGTATTCCGTGTCCCCTCGCGGGGCTCGCTACGCTCGCCACGCTTCGGGCTCGGTGGCTCGCTACGCTCGCCACAGGTTTATATCCAACTCCATGCCCACTTGGATAGTAGGGGTATGAAAAGGACCCCTTTTTCCCATTGAATTCCATGTTAAAATGGACTCAGTCCATTTTAACATTGATTCCTATGGAAAAATCGGGTCATCGCATCGCATCGCATCCGATGGTCGCATGCGATGCGATGCGATGTGCCCGATCCGACCCGATTTTGAAATCGGGCGTCCGGATAACTCACAAGTACCATAATTATAATAATAATAACAATAATATTTCCCCATTTTACTTCCATATCACTAATATTTATATAGCACAATCTTTTAATTTACTGTATTAATTAATTCATTCATTGTTGGTACCTGAATATGGTACAGTACATTAATCCTTTGTGTGCCAATGCCGCTGTGAGAGATCCTCAAAATATCCACTAAAAATGGCAGCGCCGCTCACAGCGATTGTTCTTTTTTTGGGTGCAAGATTTAACTAAACTGCCATTAATTGACGCGGCGTAATTTGTATTTATTTATACTACAGGAACAGTCGCTGTGAGCGATGCCGGCATTTTTAGCGAATATTTTGAGGATCTCTCACAGCAACCTTGGCGCCCAAAGGGTTAAAATGTAGTTACATGCCAGTTACCTGGTATCATGTGCAGTAACCTGGGAAATATTTGTCAGTGTGAAAGGGTATTATGCTGAAGCCCTGAAAATCTGACCTGTTGGAGAGGCATCCGGACTGGAGTGGAGAATCATTGCTCTTTGTAAGTGCAGGGAAAAATAAATTGTAATTGCAGCTGTGAGTTTTAAAAGGAGTCTGCTGATACCCATATGTAGCGCCCAATGACCCCCTCAGGTTACCAATACCTGGATAGTGGCAGCTGCTCTCCAATCACAGCAATCAAGGCAAAGACGTCAGCAGGTATGAAAAATGCTAATTCCTGGAGGGCAGCTTGTCACCTGAATATTGTATCGCCGCTGTTCTGCAGCTTAAGCTGGGCACTCACTATGCAATTATCTGCCAGATTGGGGCACCCAGGTCATTTTGTGGAATTTTAGGCACATTTTGTTTATCTCTACGATTGGGAACATTACTCTGTGCCTAGTGCAGGAACGCACCTCTGCGGCGTGGCAAGCCAAGCAGTACACTAATTGGGGTATTATGTGCTCAAACCTACAGTTTGACACCCCCCAAAATAAAAAACTTTGTGTTGAGGTTTTAATGTGTTGACTTTTTCTGTCATCCTTTTTCACATGTCGACTAATTACCTACCTAGACACAGTAATCCTTTGCTGATGACTTTTGGAACCGCACCCGCAGCTTGGACAGATGGTCTGCCAGATAATTGTATAGTGTGTGGGCCCAGCTTTAGCTATGGCTGGAGGCTACCGTCTGCAGTGTTAATCACACTGTAATAATTTATGTTGTACTGCTTTAGCCAGAATCACTTGAAAGGCAAAGCTAAGTTGGTTTTGTCTGGTAAATTGGTACTTATATGTTAGTTGGACGCCCACTATAGTTAGTACGCTCATACCCCCACTCTCCATGTCGAGTTGATTTTATACAGTGTGGGGAGCACAGCGAGCCACCGAGCCCGAAGTGTGGCAAGCCCAGCGAGGGGACATGGAAAACTAAGCAAATAGCTTAGTGGGTGCCCAACTAACATATAAGTACCGGTAAATTATTCCCTCTTTATAAATCAGGTAGAAACATACAGAATCCTGCGTCTCGCATTCTTGCATTTCTCCGTACAGCGGTGTAAAAGATGCATGTCCCCACATTACTGTTATAATTAGTGGTGGTCAACGATTGAAATTTTTAAGCGCATGAAATTTTTGCAATTAACTACGATTAATCGCACTGATAGTCACTTAAGTGCCGCTTACCTAAAATCTTGTTGCCAGGTGGGATTACATGCTTGTTGCCATGGTAGGATCCATGCTTGCCAGGGGTTTCATGCTTGCTGCCAGGGGAGGTTTACTTGCTTATTGCCAGGGGAGGTTTACTTGCTCGTTGCAAGGGGGGATTTACTTGCTCCATGCCAGGTGGGGGGGGGGGGGGGGGGGGGGGGGTGGTTACTTGCTCTTTGCCAGGGGTTGCATGGCCACAGTGCTCCCAGAATCCGCACTTCCGGGTAGCGTTGGGCACTCTGCACTTCCCAGGCAAACGCTAGAGGTAAAGGAGCACCTCTAGCGTCTGTCTTCTTCATAGCAGTGGCCATTTTTGGAGGGGCACAGGGTCTCCGTCTGCATGAGCTATATTGTACATGCTATTGTCCAGTGTTTACACATTGAGCAATGAACAATTAGCATGCCCAAGGGTTGTTATTGACACCCTCACCCCGTTGCCTGTACATGCATGCCAGTCTGCCCAGTACTATTGCATCACGCCAATCTCCTAAGAAAAGCTATTCAGTACTATATTCTACCTAACGGCTCCCACAACCTCGTACTAACTACAACAGTGATGGCTAACCTTGACACGCCAGCTGCTGTTGAACTACACATCCCAGCATGCCCTGCATCAGTTTTACTATTTGGCCATGCTAAAACTGATGCTGGGCATGTTGGGATGTGTAGTTCAACAACAGCTGGAGTGTCAAGGTTAGCCATCACTGAACTACAATAACCAATTTGCTTGGGAAAACAAAGGGTCTTCCGGATCATCTCCACAAAATCTCCGTTGCTTAGGGAAGATGGAAAGCAACTAACCAGAAAAATTGTCCAACTAGCAAACCGGCTGCCTCCGCAATATGTGCACTTCAAACGGTGCCTGGCTAATCCATACGAGTAACAATATGTAGTCATCTTTCTAGGTTTTTATTATTTTAATTTTATTAGAATAGCTCAAGATTCACATCAATGTCCCTTGGTTGTAGACACCAGTCTATCATACAGCACAACTGCCTATGTAATCTGAGGCCTCAGGTCTGCAGGAGTACTGATTATGTCACTTGCAAGGTCGCCAATCACAGCTTTGGCTGTAGCTGTTGCCGTGGGATACAGATCATGCTCTTGTTCTTCCTTAGGTCAATTAATTTGCTGTTGGTGATATTCTGCTGTGAGTGCCACCCAGTGGTAGAAATTGGGAACAGCTGCTAATCAGTCCTATCAGTGTTTCAAATACAGGCCAGGCACTGCATGCCACCGGGCAGCTGGGGAAGTAGTCTCTGGCTCTGAGTCTCTCTCTTTTGTTTCTATTGGATAAAGAACAGAACAATAAATCCCCTACTTAGATAATAGCTGTACACATTTCCTCTGTAGCATATCCTAATAGTAAAACTGTGGGCATGCTGGGATGTGTAGTTCCACAACAGCTGGAAGACCACATACCTACCAACTGTTTTGATAACAGCGGGACAGTCCTGCTAAGTGGACACTGTCCTACCGGCAGGTTGCAGTGTTCTACGGATAGGGGGCGGGGACAGTTGGGGGGAGCCTAGGATTACTTCTGCTTCGGTGATCACTAAATAGATTATGCACACATGCACGAGGCATCTACATAACATGTCCCCAGTAGTGCCAGTTACATAACATGTCCCCAGTAGCGCCAGTTACATAACATGTCCCCAGTAGTGCCATTTACATAACATGTCCCCAGTAGCGCCAGTTACATAACATGTCCCCAGTAACGCCAGTTACATAACATGTCCCCAGTAGTGCCATTTACATAACATGTCCCCAGTAGTGCCATTTACATAACATGTCCCCAGTAGTGCCATTTACATAACATGTCCCTAGTAGTGCCATTTACAAAACATGTCCCCAGTAGTGCCATTTACATAACATGTCCCCAGTAGTGCCATTTACATAACACGTCCCCAGTAGTGCCATTTACATAACACGTCCCCAGTAGTGCCAGTTACATAACACGTCCCCAGTAGTGCCAGTTACATAACACGTCCCCAGTAGTGCCAGTTACATAACACGTCCCCAGTAGTGCCAGTTACACAACACGTCCCCAGTAGTGCCAGTTACACAACACGTCCCCAGTAGTGCCAGTTACACAACACGTCCCCAGTAGTGCCAGTTACACAACACGTCCCCAGTAGTGCCAGTTACACAACACGTCCCCAGTAGTGCCAGTTACACAACACGTCCCCAGTAGTGCCAGTTACACAACACGTCCCCAGTAGTGCCAGTTACACAACACGTCCCCAGTAGTGCCAGTTACACAACACGTCCCCAGTAGTGCCAGTTACACAACACGTCCCCAGTAGTGCCAGTTACACAACACGTCCCCAGTAGTGCCAGTCACACAACACGTCCCCAGTAGCGCCAGTTACACAACACGTCCCCAGTAGCGCCAGTTACATAACACGTCCCCAGTAGCGCCATTTACATAACATGTCCCCAGTAGCGCCAGTTACATAACATGTCCCCAGTAGCGCCAGTTACATAACATGTCCCCAGTAGTGCCAGTTACATAACATTATTATTATTATTATAATTTTATTTATAAGGCGCCACAAGTGTTTCGCAGCGCCGTACAAAGGAACAATACAGGGAGACAAAGCTTGGCATAACATTGAATAAATAACAAAAATACAGTACAAATAGAGAGCGCCACAGATCAATACACATTACAGCTTAAATGTAAGTAGTGAGGACTCAATCAACATACAACTAGAGGCTTGAGGCCAATGATGGAGAGGAGTATGCGGACAAAGATGGTCACTGAGTGTTGGAGTATAGGAGAGCTGTGAGTGAAATGTGAAGAGAAGTGGGCTTTGACAACAGGAAGGAAGAGGGCCCTGCTCAGAGGAGCTTACAATCTAGTAGTAATAACATGTCCCCAGTCGTGCCCGTTACATAACATGTCCCCAGTCGTGCCCGTTACATAACATGTCCCCAGTAGTACCAATTACATAACATGTCCCCAGTAGTACCAATTACATAACATGTCCCCAGTAGTACCAGTTACATAACATGTCCCCAGAAGTGCCCTAGTTACATAACATGTCTCCAGTAGTACCATTTACATAACATGTCCCTAGTCGTGGCAGTTACATAACATGTCCCCAGTAGTGCCAGTTATATAACATGTCCCCAGTAGTGCCAGTTACATAACATGTCCCCAGTAGTGCCAGTTACATAACATGTCCCCAGTAGTACCAGTTACATAACATGTCCCCAGTAGTACCATTTACATAACATGTCCCTAGTCGTGGCAGTTACATAACATGTCCCCAGTAGTGCCAGTTATATAACATGTCCCCAGTAGTGCCGGTTACATAACATGTCCCCAGTAGTAGCAGTGCCAAAGGGCTGAAAGTGTAACCGTTTGTGACATCACCCCTCTTTGTGACATCATCACACTGTCTGTGACATCATCACACTGTCTGTGACATCATCACACTGTGACATCATCACACTATATATATGGGCATAGGCTGAGCTATGACCATATATGGGCATAGGCTGAGCCTAACAGGGTATAAATAAGGGTGCCCGGACTGCTGGACCTCATTTTGCTGCAGCCTCTCGACAAGATAAGTCACAGTCTAGAGAAGTCAAAGCAGAGAAGCTAACAACAGTCTAGAGAAGTCAAAGCAGAGAAGCTAACATGCCGGTCTCTCAAGGGCCAGCCACACCATCCCGGCCTCAGTATGGGCCTGTGGCACCAAAACATGTTGTGCGAAGGCAGCCAACATCTGAGCAGGCCAAGCTGGCGACATCTGGGCCAACATCTGAGCGGGTCAAAGCGGCGACCCAGGTCAAGGCCAAGCCGCCGAGCACATTTCATTACAATGTGTACAGTCTAGGGCCCTCTTCCTATATAGACACACACAAAAAAACAAAGCTGGCAGAACCAATCAAGCCAAAAGCCCCGGTCAAACCAAAGCTGGCAGAACCAGTCAAGCCATTGAGCCCCCCTCCTTACAGGGTGTGCAGTCTAGGGCCCCCCTCTTGCTATATAGACGCATTCAAACCAAAGCTGGCAGAACCGGGCAAGCCTAAGCTGGCAGCCCCGGTCAAACCAAAGCTGGCAGGCCCTGTCAAGCCAAAACCTGCAGCCCCGATCAAGCCTAAGCGGGCAGCCCTGGACAAGCCAAAGCTGGCAGACCCAATAAAGGCCAAACCAACAAACCTGGTCAAGCCAAAGCCTGCAGCCCCAGTCGAGCAAAAGCTGACAGACCCAATCATGGCCAAAACAACAGACCTGGTCATGCCCAAGCCAGCAGACGCGGTCATGCCCAAGCCGGCAGACACGGTCATGCCCAAGCCGGCAGACGCGGTCATTCCCAAGCCGGCAGACGCGGTCATTCCCAAGCCGGCAGACCCGGTCATTCCCAAACTGGCAGATATGGTTAATGCTGCCAAATGCACACCCCTGTCTGTGGATGATCGCCCAGCCCAGCAGAAGAAACCTGGCTCGTTCAGGTCAAGAGTCTCCAAATTCATGAAAAACGGGTGCTGCACGAGTTAGACAACAACAGACTCCTGCAAAAAAAAAAAATCCCTCCCCTCCCCCCCCCCCTCCCTCCCCTCCCCAACCCACCTGAACTATACTAGGCTATTCTATGCTATGCTTAGCTATGCTATGCTAAGACTTCGGTCTTAGTATAGCATAGCTAAGCACAGCATAGAATAGAATAGCTTAGCATAGATAGTCTTAGCTAAGACAATGTTAAGACTAGGCTATTCTATGCTATGCTTAGCTATGCTATTCTAAGACAATGGTCTTGGTATTGCATAGCTAAGCATAGCATAGATTAGCATAGTCCTAACATAGTCTCAGCTAAGACTATCTATGCTATTCTATGCTATGCTTAGCTATGCTGTGCTAAGACTATGGTCTTAGTATAGCATAGCTAAGCATAGCATAGAATAGTATAGCACAGGCTCCTCCCCTCCCTCCCCCTCCACCCACCTGATGAGGTCACCTTGACGTGGTAGGTGGGCTCACATTTTTGTGCCAAGAACCTCAATGTCCCCCATGTTCATGTTATTGGTTTCTCTGCTTATTGTGTACCTGCATTTTCTGACATCCCTCTTCCAGTGCCTCGCTGAGTGTTTCTGTATGTATATGTGTAATGAAGGTTAAATTGTTTTATACAGTATGTGAACTTTTCATATATTATTATATGAATCTACTGTACATTACTGTAATGATATTTCTTATCATTTAATCTTTTTGAATAAATGAAATAATAAAACTAATGTCATATAGAAAATAAGTTGCTGTAACCAAAATAACTATTCCCCAGAGACATTGTCCTACAGAAAAGTCACAGCCCCTGTATTACATACAAATGTACAGTACATTACCGATTTATTTCCATATCATAGGTATCCTAGTGCCGGTTACATAATATGTCCCCAGTAGTAGCAGTGCCAAAGGGCTGAAAGTGTAACAGTCTGTGACATCACCCCTCTTTGTGACATCATCACACTGTCTGTGACATCACCCTGGACTCAGCTGCATTGTTATGCTATATGTAACAATGACAGTTAGGAAGTGGCTGGAATATGTGCAGGGAAATTATAAACTGATGTGTTTGTAACTGGCAGAGATTAAAATGCTGTTATCACATGAATGTGCTGTTAGCTCACAGATGCTATGTCACATGGATGATTATTCTTGTGGTTTATTTATTAATGATTTAATAATGGTTTAATACTGATTTTTTTTTAATGTTTTTATTGAGATTTTCACATATACATAGCAAATATTCCAAAAGGAAAAAATATGCAAGCAGTATGATAAAATAGTACACATTGCAACATCGACAGAAGGAGGATCTCAACGTCAGAGTCGAAGTATAAACATTCCTCGCAGATTACTCTTTTCATCATCAGAAAAATTACTGAAAAATATTAACCTTATATATATATATATATATCGTGATGCCTAGAAAATTGCTAAGGTACATGTGATACCATCAATGTCAAGAGTGTGTTATAAAGCTTTGGACAAATATGGAATCAAAACCAATCTAATAAATCTGAGCTAGTTAAACATACAAAATAGTAAAGACTCATTCATCCATCATTCACACCGGAGGGAAATAAGGGGGGGGGGGGTGTATATTATCTAAGAGTAACCTCAAGTATATGTTCTCTAAATTAAGGTGATAACGTTTCAATTAGCGGGGACCATTTAGATAAGAATTTCTGGGTTTTACAGTCCACATCTGGGAGAGTAGACCCGTAACAAAGTATTGTGGTCAGCTCAGATTGTAAATGCTCAAGCCTGGGGGGTACAGGGGAAATCCACTGCTTAACTATGAGCTTTTTTGTAACTGTAAGGATTATTATCAGAAGGGGGATCATTGGGTGTGCGGACTGGGGTATCTGCCAAGCAGCAGTTTGTAAACCTTAAAGAGCTTTTATATTGAACGGTAGGTCAATATCAAATGAGTTATGTATATACCATTTCACTTTGAACCAAAATTTTGCCATTTTGGGACAGTGCCAAAAGTTGTGTAGAAATAGGGCTTTTGGAGAATGACACTTAGGGCATCTACCTGAGTCTGAAGAAACCATGTATATTCTCTGGCCCGGTGAAATATATGCTCGGTACAGAAATTTCAAATGGATCTCCTGTAATGGCGCTGAGTGCAAAATGTTAAATATGGATGGTATAGAATGAGTTAGGTCTCGTCTAGTCACAGGGGAAGAGAATTCTGAAGACCAAGTCTCGAGGAGAGGGGACCATAGCTTACCCATGTTTATAATGGAGATAAGTATGTCGCCATATAGCCATTGCGTTTTATAATGTGTTTTGCTAATTCTAGTAATCAGTGAGGTGAGAGGGTCCGGTGTTTCTTCATTTGGCCAGGGGATTGGAAGAGACTGTATATAGTGTCGCAGTTGTAGGTGCATGAAAAAATCTGACCAAGGTAAATCAAAAAGATTTACTAAATCAGTGAAAAAATATAGAGAACCACCTGGGTCACACACATCTCTAATTGCAGAGATTCCTTTAAGCTTCCAGACAGTGAATCTAGAATTGGTAAGAGGTGGGGTAAAACAAGGATTGCCTCCTATAGATATAAATTTGGAATGTGTAGGGTTTCTGCCCCAAGCTTTATGTATGGCCCCCCAGGCCTGGTATGTATCCCAAAACAGAATATTATTTTTTTAAAGTGGGCGGTATAAGGGATTTCGGGGTATGTAGCAGGGCTTTGAGATCATATGGGGCCACTAGTGCTTGTTGCAAATTATAATTAGTATAAATAGAGGAGTCTAATAACCAATCCGAAATGTACCGAAAGGCGACGGCTCTAGAGAAGGATAGAAGGTCCGGGACGGCCAGGCCACCATGCTCCTTATGGAGCTTCAGTTTTGTTAAGGCTATACAGGGTTATTTATTATTCCATTAAAATTTTGTAAATAGTTTATCGTAGGCTGAACAGTCTTTCCTGTTGGGTCTCAGAGGCAGCATCTGTAGCGTGTAAGATATTTTTGGAAATATGATACTTTTTAAAGTCGCCACCCTCCCCAGTGACGAAATCGGTAAGGAAGACCAAGAGGTCAATACCTGAGAGATTTTGGACATAATCGGGTTATAATTTGTTGCGTATAATTTAGTCAGGTCGGCAGGGACAAAGACACCTAGATATGTTAGTTTCATTTTATTCAGGGAAAACTGAGAGAGGATAGGATTAGAAGCAAGTGTGAGGGCGGAAGGAGTGAGTGGAAGCAGGTCAGATTTAGAGGGATTTACCTTATAACCGGCAAAAGAACTAAAGTTATCAATGACGGACATAATATTAGGGATGGGTTTTAAAGGGTCGGATACAAAAAGGAGCATGTCGTCCGCAAATAAACGTGAACCCCTGTAAACGACTACAATTGTCTTAGGGAAATCGCTAATGGTTCAATAGCAAGGGAAAATAATAGGGGCAAGAGTGGGCAGCCCTGTCTGGTACCTCTTTTTAGAATTCCTGGATCAGATATATACCCATTGCATACAATCCGAGAACTAGAGGCTGTATATAAAGCGTTTAGGACACTGGAGAAGCCCGGCGGAAACCCAGAACGTGTGAGGGTGGTGTACAGATGGTCCCAACTGACATAATCGAAGGCTTTCTCTGCATCGAGAGAAAGAATGAAATGTGCGTCTGGGTTAGCCGTGGAGTTCGGCCAGTGTGAAGCAGCCAGAACCTTTCTAATGTTCCCTGTGGAATGACGACCCTTAATGAAGCCCGTCTGATCTGAGTGGACCACAGAAGGAAGAATTAACTTCAACCTATCTGCCAGAATTTTGGTATACAACTTGTAATCAACGTTGAGAAGTGATATGGGTCTGTATGATCCCGGCAAGTGTGGGTCTCTTCCCAGTTTGGGGAGGAGATGAATGAATGCATCAGTGAAATCAGTGGCGTCACTAGGGTTGGTGTCACCCGGTGTAGTAACTCATGGTGTCACCCCCCCCAACTTTCCATAAGTTGGAGATAGGATGCTTGTGCATGCTGAAAAATTGGGGTGTGGCCTATCAGAAGGGGGTGTAGCCTGTAACGTGATTGTATTGTGTAACTGCAGATTGTGCCAGCGCACCTATTGTAATCTTCCAGTTTATAGATGAATTGATTGATCAGTTCAGCTTAGTTCTACCCTGCATTGGCTATAAATCATTAAATACTGTTTATCCGTAATGCCAATTACACATTATGCCGCACACCGTGATGCCAATTACACAATAAGCTGCACACCGTGATGCCCATTACACCGCATACCGTGATGCCCATACGCCACACACCGTGATGCCAATTACACATTATGCCACACACCGTGATGCCAATTACACAATAAGCTGCATACCGTGATGCCCATTACGCCACACACCGTGATGCCAATTACACATTATGCAGCACACCGTGATGCCAATTACACAATAAGCTGCACACCGTGATGCCCATTACACCGCATACCGTGATGCCCATTACGCCACACACCGTGATGCCAATTACACATTATGCCACACACCGTGATGCCAATTACACAATAAGCTGCACACCGTGATGCAGGGGCGGATTGGGATGAAAAACCAGCCCGGGAAATTTCTGGGAGCAACCCTAATGGAGGCGGGATCTGTTTAGGTGTGGGGTTTGTCACGAGGAGCGGGATCCCTCCTCATGTGGCCTTTGTTGGACACAGTTGCAGCTGTCCTAGCATCTTTTGCTGCAGTTGCATACAGTAGGGGCCTTATTTTGGTTCACTCTTTCTGACAAAATCCTTCTTAGATGGACAAAATGACGTGCACTGCAGGGGGGCAAATGTAAAATGTGCAGAGACAATTAGATTTGGGTGAGCTATTTTGTTTCTGTTCAGGGTAAATACAGACTGCTTTATTTTTACACTGCAATATAGATCTCACTTTGAAGAAAAACCCCACCCAAATCTATCTCTCTCTGCACAAGTAACATGTGCCCCCCTGCAGTGCACATGGTTTTATCCATCTAAGAAGGATTTTGTCAGAAAGAGTGAACCAAAATAAGGCCCTATGTTACTATGGTAATGCTGCTACTAAACTCTTCCCTGACACGCCCCATGTCACACGCAATGTCCCTCCATGGGAAAAAACTATTTGCTGATACAGGAAAAATAAACAGATATATTGGCCTTAAAAGGAATAAATAATACACACTGGCACCCGGAAGGAAATTACAAATAAAAATATTGGCCCCTACAGGTAAAATAAAACACATTGGTCCCATTGGTCCCTACTGGAATGATTAAAACATATCGGCCCCACACTCTGTCCCCTGTTCTACTATATATCACACTCCCTCCCACTGCATCCTGTACTCTATTACACTCTACCTCCCACTGCGCTAGATCACACTCCCTCCCTTTGAAGCCTGTACTCTATCACACACTCCATCCCACTGCGATATATGACTTTTCCTCCCCCTGCGCTATATCACACACCCTCACCTGTGGCCTGCACTCTATCACACACTCCCTTCCACTGCACTATATCAGACTCCCTCCCCCTGCGCTATATCACACTCCCTCCCACTGCATCCTGTACTCTATTACACTCTACCTCCCACTGCGCTATATCACACTCCCTCACCTGCGGCCTGCACTCTATCACACACTCCCTTCCAGTGCACTATATCACACTCTCTCCCCCTGCGCTATATCACACACCCTCACCTGTGGCCTGCACTCTATCACACACTCCCTTCCACTGCACTATATCACACTCCCTCCCCCTGCGCTATATCACACACCCTCACCTGTGGCCTGCACTCTATCACACACTCCCTTCCACTGCACTATATCACACTCCCTCCCCCTGCGCTATATCACACTCCCTCCCCCTGCGCTATATCACACTCCCTCCCCCTGCGCTATATCACACTCCCTCCCACTGCATCCTGTACTCTATTACACTCTACCTCCCACTGCGCTATATCACACTCCCTCACCTGCGGCCTGCACTCTATCACACACTCCCTTCCACTGCACTATATCACACACCCTCACCTGTGGGCTGCACTCTATCACACACTCCCTTCCACTGCACTATATCACACTCCCTCCCCCTGCGCTATATCACACTCCCTCCCCCTGCGCTATATCACACTCCCTCCCACTGCATCCTGCACTCTATTACACTCTACCTCCCACTGCGCTATATCACACTCCCTCACCTGCGGCCTGCACTCTATCACACACTCCCTTCCACTGCACTATATCACACTCCCTCCCCCTGAGCTATATCACACTCCCTCCCCCTGCGCTATATCACACTCCCTCCCCCTGCGCTATATCACACTCCCTCCCCCTGCGCTATATCACACTCCCTCCCCCTGAGCTATATCACACTCCCTCCCCCTGCGCTATATCACACTCCCTCCCACTGCATCCTGTACTCTATTACACTCTACCTCCCACTGTGCTATATCACACTCCCCCACCTGCGCTATATCACACACCATCACCTGCGGCCTGCACTCTATCACACACTCCCTTCCACTGCACTATATCACACTCCCTTCCCCTGCGCTATATCACACTCCCTCCCCCTGCGCTATATCACACTCCCTCCCCCTGAGCTATATCACACTCCCTCCCCCTGCACTATATCACACTCCCTCCCCCTACTCTATATCACACTCCCTCCCACTGCATCCTGTACTCTATTACACTCTACCTCCCACTGTGCTATATCACACTCCCTCACCTGCGGCCTGCACTCTATCACACACTCCCTTCCACTGCACTATATCACACTCCCTCCCCCTGCGCTATATCACACTCCCTCCCCCTGCGCTATATCACACTCCCTCCCCCTGCGCTATATCACACTCCCTCCCCCTGCGCTATATCACACTCCCTCCCCCTGCGCTATATCACACTCCCTCCCCCTGCGCTATATCACACTCCCTCTCCCTGCGCTATATCACACTCCCTCCGCCTGCGCTATATCACACTCCCTCCCCCTGCGCTATATCACACTCCCTCCCCCTGCGCTATATCACACTCCCTCCCACTGCATCCTGCACTCTATTACACTCTACCTCCCACTGCGCTATATCACACTCCCTCACCTGCGGCCTGCACTCTATCACACACTCCCTTCCACTGCGCTATATCACACTCCCTCCCCCTGCGCTATATCACACTCCCTCCCACTGCATCCTGTACTCTATTACACTCTACCTCCCCCTGTGCTATATCACACTCCCTCCCCCTGCGCTATATCACACTCCCTCCCACTGCATCCTGTACTCTATTACACTCTACCTCCCCCTGCACTATATCACACTCCCTCCCCCTGCGCTATATCACACTCCCTCCCATTGCATCCTGTACTCTATTACACTCTACCTCCCACTGCGCTATATCACACTCCCTCACCTGCGGCCTGCACTCTATCACACACTCCCTTCCACTGCACTATATCACACACCCTCCCCCTGCGCTATATCACACTCCCTCCCCCTGCGCTATATCACACTCCCTCCCCCTGCGCTATATCACACTCCCTCCCCCTGCGCTATATCACACTCCCTCCCCCTGCGCTATATCACACTCCCTCCCATTGCATCCTGTACTCTATTACACTCTACCTCCCACTGCGCTATATCACACTCCCTCCCCCTGCGCTATATCACACTCCCTCCCCCTGCGCTATATCACACTCCCTCCCCCTGCGCTATATCACACTCCCTCCCCCTGCACTATATCACACTCCCTCCCCCTGCGCTATATCACACTCCCTCACCTGCGGCCTGCACTCTATCACACACTCCCTTCCACTGCACTATATCACACTCTCTCCCCCTGCGCTATATCACACTCCCTCCCCCTGCGCTATATCACACTCCCTCCCCCTGCGCTATATCACACTCCCTCCCACTGCATCCTGTACTCTATTACACTCTACCTCCCCCTGCGCTATATCACACTCCCTCACCTGCGGCCTGCACTCTATCACACACTCCCTTCCACTGCACTATATCACACTCCCTCACCCTGCGCTATATCACACTCCCTCACCTGCGGCCTGCACTCTATCACACACTCCCTCCCCCTGCGCTATATCACACTCCCTCGCCCTGTGCTATATCACACACCAGTGGCGTAACTAGGGCTCCGCAGCCCCAACGGTGGCAGAGGGTGCCTGCGCCACCGGGGCGCAGGTTCACAGCGCTCTCACAGAGGCTGCCAAAGGCCAGGAGTCCTGTGTGAGCTCTGCAGCTGCAGCCAATAAGGAAACGCAGACTTGTCCGCCTCTGGCTGTCTGTGTGAGGGCTCTCAGTGACCCGCCCCATGACCCGCTGATGAGTGGGTCACTGAGCGTCCTCACACAGACAGCCAGAGAGCTCCCACTTCTACCCTGCCCGCCGCTCCCCCTTCCTCACTGCGTGATGGAGAGAGTGTCCGTCAGCCACTGGAGAGAGCCTGCTGCTCAATTCAGGATACTCTCCTCCCGGGCCTCACTGACGGATTAAAGCAGCACAGGTACTGTTCATTCTGTACCTGCGCTGTCAGTGTGTACCTGCTCTGTCACTGTGTTTAGGAGGGGGATGGCACCAGAATTTATTTACTTTTCTAGTTATGTCACTGTCACTCACCCTGAATTCTGTACTCTATTACACTGATACACTCCCTCGCCCATGGCTTGTGTTCTCACACACTCCCACCCCCTGCGGTCTGCGCTTTATTACACTGATGTTCTCCTTCACCTTCCGGCCTTTACCTACACTTACACGCTCCCTCTCCCCAAGTTGTACGCTCTATCACACTGGCACGCTCCCTCTCCCCGAGACGTACGCTTTATCACACCCCCTGAGCTTTATCACACTCACTTGCTCCCTCATCCTGCGCTCTATCACACTGACGTGCTCCATCACCCTATGGCCTGTGATCTTTCACACTGATGCACTCCCTCCCTTTGAGGCATGCACTCTATCACGCAGTCCCTAACCTTAACTTACTCCACCACCTTACCCACCCTCCCTGCAGCCTAAGCCTGACTGCATCCTAATTCAACACCCTTGGCTGATTTACATGTGCCGCACACTAGTTTAGTTTATTAACGCAGACACCACAAAACCCAATATGGCAGCAGTGCAAAGCCAGTTGTGCCTCTCCCTGTAGATACTGACACACACATACACTCTGGGCAGCCACTTCTCTCCCTCTTGCTGTGGAATCAGGCCAGTTCTGTGTAGCTCCGCCCAGGGCCGGTGCAAGGATGTTTGGTGCCCTCCTGCACACTATAAATTTGTGCTTCCTCTCCCATACTTAATAAAGGGACAATGCCCACCGCACACCGCAAAAAAAAAGGAGGTATGGCCATACAATAGTACCAATTCAAATGACTCAGTAGCACAATCTTGTTCACATTACACAGCACATAGCGCACACAGGGCACTCAATGTCTGGATTCCCACATCGGTCTCCTAACCGCTTGGTTTCTGAACATCGGTAAATCATACAAAATCTGTCTTGTAACAAATTTGGCAGGCTGACAGCTGGGAGTGCAGTGCTTAACTTACTGTACTGCCGCACATGGGCCTGTTCTGCATCCGACGTGCACGGCATCACTGGTGTGTGTAGTGGAGCTTCCTTCTGCTGGGTGGGGGCTTGAAGCCTCTTCAGTTGTACCCGCAGGCTTTCTGTAATGCAAGAAAGCTGTGATGGGTAACGCGCTTAGGGGATGGGGCCACAAGTGACAAGTATCCCCACAGAAAATCTTCCCACTATAGGTGACCCTCCAGTGCTCGAAGTAGCGTTATAACATACCACTGTATAATGCCCCACTATATATATATATATATATATATATTTATTATTATTATTATAATTTTATTTATAAGGCACCACAAGTGTTTCGCAGCGCCGTACAAAGGAACAATACAGGGAGACAAAACTTAGCATAACATTGAATAAATAACAAAAATACAGTACAAATAAAGAGCACCACAGTTCAATACACATTACAGCTTAAATGTAAGTAGTGAGGACCCAATCAACATACAACTAGAGGCTTGAGGCCAATGATGGAGATGAGTATGAAGAGGGTCACTGAGTGTTGGAGTAAAGGAGAGCTGTGAGTGAAATGTGAAGAGAAGTGGGCTTTGACAACAGGAGGGAAGAGGGCCCTACTCGGAGGAGCTTACAATCTAGTAGGAAGGGGAGACAGACAGATTACAAGAGGTGCAAGCGAGGGGGTGGTGGTTAGATAGCAGGATGTAAACAGGCAAGGGGTCGGAGAACCAGTTCCACTGAAGGTGTGCAGCACGGGCAAAGTCCTGTACTCTAGCATGCGAAGCAGTGATCAGGGTGGAGGAGAGACGACAGTCGTCAGCTGACCGTAGAGGGCGGGAGGGTGTATGAATGGAGATGAGGTTAGAGATATATGGAGCAATGGAATTAGAGATGGCCCTGTATGTGAGTGTGAGGTGTTTGAAGAGGATTCTGTAGGGGAATGGAAGCCAGTGCAGATTTTGTTGAAGGGGAGTAGCAGAGTTAGAGCGGCGGGAGAGGAAGATAAGCCTGGCTGCAGCATTGAGGACAGATTGGAGAGGAGCTAGTTGGGATTGAGCGAGGCCGGTGAGAAGAGCATTACAGTAGTCAAGCCGTGAGATGACTAATGAGTGGATGATCAGCTTAGTTGCACTCTGTGAGAGAAAGGGCCTGATGCGAGCAATGTTGCGTAACTGGAACCGGCAAGAATGGGCCAGGCCTTGGATGTGGGGTGCAAAGGAGAGGGAGGAGTGAATAGTGACACCCAGGCAGCGGAGTTGGGGAACAGGGGAGATGATGGTGTTGTTAACAGTGATAGAGATATTAGTAGGGGGCATAGCTCTGGGTGGGGGAAAGATAATAAGTTCGGTTTTGTCCATATTCAGCTTCAGAAATCGCTCAGACATCCAGGTAGAGATGGTAGAGATGGCAGAGAGGCAGTTGGAAACTTGAGAGAAAACAGTGGGGGACAGATCAGGAGAGGAGAGGTAGATTTGGGTGTCATCTGCATAGAGGTGATATTGGAAGCCAAAGGAGTTAATGAGTGCACCCAGAGAGGAGGTGTACAGAGAGAACAGAATGGGGCCAAGGACGAACCCTAAGGGACCCCGACAGGAAGGATAGAAGGTGGTGAGGTAGAGCCAGAGGCAGAGACTGAGAAGGAACGGTTGAAGAGGTAAGAGGAAAACCAGTTGAAGACTGTGCCAGAGAGGCCAATGTTTTGGAGTGTGTGGAGGAGGAGAGGGTGATCCACAGTGTCAAAGGCAGCAGATAGGTCCAAAAGGATAAGCAGGGAGAAGTGACCCTTGGATTTGGCTGACAGCAGGTCATTGGTGACTTTCACTAGGGCAGTCTCAGTGGAATGAAGTGGGCGAAAGCCAGATTGAAGGGGATCTAGGATGGAGTGGTCAGACAGGTAGCTGGTGAGACGCCTGTAAACCAGCCGTTCTAGTATTTTAGAGGCAAATGGGAGAAGAGAGATAGGGCGGTAGCTTGTGGGAGATAAAGGGTCCAGGTTAGGTTTTTAAAGAATAGGCGAGACCAGAGCGTGTTTGAAGGGTGAGGGAAAGATGCCAGTAGAAAGAGATAGGTTAAAGAGGTGAGCAAGGTGGGAGCAGCCAGTGGGGGAGAGGGAACTGAGGAGACGGGAGGGGAGAGGGTCCAAGGGACAGGTAGAGGGGGGAGAGGATGAGATGAGGGAGTGGACTTCCTCAGCTGTAGTAGGGCAGAAGTATGACAGAGTGGGGTAGTTGGTAGGGGAGGATGATTGGGGTGGGTGGGCAGCAGAGGGGGTATGGAAGGAGATATCATGTCGGATTACCTCAATTTTAGAGAGGAAGAAGGAGGCAAAGTCAGTGGCAGTGAGGGATGAAGGGAGGAGGGGTGGTGCAGGGCGAAGTAGAGTGTTGAAAGTTTCAAAGAGACGTCGGGGATTGGAGGAATGGGAAGAGATGAGAGATTTGAAGAAAGATTGTTTGGTATAGGAGAGAGCAGCGCTGTAGGAGGAGAGAATAAACTTGAAATGGAGGAAGTCTTCCAGAGAGTGAGATTTCCTCCAGAGGCGTTCAGCAGAGCGTGCACATTTTTGCAAGAATCTAGTTATTTTGTTGTGCCAGGGTTGTGGTTTAGAGCGTCGAAGGGGAACAGTGTGGAGGATAATATATATATATATATATATATATATATATATATATATATATATACGGCCAATGTTTGACAAAGGGGCTATGGGCGCCGAATCATGGGTGGCAGGGGTCACCTGGAACTAGAGCTGACAGCTGCTGTAAGCAGAGGAGATCAGCAGCTTGTCAGGGCGGCAGGGGTCACCTGGAACTAGAACTGACAGCTGCTGTAAGCAGAGGAGATCAGCAGCGTGTCAGGGCGGCAGGGGTCACCTGGAACTAGAGCTCACAGCTGCTGTAAGCAGAGGAGATCAGCAGCGTGTCAGGGTGGCAGGGGTCACCTGGAACTAGAGCTGACAGCTGCTGTAAGCAGAGGAGATCAGCGGCGTGTAAGGGCGGCAGGGGTCACCTGGAACTAGAGCTGACAGCTGCTGTAAGCAGAGGAGATCAGCAGCGTGTCAGGGCGGCAGGGGTCACCTGGAACTAGAGCTGACAGCTGCTGTAAGCAGAGGAGATCAGCAGCTTGTCAGGGCGGCAGGGGTCACCTGGAACTAGAACTGACAGCTGCTGTAAGCAGAGGAGATCAGCAGCGTGTCAGGGCGGCAGGGGTCACCTGGAACTAGAGCTCACAGCTGCTGTAAGCAGAGGAGATCAGCAGCGTGTAAGGGTGGCAGGGGCCACCTGGAACTAGAGCTGACAGCTGCTGTAAGCAGAGGAGATCAGCGGCGTGTCAGGGGTCACCTGGAACTAGAGCTGACAGCTGCTGTAAGCAGAGGAGATCAGCAGTGTGTCAGGGTGGCAGGGGTCACCTGGAACTAGAGCTCACCGCCGCTGTAAGCAGAGGAGATCAGCAGCGTGTCAGGGCGGCAGGGGTCACCAGGAACTACAGCTGACAGCTGCTGTAAGCAGAGGAGATCAGCAGCGTGTCAGGGCAGCAGGGGTCACCTGGAACTAGAGCTCACCGCCGCTGTAAGCAGAGGAGATCAGCGGCGTGTAAGGGTGGCAGGGGTCACCTGGAACTAGAGCTGACAGCTGCTGTAAGCAGAGGAGATCAGCAGCATGTCAGGGCGGCAGGGGTCACCTGGAACTAGAGCTCACCGCCGCTGTAAGCAGAGGAGATCAGCAGCGTGTAAGGGTGGCAGGGGTCACCTGGAACTAGAGCTGACAGCTGCTGTAAGCAGAGGAGATCAGCAGCGTGTCAGGGCGCACCTGGAACTAGAACTGACAGCCGCTTTACAGCGTTAAGCACTTGTCAGATCATCCAGGTGCACCCACCCCCTTCTGCTTACACCGGCTGTCAGCTCATCTTGCTGCATGGTAACCGCAAGCCCTGCTGGATGCCCCGAGTCTCTCCCTGGCACAAGTAGGCGAGTGGCCACTGATCCCCTCTGCAGAACAGTGGCTGTTAGCTGTTCCCGTGTGTGTACCGTGCTGACATGCCGCACTTCCCCTCTGATGAGAGCGGCTGTCAGTGAAGTTCTTACGGCTAAGCCGGTCCATCAGTAGATATCAGAGTTGTGTTAGCGGGGGGAGGGGCACCAGAATGAAAGAGCTGACACATGTGCCTTTTGTGGGGTCGCTGGTAGACGCATTGGATGGCTGCCAATCGACCTCTGGTCATATGCGCTGCTTAGGTCTCTGGCAGGGCACAGTCATAAGGGCAGGGAGATTTCAGTACATTATAAAATGGGCAGGGCGCTGCGCCCTGCAAAACAACAAAACAAGGCTACTGGGAACACTATAAATATATACACACACAAACAGATAGATATCCATCATTACATATATGTAGATTGATATAGACACATAGATAGATAGATAGATAGATAGATAGATAGATAGATAGATAGATAGACAGACAGAGACACATAGATAGATGATAGACAGACACATAGAAGACAGATATACAGACACATAGATGATAGATAGACAGAGATACATAGGTAGATGATAGATAGACAGAGACAGAGACATATAGATAATAGACAGACAGACAGACAGACAGATAATCACTAAACTCACTTAGTTCCTCTGTACTGGTCCAGGGCAGTCTCTCTATTGTTCATGGCAGGTGATGAGATGGCTCCATGGATATGGGGACATCCAGTGGCTCCTGGCAGTACTGCAGTCAGCAGTAACTGCAGCACTCTTCTCTCCTTTGTTGTCCTTGTAGCTCCGCCGCCCGCCATGTCCGTGTAGCCCCGCCCCCAGCCAAGTCCGTGTAGCTCCGCCCCCCGCCGAGTCTCAGGCACTGCAGTGCAGCCTAGAGATGGGCAAAACGGCGCATTAGTATGAGTCGGGATCCGCCGGATCGTTAAGTGAAAAGATACGTATCTTTTAGACAGGGACCTCGGCTCACTTTTAATAAAAAAAGGGGGAATATACATGACCGAGTAAAAACACTGACCGATGGCTGGGTGCAGAATCGTCATCGATGTCAACCATCGATGGCATCTGCACCGATGGCCATCCCTGGCTGCAGCAGCTAATCTTTCTATCACTTGTAATCACAGCACTGTACTCCAGAGGTAGGACATCTCAGCTGCCACAGGTGGCAGCACTGAGATCAGGAAAATGCTTTGTAAACTGAAACGGATCACCTTTTTGGGATCGGCGGATCATTCGTTCTTGGGTGGGAGCCGTTCAAAAGATCCAGTTCGTTCGCGAACGACCCATCTCTACTGCAGCCTGACAGGCAGCCTCATAAGTGGGGTGAGGGACCGGCCTGCCGGGAAACTACCCGGTGTCCAAGCATACCAATCCGCCCCTGCAAGGCTCATATGATATCTCAGGGCTGTGCACTAACACTGCACTGGCTGCCTGCAGAAGGTGGTGTCACCCCAGAGACTGGTGACACCTAGCGCGGCCCGCACCTGCCTAGTGACGCCACTGAGTGAAATATTGTGGGATGGTATGAGAAGTCAAAATTGTATTAAATACCTGTACCAAGGGGTCAATAATCTTAGGGGAGAGGAGTTTGTAAAATTCACCGAAATATCCACCAGGGCCCGGTGATTTGAAGGATTTAAGTTGAGAAATAATTTGTTCCACCTCCTGAGAGGTAATAGGGGCGCAAACTGAATCAGCAGCCTCTGCACTAATAGTGGGTAGGGTAACAGTAATTAATAGTTCCAGAAAGTAGATTTAGCCTGGGTATTTATGGAGGGTTGGGAGAAGATATCTGTGTAAAAGTCTGATAACACCTTTGCTATGTCACTAGATTTAGTCATTAGGGAGCCTTCATACCCTCCAACTGTACCGTTTTAGCCTGGACAGTACCGTTTTTTAACGGCCTGTACCGGCTAAAAATCCTTGTACCGATTGTACCGTTTTTTTTTTCATTTTTAATACAGTAGCACTGCGCTTCCTCCCCCGAGGTGGCCAAGGGGACTCTGGGAGATGTAGTTTCCTACACCGCCGGCTGCTTATTGGGTAGCGTGAGGGGTAGCCAGCTGACAGGACTACAACTCCCGAGGTGCACCACCTCGGGGGGAGAAGGGACGGAGGCGGAGCGTGCCGCAAGCCAATCACATGGCAACAAACTGAGAGGTGGGAGAGCATCGGCGGGCGCCGGGTGAATGAAAATGTGCAGCGCCGTCTGTGTTTGCTCCAATTCTGCTGCCCATGTGGAGTCAGTTCTATCAGCTGTCAGGTATAGTGGTTGCTGCGCTGTGTTAGACTCAGACCCCGGTTGCCGCGTGTGCTTATGTGAGCAGGCCAATGCGGGGACACTGTACCATAGCAGCAGCAGCATTAGTATAATTTTATGTTCCACTCCAGTACCATTGAACGTATAGAAAACGAGGTATGACCACGCCCCCTTCCCATGGCCACACCCCTTTTTTCCAGTTGTACCGAATTCACCCCTTCAAATGTTGGAGGGTATGAGCCTTCTGGGGATTTGAGCGACTGGATAAGGGAATTTGGTGCAGTCCCTTTCAATAAATTAGAAAGAAGACGACCAGTTTTGTTGCCAAACCGATAAAATCTATGATTTTTGTGGAAAGAGTGTTTATTACCCATAGTGGTCATAATTGAATCAAAATGCGATTTAGCTGCAGAATATTTCTGTCTATTAGAGGGGGGTCGGAGACTGTCTGTCGTCGTCAGTTTCTGTTGCGACACTATGAAAGTTGAGACAAACCTCTTTTTACGCCGAGACACATACTCAATAAGTTGGCCTCGTAATACAGCTTTAGCGGCCTGCCAAAACACCAAAGGGTCTGAGTGTGCTGATTGTATATTGTTAGCGAGGTAGTCCTCCCAGCAAAGTCTAAGCTGCTTGCGAAAAGGGACTGAGGAGACAAAAGAAGTAGGGAATTGCCATCGTTTAAAAGCTTCCACATCTACATTTAAGGCAATAGTGGTCCAAATCAATCCATGGTCTGAAAGTGCCATGGGTTCAATTTCGGCTTGGCTAGCATTGGGGATAATAGAGTCAGACAATAATAGATAATCTTTTCTAGAAAGGGAGCCGTGGGCCGCCGACAGGCACGTGTACTGTCAGTAGGGGGCAAAAATCTCCACACATCTGTGATTTTGAGTTGGTGTGATAGGTGAGGGATGCCAAGCCTGGGGGTTAGGCGCTTTGAAGCACGGGAGGAGGTATCTAGATAAGGGGTGGTTATTATGTTGAAATTGCCCCCAACAATTAAGGGCTTAGATGAGAACAGGTACAATTTAGATAATATATCGGTCATGAAGGCCTTAGAATAGAAGTTGGGTGCATACACTGAACACAAAACATAATTACAGCTGTAAAGAGAAATTTCTAAAATTAGGCAACGCCCCTCTGGGTCAGTAATGGTATTTGTAACCTCAATCGGAAGGTTGCCCCTTGCCAATATCATCACCCCTCGGGCTTTCGAATTGTAGGAGGCGGTGGCAGCACACGCCATCCCAGGGTATTTAATTTTTGTGCTTCCGCGGGGAGACGATGAGTCTGTTGAAGGTAAACCAGATCCATACCCAGTTTTTTAAGATACAAGAGGCACTTCTTCCTTTTTATCGGAGAATGTATACCTCCAATATTCCAGGAACCAACTTTAATGGTAGCCATCATTTAAAAATGAAAGAGAAAGGCGATCAGAGACCCCCTCCAACAAGTAACACCATACTCTATATATTATAATTGAGGCAACAAGAAGTACAAAGATAACATAAAAGAAGGGGTGATGAGAAAGGGGGAAGGGAAGCAAGCACACAGCACACTCACATACAACAAAGTAACATTCGAGAGGGGATTCACAAAAAGGAATCACCGTCTCCTTGAGTCTATAGACTTCACGGTGAGAAACAAAATAAGGCCGTGACAACATGGAGCTAAATTGGCTCCTGGCCCTATCACCCATTTTTATTATTATTAACTAAGAAAGAACACTTGAACATAATTATGTAGTAGCTATTAAATGTAGCACAACAGGGACATTTCTCCAGGGAAGCGTCAGCGTTACCTATGAGGCTGCAAGAGGGGCACAACCTGTACTGTAGAGGTTGAAAAACCTATGGAAGGTTAAGGACAAAATACGCTGTCCCACAGAGTGAGTGCATAGATCAGTCCTCATTGATGTCATCCGGGGTGATACCAGAAGGTAAGCCTCTGCATCAGCCGGCGTGTTAAAGTCCCGGGAGGTATTTCCATGGAACACGCGAAGGCATGCAGGGTAGAGAAGAGCACATTTTTGGCCTAATAATGAATTTAATCAATTTCAAATTGATGGAAATTGATCTTAATGTTGGGTTTTAGTACACATATATTAGCAGCTGGCACGATGCTTACCGGAGGGCACCGACGTTATATTGTATTATATCAGTATTGCACACTGGGAGTGCCGCCCTTACAGAATTTAATCTCTTATATATTTAGCCAGATCCGTCACTCAAAAGCAGTGTAGGGAACGGTGGGCGGGGTTCCACGGGTGATTGACAGGCCCGTCCACCGTTATCCACACTGCAGAACCTGGACACTTCCGTTCTACACAGGCTACGTCCTACACAGCAAGCTCCCGCCCCCTCCACCCCATGTCCACCCAAGCACACCCCAAACACCACCCCACGGCTGCACAGCACTCTGTACAGGCACTTTAGCCCCGCCCACCCTCCTTGCCCCTTACTGCCCACACGTGCAAGGTACGACCCCCCACACCCGCTCTGATCATCAACATTACCCTGACCACCGGAAGCCCGTGCCTGATGCCCCCAGCTGCACACATCGCGCCGCCGCCACCCGCCGCCGCCTGTGTAGTGGGAGCGGCACAGGACATCGGCGCAAAACACCCCCCCCCTGCCAGCATCCATGCCCGCACTCCTGCGCTTTGCCGGCAGCATAACCCCCCCCCCCCCCCATCTCCCTCCAGCATCTCCCCTCTCCAGTTCACGGGAGCATCCATCTCCACACCCCCCGCACAGCTCAGTGTGCAGGGGGTTAATGCAGCCCGTGTGCAGCTCCCCCCCCCCCCCTTCCCAGGCGCACACAGCTTACTTATGTGCCGCTGCCGCTACCTCCTGCCATGGAGTTCCAAACCTACACTTCAGCTGCCTCACTGCAGCCATCGGCAATACTCCAGGGCTGCAGTGCACGGAAG
Source organism: Crinia signifera (assembly GCF_055691185.1). NCBI lineage: Eukaryota > Metazoa > Chordata > Amphibia > Anura > Myobatrachidae > Crinia > Crinia signifera. The sequence continues at coordinate 355,276 of NW_028142785.1, read as the reverse complement.
TCCTGCCTGGTGGCTCGGCTCCCTCCACCCTTCTCAAGCGCGCAGGCAAGGTTGCGCCTTCAGCTGATCCGGGGCTGGCACACATCCAAGACCCAACGCGAACTTCGGTAATCTCCCCCTGGGCCCCGCAAAATGTAAAAAAAAAAAGTCGGAACATGGCGCACAGTACTTACGCTGCCCGCTACAGGGGGTCAGGAAATACATGCTGTGCCCACACAGCACTGCTGCCCCCTGTCCAGCTGAACTGCATCTAGGGATAGCAGCTATACAAGCCACAGGTACGTGCTACCCTGGGGACCCCCTTGCTGCTCTGACCCAAGACTGCACTTTACACAATCCCCTACTGCATAGCAATTTCCCAGCATAGGCACTTTCTGCCTGTAAACTGCTGTATGTGCACATGCCCATCCCCCACCAGCAGTACACACACACACACCTATCTCTACCACACCAGCACCACAAAAAAAACCAGCACCCACAACATCAACGCAACTGTCCCTCATTCTTACCGCACATGAACACCCCACACGGACCACACCAGTAACCTGTACCTACACCACCCACAGTATCCCAAAACCTGCCACTAACCCACCCACACCAACTCTATGTTCCCTACCCCACCCACCCCATCACCACATTTACAACACTTCCACACAGCCCACGCCCCACCAGACTTATCCCTTTCTACATCACACCCACAGCCCATCCATTACCCACGCACACCTGCAACACTCACTCCAACACTGCCCTCACACCCAGACACAACCATCCCCCAGCAAAATGCAGCATTACTGCACCTGCCCCTCTATCACCGACAGCACCTACCCAAAACAACAACACCCCCACGGCCCACCCTCACATCTGCATCTCAACCACCACCAGTATCCAAATAACCCACCCACACAACCCCCAAACACCTTCACCCAACCATCCATCCTTTGCAGCTGTCCCTCACCCACCCAATACACCCTCACTTTCAACACGCCCGCAGCCACACCACAACCATCCACGGCTTACCACCATCCACCTCCAAACTAACATATAGCTACACAGCACACACTACCCACAAGGGGATAAAACCCACCTATAACTCCACCAGACACAGTATTCGCCAACCTGCAACTTCCCCACCCACAACACCACCAATCACACTACCCCACCCTCACCACACGCAAAACCATCACCATCTCACACCCCAACACACCCACACTGCCCATCCACCACCCATGCCCCACGAACTCACCCATTTCTACAGTACACCCACAACCCGTCCGTCACCCAGGTACACCCCACACACAACCATCCACCATTCAACTGCTGCACCACTGCACCCACCCCTCCATCACCTAACCAACACAACACACATGGCCTGCACCTGCAACTCAACCACCACCACTATCCCTGACACACACACACACACCCCAAACACATTCACCCAACCATACAGCCCTTGCACCTAACCCTCACCCACCAAACGCAACCTCACATTCAACACCTATTCACCCCCACAGCACACCCCCGTCCACCGCCTTACTAACATATTATCTTCATGGCCAACCTTATAGCAACATTTAGCCTGTGTACTGCTAGATGCACACCCGGCCCTCCCCGACCCACGGCACACCGGCTTCTCTACCATCAACAGCACGCTTACACACTGTTCCTCACCCACGCCAACCCCGAGCCCACCATTCTAATCCCTGCTGCACCGCCACCCTTCCCCACGCAAGTGCTGCACCCATGCATCTACTCCACCGACACCACCCCCGCAACTGCAACTGTACTACCCACACCACACCCGCCCCTCCCACACCACCACCAGACACTCGCATCCACCTGTGGCAACCCCCCTGCCACTAACTCCCACCTGTGGTACTAATGCACCCACCCATGGCACCCCCCAACCCGGACCTTCTCAACCTGCAGGAACCCCGGCACCCAGCCAAGACAACACAACACCCACCCCACCCATCCCCCACCTGCTATAGCCACGCGTCCATTCCTCCCCCATCCACACCACCCCCGCTCACACACCCACAGCAACCCCAAGACTACCCCTCACTTAATCGGTGCACCCCTGCCCCTAACCAACCCACATAGACCACCCCCGTACCTGCAACTCCACCATCCACAGTATCCCCGCACCCACCACTCCCCCACCCACAACACTCCCAAGCACGCTTGCACCCGACCCTCACACACCCACCCACCGGCAACACCACAGCACCTACCCCTCCACCACATATAGCACACCGCATCTACCTGCAGAAACACGCTACCCGACCCTCTCCATCCTGCAGTACACCCACACCCACCCCTACATAAAGGCGTTCACATGTTAAGGGGCGGAGCCCCTTACGACGGTGTGAAGAGCGCCCGTAGGGCGCAATGAATCACCTAGTATATATAGACAGTGGAATGACCGCACTCTCACCCAAATGGAGACAACAGAGGGGTGCCCGGCAAGGGTACATGCAATAGCACGCCCCGAATAGATAAATATAGGTTTCCACACCCGTAGGTATGGAAGCAGAGCACTCTCCTTAAATCACAGATCAGCAATGTGATAAAATGCAAAAAGTATTTAATTTCAGCTGGGTCAACACAGCGTATGGTAATCAAAGTATACAAGCCCCGACGTTTCGGTCCCAGTATGGACCTTTATCAAGGAGCCTACAGGTATACAGAAGAAATACAGATAGTTGGTAACATGTACTGCTGAATCACATAACAAGTACATAATACATAAACAAAAGCATAGTTACGTTTTTCAATATGACATCATATAATCAGCGGCGCAGGAACAGCCTGGGTAGGGACAGGGTCAGCCAGCTGATCTGACTGCCCCCCCGTCCGGCTATTTATACCATGTGAGGGGTATGGAGCTGGGAGGCGCCACAGACTCACGTCTGACAGGCGCTGTCGTACTTCCGGTATAAGCGGAAGTGCGTCGGCGGGAGGCCGGCGCTGGAACGCAGCTCTGGAGCGCACAGCTTCCGGGTTAGAGCCGGGGCTGTGCGTAACTATGGCAACAGATTGTTGTATGCACGGAGTAAACGGAGAACCGAGGGGTATCTAGGTTATAGCTTATGGCGTCTCAGTGGTAATGCGTTTAATAAAAGCCGTGCTGTATGCATTAAAGCGAGGTATAAAGCCGGGGGGTTTTCTTTGTAGAAACCAGGGTGAGTGACAGGAGTGTATCGTGGGTAGTTGCTAGAGAGTGCGCTAGGGTTGGAGTGCAACAGTAGGTCACCAGGGTGATTAGGTGCCTCTTTAAAACCTAATCACCCTGGTGACCTACTGTTGCACTCCAACCCTAGCGCACTCTCTAGCAACTACCCACGATACACTCCTGTCACTCACCCTGGTTTCTACAAAGAAAACCCCCCGGCTTTATACCTCGCTTTAATGCATACAGCACGGCTTTTATTAAACGCATTACCACTGAGACGCCATAAGCTATAACCTAGATACCCCTCGGTTCTCCGTTTACTCCGTGCATACAACAATCTGTTGCCATAGTTACGCACAGCCCCGGCTCTAACCCGGAAGCTGTGCGCTCCAGAGCTGCGTTCCAGCGCCGGCCTCCCGCCGACGCACTTCCGCTTATACCGGAAATACGACAGCGCCTGTCAGACGTGAGTCTGTGGCGCCTCCCAGCTCCATACCCCTCACATGGTATAAATAGCCGGACGGGGGGCAGTCAGATCAGCTGGCTGACCCTGTCCCTACCCAGGCTGTTCCTGCGCCGCTGATTATATGATGTCATATTGAAAAACGTAACTATGCTTTTGTTTATGTATTATGTACTTGTTATGTGATTCAGCAGTACATGTTACCAACTATCTGTATTTCTTCTGTATACCTGTAGGCTCCTTGATAAAGGTCCATACTGGGACCGAAACGTCGGGGCTTGTATACTTTGATTACCATACGCTGTGTTGACCCAGCTGAAATTAAATACTTTTTGCATTTTATCACATTGCTGATCTGTGATTTAAGGAGAGTGCTCTGCTTCCATACCTACGGGTGTGGAAACCTATATTCACCTAGTATATATATATTTATATACACACTTAACATTGGCACTCACCTTTCCTAGTTTTGGGGTGCCCTATGGCTTGTGACCACATTGTTTAAACAGACATTGTAGGGGCTCTGCACACACTAAATTAACTGATAATAAATAGTGGAGATTTGGTTCATGAATTGATCAATGCATTTAAGCCTGCAGCCCCCTTCACGGGACCCCACTTTTCTGCAGGTCCTAACACTATCGCTGAAAATGGCTACAATACACATAGCAATTACATCAATGTTTGATTCCAGGCATGCTATCTGGTCTGAAGCTCACAGCACACTTTGCTTTTATAGGTGAGCAGCTACCAACACACCTTTCACTAATCATCTAGGGAAATGGTTAACATAAGCTATGGAATCTTAGTTAAACAGGGCGCATGAGAGAATGTGACCACAATAAGACTAATATTAAAAACTAATCTAATAAACAATATGTACACGTAACATCGGCACTCACCTTTCCTAGTTTTGGGGTGCCCTATGGCTTGTGACCACATTGTTTAAACAGACATTGTAGGGGCTCTGCACACACTAAATTAACTGATAATAAATAGTGGAGATTTGGTTCATGAATTGATCAATGCATTTAAGCCTGCAGCCCCCTTCACGGGACCCCACTTTTCTGCAGGTCCTAACACTATCGCTGAAAATGGCTACAATACACATAGCTATCACATCAATGTTTGATTCCAGGCATGTTATCTGGTCAAACATTGATCTATACATATGCCACACACCGTGATGCCCATTATACATATGCCACACACCATGATGCTATTATACATATGCCACACACCGTTATGCTCCATTATACATATGACACACACCGTGATGCCCATTATACATATGCCCCACACCGTGATTCCCATTATACATATGCCACACCGTGCTGCCCATTATACATATACCTACCACACACCGTGATGCCCATTATACATATACCACAGACCATGATGCCCATTATACATATGCCAGACACCGTGATGGCCACTATACATATGCCATGCACCGTAATGCCCATTATTCATATGCCACACACAGAGATGCCCATTATTCATATGCCACACACCGTGATGCCCATTATTCATATGCCACACACCATGATTTCGATTATACATATGCCGCACACCGTGATGCTCCATTATACATATGCCACACACAGTGATGCCCATTATACATATGCCACACACTGTGATGCCCATTATACATATGCCACACACCATTATGCTCCATTATACATATGCCTCACACCGTGATGCCCATTATACCTATGCCCCACACCGTGATGCCCATTATGCATATGCCACACACCGTGATGACCATTATACATATGTCACACACCGTGATGCCCATTATACATATACCACACACCGTGATGCCCATTATACATATACCACAGACCATGATGCCCATTATACATATGTCAGACACCATGATGGCCACTATACATATGCCATGCACTGTGATGCCCATTATACATATGCCACACACAGAGATGCCCATTATTCATATGCCACACACTGTGATGCCCATTATTCCTATGCCACACACTGTGATGGCCACTATACATATGACACACACACAGATGCCCATTATTCATATGCAACACACTGTATTGCCCATTATTCATGTGCCACACACGGAGATGCCCATTATTCATATGCCACACACTGTGATTTTCGATTGCAAAAATAAAATGGGTGCAGAATTATCAGCAGTGCCAGTACCTCTGAGGAACGTCCAACAGCACCTCTTCTCCAGCTCAGCCACTGCTTATGAAGGTCTCCAGACTTTCAGCTTCCACTAACAGCACTAATGTGCCTGTGGAGTGCGGAGGTCAGTCCAGCGTAATTATTCTTACAGGGCAGGCAGGCAAGCGGCCAGGAGAGCGTGCGTCTCAAGCGGGCTGCGGGCAGGGATTCACCATGGAAGCGCCGTGCGCACTGCACAGCGATGTGAGGGTGTCGCTGCAACTCTATTCACCCAGCAGCCGCGGAGAATGGGGAAGTTATAACGCCGCTGATTACAACTTCCGGAACGCCGTTCCTGATGAGGTAATTTTTCATCAGAACTTTAGGAAAGGCGGTCCGGAGCGTTCCGCCTCAAAAATAGCGCTGTATATTTATATATATATATATACATATATATATATATAAAACAAACAAATGAGGCGTCACTCCGGGGCTTGCGTGAGAAAAAACTTTACTATGAGGCTGTCTATATATATGACCAAAGGACTGGCACTCTGTGAATAGGAATATATCACCTTGCCTTCCCTCAGCTCCACACACCGCGTTGCTGTAGTATAGTCAATGTACAGTATAAGGGCGGCACTCCAAGGTTTTTCAACCTTGGATATCCAGTGGATTTTTCGTCATCCCTGACGAAAAATCCAGTAAACGATTTTGAAACGTTGGTAACATCTGACAGCCTTACTTGGTATTTATTTGAAAAACCTTGGAGTTTTTCTATACATAAAAATATTAAAGTGCAGCAAGTAAACCGATTTTTCAGGGAAACTCCCCATTTTCAAGGTGCAGAGTAGTGACAAAAACACAATATGTTTCTGATATTGGCAGGAGAAAACTTTTACCGTAATAACGGTTAATTACCAGGTCAATTTGGGTAGGCTATTAATGAATTAAAACCAATAAACACCATGAAATGAGAGTAAATAGTTGATGGGTGTCATATCCACCATGGCGTTTACTCAAATCCCCTGTGCTGTGCCCAGCCCTAGGCTCTCTAACTGCACTGATAATACCATGGCTCTCACCTCTGCTGATGTCCCTGGTTCCGGTGGGGTACATGTGTCCGCGCTGTCACCGCGTGGTGACACCGGTGATGTGTGCTCTGACTCCATGCAGGGTATGAGTGGCGTGCCACCATGTGTGTTTGTGCCTGGTTAGCCCTGTGACTGAATGCCGGCATTTGTGCAGCTGCGTACAATCCTGGCCGGATGAAATCTGTCGCCCTCTCTAGCGGGCGCCATCTTGTTGGTTCCCTCAGTCTCTCCTGTGCGGCTCCGCCTCCCCTGTCAATTGCCTGACCAATCGCTGCACAGTCCACCTGTTAAGTACTGACTGGCCGGGTTAGACCGGCAGTCAGTACAATGATGTCTAACCCTATGCATCATTGCTCCGGTCTGGCTCTGTAGTTTCCACTACACTCCTGAGCGTCTTCAAGGAAGTCTTCCTGCTGGTCGTAAACTGCATCAAGTGCCACGGACTCCATTGCCGCCAAAGCAGATCCAGCAAGGTTAGCCCTCCAAAGGGGTATTACCTTGCTCCATATTCCCGACGGTTATTTCCCACGGTCACCTCTGTTTGCAGCCACGATCCTATTCAGCAAGGACAAGTCTTCTTCATTTATATTCTTCATTATTCTTTCATCATCCAATCTTCAACCCAATCATCCAATCCTCAATCCAATCATCCAATCTTCAATCCAATCATCCAATCCTCAATCCAATCTTCAACCCAATCATCCAATACTCAATCCAATCATCCAATCTTCAATACAATCATCCAATCCTCAATCCAATCTTCCAATCCTCAATCCAATCCTCCAATCTTCAATACAATCATCCAACCTTCAATACAATCATCCAATCTTCAACCAATTATCCAATCTTCAATTATCCAATCAAATCCTTTTCATTCATTCTTCAACTCTTCAAGCAACATTACAATATTCTTTCAAGTACCAACCATCATCATATTCTACAATAACATTGGACTATTGACTTTACATTTGCATAATCTGCCATATATCATTTGTGCCATCAATATCATTGTCTTGCAATATCTTTATTAAACTAAATTCATTTTATCCTATTTGTTTCACTCCCTTCTGTCGTGGATGCAACCCCCATACGGTAAAGCACCTAGCCTCCGTTATTCTACAGCTGGTGCTTCTAAGAACAAGACAATGGGTTGCAAGCGCATTCGTGCTGGGGTGTGTGAATCGCCCGCAGACCGTATTCCCTCGGCCACCCACTGGATATCCGAGTAAAGAGGCTAAGTTACGTGCGAACACTGTAGCGTATGTGTAGTGTAACGCCACTCCACTCCCCTTTATCTTTGGATGTGAAAGAATGGGTTTGCGTGGCTTAAAGGCGTGCCTTCGCTGGCCCTGTGCGAGTGGGTGCCTTTCGTTCCCCGGCATGCAAATGTGTGTCCCAGTGAATGAACCTGAATAAGGCCCAATGTGCATGTACAAAAGCCATCTGCACATGCGAAGGGGTAACCCAAACCTACTGCTGTTTGCTAAACACTGAATGTGTGTTTTACCCCCTCACTGAATGCTAAAGGGGTTATGACTCATTTTTGAGCCCTCAGTACTGTAGTAAACTTATAAAAGGGCAGATATGTCACTGACAGTAGGGCTTCACTCTGCCCATCAATGAGATACTTCTGGTAGTTTCACTACATTCAGGATTAGCCAGAAATAATTGATCTATACTAAACATAGATCATGGCAATAAATGTACAACCACAATCCTTATTTTGTTATCGTACTATTAGCGCTATCGTTTTTGACTCCAACCATCCATGTGCAGTCTGAATACTGTGGACCACTATGTGCATATTGCCTTAGAAAGGCATATTGAAAAACACAGCCATTGTTGCACAGATAGAGGAGCACATTACACCAGTGATAAAAGATCATTGTGATAACACCGTCCAGTTTAATTAACACAAATTCCATTTTAATCAACAAAGTTGACACAGTGAACATTAAAACTCTTTTCCTAATAGTGAACTGACTAAAAAATAACTGCACAACACAGTATGTTAAAAAGAAGAGGTGACACCCCAGAGGAGGAAGATGGCATTGGGGTACTTATGTATTAGGCGCGCTGCTAATACATAAGTACCCTAATGCCGAGGATGCTAATACATAAGTACCCTAATGCCGAGAATGCTAATACATAAGTACCCTAATGCCGAGGATGCTAATACATAAGTACCCTAATGCCGAGGACCGAATTTGGGATTTGACAATGAATGAAGTGGATCCATACTTATGGCCATTGAATTCCATATGATTACACCAACATCTATAATAATAATAATAATAATAATAATAATAATAATTATAATAATAACAATAATATTTCCCCATTTTACTTCCATATCACTAATATTTATATAGCACAATCTTTTAATTTACTGTATTAATTAATTCATTCATTGTTGGTACCTGAATATGGTACAGTACATTAATCCTTTGTGTGCCAATGCCGCTGTGAGAGATCCTCAAAATATCCACTAAAAATGCCAGCGCCGCTCACAGCGATTGTTCTTTTTTTGGGTGCAAGATTTAACTAAACTGCCATTAATTGACGCGGCGTAATTTGTATTTATTTATACTACAGGAACAGTCGCTGTGAGCGATGCCGGCATTTTTAGCGAATATTTTGAGGATCTCTCACAGCAACCTTGGCGCCCAGAGGGTTAAAATGTAGTTACATGCCAGTTACCTGGTATCATGTGCAGTAACCTGGGAAATATTTGTCAGTGTGAAAGGGTATTATGCTGAAGCCCTGAAAATCTGACCTGTTGGAGAGGCATCCGGACTGGAGTGGAGAATCATTGCTCTTTGTAAGTGCAGGAAAAAATAAATTGTAATTGCAGCTGTGAGTTTTAAAAGGAGTCTGCTGATACCCATATGTAGCGCCCAATGACCCCCTCAGGTTACCAATACCTGGATAGTGGCAGCTGCTCTCCAATCACAGCTCTTAAGGCAAAGACGTCAGCAGGTATGAAAAATGCTAATTCCTGGAGGGCAGCTTGTCACCTGAATATTGTATCGCCGCTGTTCTGCAGCTTAAGCTGGGCACTCACTATGCAATTATCTGCCAGATTGGGGTACCCAGGTCATTTTGTGGAATTTTAGGCACATTTTGTTCATCTCTACGATTGGGAACATTACTCTGTGCCTAGTGCAGGAACGCACCTCTGCGGCGTGGCAAGCCAAGCGGTACACTAATTGGGGTATTATGTGCTCAAACCTACAGTTTGACACCCCCCAAAATAAAAAACTTTGTGTTGAGGTTTTAATGTGTTGACTTTTTCTGTCATCCTTTTTCACATGTCGACTAATTACCTACCTAGACACAGTAATCCTTTGCTGATGACTTTTGGAACCGCACTCGCAGCTTGGACAGATGGTCTGCCAGATAATTGTATAGTGTGTGGGCCCAGCTTTAGCTATGGCTGGAGGCTACCGTCTGCAGTGTTAATCACACTGTAATAATTTATGTTGTACTGCTTTAGCCAGAATCACTTGAAAGGCAAAACTAAGTTGGTTTTGTCTGGTAAATTGGTACTTATATGTTAGTTGGACGCCCACTATAGTTAGTACGCTCATACCCCCACTATCCATGTCGAGTTGATTTTATACAGTGTGGGGAGCGCAGCGAGCCACCGAGCACGAAGTGTGGCAAGCCCCGCGAGGGGACATGGAAAACTAAGCAAATAGCTTAGTGGGTGCCCAACTAACATATAAGTACCGGTAAATTATTCCCTCTTTATAAATCAGGTAGAAACACACAGAATCCTGCGTCTCGCATTCTTGCATTTCTCCGTACAGCGGTGTAAAAGATGCATGTCCCCACATTACTGTTATAATTAGTGGTTGAAATTTTTAAGCGCATGAAATTTTTGCAATTAACTACGATTAATCGCACTGATAGTCACTTAAGTGCCGCTTACCAAAAACTTGTTGCCAGGTGGGATTACATGCTTGTTGCCATGGTAGGATCCATGCTTGCCAGGGGTTTCATGCTTGTTGCCAGGGGAGGTTTACTTGCTTATTGCCAGGGGAGGTTTACTTGCTCGTTGCCAGGGGGGATTTACTTGCTCCATGCCAGGGGTGGGGGGGGGGGTGGGGTTGTGGTTACTTGCTCTCTGCCAGGGGTTGCATGGCCACAGTGCTCCCAGAATCCGCACTTCCGGGTAGCGCTGGGCACTCTGCACTTCCCAGGCAAACGTTAGGGGTAAAGGAGCACCTCTAGCGTCTGTCTTCTTCATAGCGGTGGCCATTTTTGGAGGGGCACAGGGTCTCCGTCTGCATGAGCTATATTGTACATGCTATTGTCCAGTGTTTACACATTGAGCAATGAACAATTAGCATGCCCAAGGGTTGTTATTGACACCCTCACCCCGTTGCCTGTACATGCATGCCAGTCTGCCCAGTACTATTGCATCACGCCAATCTCCTAAGAAAAGCTATTCAGTACTATATTCTACCTAACGGCTCCCACAACCTCGCAGTCACTACAACAGTGATGGCTAACCTTGACACGCCAGCTGTTGTTGAACTACACATCCCAGCATGCCCTGCATCAGTTTTACTATTTGGCCATGCTAAAACTGATGCTGGGCATGTTGGGATGTGTAGTTTAACAACAGCTGGAGTGTCAAGGTTAGCCATCACTGAACTACAATAACCAATTTGCTTGGGAAAACAAAGGGTCTTCCAGATCATCTCCACAAAATCTCCGTTGCTTAGGGAAGATGGAAAGCAACTAACCAGAAAAATTGTCCAACTAGCAAACCGGCTGCCTCCGCAATATGTGCACTTCAAACGGTGCCTGGCTAATCCATACGAGTAACAATATGTAGTCATCTTTCTAGGTTTTTATTTTAATTTTATTAGAATAGCTCAAGATCCACATCAATGTCCCTTGGTTGCAGACACCAGTCTATCATACAGCACAACTGCCTATGTAATCTGAGGCCTCAGGTCTGCAGCAGTACTGATTATGTCACTTGCAAGGTTGCCAATCACAGCTTTGGCTGTAGTTGTTGCCGTGGGATACAGATGATGCTCTTGTTCTTCCTTAGGTCAATTAATTTGCTGTTGGTGATATTCTGCTGTGAGTGCCACCCAGTGGTAGAAATTGGGAACAGCTGCTAATCAGTCCTATCAGTGTTTCAAATACAGGCCAGGCATTGCATGCCACCGGGCAACTGGGGTAGTAGTCTCTGGCTCTGAGTCTCTCTCTTTTGTTTCTATTGGATAAAGAACAGAACAATAAATCCCCTACTTAGATAATAGCTGTACACATTTCCTCTGTAGCATATCCTAATAGTAAAACTGTGGGCATGCTGGGATGTGTAGTTCCACAACAGCTGGAAGACCACATACCTACCAACTGTTTACATAACATGTCCCCAGTAGTGCCATTTACATAACATGTCCCCAGTAGTGCCATTTACATAACATGTCCCCAGTAGTGCCATTTACATAACACGTCCCCAGTAGTGCCAGTTACATAACACGTCCCCAGTAGTGCCAGTTACATAACACGTCCCCAGTAGTGCCAGTTACATAACACGTCCCCAGTAGTGCCAGTTACACAACACGTCCCCAGTAGTGCCAGTTACACAACACGTCCCCAGTAGTGCCAGTTACACAACATGTCCCCAGTAGCGCCAGTTACACAACACGTCCCCAGTAGTGCCAGTTACACAACACGTCCCCAGTAGTGCCAGTTACACAACACGTCCCCAGTAGTGCCATTTACATAACATGTCCCCAGTAGCGCCAGTTACACAACACGTCCCCAGTAGTGCCAGTTACACAACACGTCCCCAGTAGTGCCAGTTACACAACACGTCCCCAGTAGTGCCAGTTACACAACACGTCCCCAGTAGTGCCAGTTACACAACACGTCCCCAGTAGTGCCAGTTACACAACACGTCCCCAGTAGTGCCAGTTACACAACACGTCCCCAGTAGCGCCAGTTACACAACACGTCCCCAGTAGCGCCAGTTACACAACATGTCCCCAGTAGCGCCAGTTACACAACATGTCCCCAGTAGCGCCAGTTACACAACATGTCCCCAGTAGCGCCAGTTACATAACATGTCCCCAGTAGCGCCAGTTACATAACATGTCCCCAGTAGCGCCAGTTACATAACATGTCCCCAGTAGCGCCAGTTACATAACATGTCCCCAGTTGCGCCAGTTACATAACATGTCCCCAGTAGCGCCAGTTACATAACATGTCCCCAGTAGTGCCAGTTACATAACATTATTATTATTATTATAATTTTATTTATAAGGCGCCACAAGTGTTTCGCAGCGCCGTACAAAGGAACAATACAGGGAGACAAAGCTTGGCATAACATTGAATAAATAACAAAAATAAAGTACAAATAGAGAGCGCCACAGATCAATACACATTACAGCTTAAATGTAAGTAGTGAGGACTCAATCAACATACAACTAGAGGCTTGAGGCCAATGATGGAGAGGAGTATGCGGACAAAGATGGTCACTGAGTGTTGGAGTATAGGAGAGCTGTGAGTGAAATGTGAAGAGAAGTGGGCTTTGACAACAGGAAGGAAGAGGGCCCTGCTCAGAGGAGCTTACAATCTAGTAGTAATAACATGTCCCCAGTAGTACCATTTACATAACATGTCCCCAGTCGTGCCCGTTACATAACATGTCCCCAGTAGTACCAATTACATAACATGTCCCCAGTAGTACCAATTACATAACATGTCCCCAATAGTGCCCATTACATAACATGTCCCCAATAGTACCAGTTACATAACATGTCCCCAGAAGTGCCCTAGTTACATAACATGTCTCAAGTAGTACCATTTACATAACATGTCCCTAGTCGTGGCAGTTACATAACATGTCCCCAGTAGTGCCAGTTACATAACATGTCCCCAGTAGTGCCCATTACATAACATGTCCCCAGTAGTGCCAGTTACATAACATGTCCCCAGTAGTACCAGTTACATAACATGTCCCCAGTAGTACCATTTACATAACATGTCCCTAGTCGTGGCAGTTACATAACATGTCCCCAGTAGTGCCAGTTATATAACATGTCCCCAGTAGTGCCGGTTACATAACATGTCCCCAGTAGTAGCAGTGCCAAAGGGCTGAAAGTGTAACCGTTTGTGACATCACCCCTCTTTGTGACATCATCACACTGTCTGTGACATCATCACACTGTCTGTGACATCATCACACTGTCTGTGACATCATCACACTGTGACATCATCACACTATATATATGGGCATAGGCTGAGCTATGACCATATATGGGCATAGGCTGAGCCTAACAGGGTATAAATAAGGGTGCCCAGACTGCTGGACCTCATTTTGCTGCAGCCTCTCGACAAGATAAGTCACAGTCTAGAGAAGTCAAAGCAGAGAAGCTAACATGCCGGTCTCTCAAGGGCCAGCCACACCATCCCGGCCTCAGTATCGGCCTGTGGCACCAAAACATGTTGTGCGAAGGCAGCCAACATCTGAGCAGGCCAAGCTGGCGACATCTGGGCCAACATCTGAGCGGGTCAAAGCGGCGACCCAGGTCAAGGCCAAGCCGCCGAGCACATTTCATTACAATGTGTACAGTCTAGGGCCCTCTTCCTATATAGACACACACAAAAAAACAAAGCTGGCAGAACCAATCAAGCCAAAAGCCCCGGTCAAACCAAAGCTGGCAGAACCAGTCAAGCCATTGAGCCCCCCTCCTTACAGGGTGTGCAGTCTAGGGCCCCCCTCTTGCTATATAGACGCATTCAAACCAAAGCTGGCAGAACCGGGCAAGCCTAAGCTGGCAGCCCCGGTCAAACCAAAGCTGGCAGGCCCTGTCAAGCCAAAACCTGCAGCCCCGATCAAGCCTAAGCGGGCAGCCCTGGACAACTCAAAGCTGGCAGACCCAATAAAGGCCAAACCAACAAACCTGGTCAAGCCAAAGCCTGCAGCCCCGGTCGAGCAAAAGCTGACAGACCCAATCATGGCCAAAACAACAGACCTGGTCATGCCCAAGCCAGCAGACGCGGTCATGCCCAAGCCGGCAGAAGCGGTCATGCCCAAGCCGGCAGACGCGGTCATTCCCAAGCCGGCAGACGCGGTCATTCCCAAGCCGGCAGACCCGGTCATTCCCAAACTGGCAGATATGGTTAATGCTGCCAAATGCACACCCCTGTCTGTGGATGATCACCCAGCCCAGCAGAAGAAACCTGGCTCGTTCAGGTCAAGAGTCTCCAAATTCATGAGAAACGGGTGCTGCACGAGTTAGACAACAACAGACTCCTGCAAAAAAAAAAAATCCCTCCCCTCCCCCCCCCCTCCTCCCTCCCCTCCCCTCCCCACCTGAACTATACTAGGCTATTCTATGCTATGCTTAGCTATGCTATGCTAAGACTTCGGTCTTAGTATAGCATAGCTAAGCACAGCGTAGAATAGAATAGCTTAGCATAGATAGTCTTAGCTAAGACAATGTTAAGACTAGGCTATTCTAGGCTATGCTTAGCTATGCTATTCTAAGACAATGGTCTTGGTATTGCATAGCTAAGCATAGCATAGATTAGCATAGTCCTAACATAGTCTCAGCTAAGACTATCTATGTTATTCTATGCTATGCTTAGCTATGCTATGCTAAGACTATGGTCTTAGTATAGCATAGCTAAGCATAGCATAGAATAGTATAGCACAGGCTCCTCCCCTCCCTCCCCCTCCACCCACCTGATGAGGTCACCTTGACGTGGTAGGTGGGCTCACATTTTTGTGCCAAGAACCTCAATGTCCCCCATGTTCATGTTATTGGTTTCTCTGCTTATTGTGTACCTGCATTTTCTGACATCCCTCTTCCAGTGCCTCGCTGAGTGTTTCTGTATGTATATGTGTAATGAAGGTTAAATTGTTTTATACAGTATGTGAACTTTTCATATATTATTATATGAATCTACTGTACATTACTGTAATGATATTTCTTATCATTTAATCTTTTTGAATAAATGAAATAATAAAACTAATGTCATATAGAAAATAAGTTGCTGTAACCAAAATAACTATTCCCCAGAGACATTGTCCTACAGAAAAGTCACAGCCCCTGTATTACATACAAATGTACATTACCGATTTATTTCCATATCATAGGTATCCTAGTGCCGGTTACATAATATGTCCCCAGTAGTAGCAGTGCCAAAGGGCTGAAAGTGTAACAGTCTGTGACATCACCCCTCTTTGTGACATCATCACACTGTCTGTGACATCACCCTGGACTCAGCTGCATTGTTATGCTATATGTAACAATGACAGTTAGGAAGTGGCTGGAATATGTGCAGGGAAATTATAAACTGATGTGTTTGTAACTGGCAGAGATTAAAATGCTGTTATCACATGAATGTGCTGTTAGCTCACAGATGCTATGTCACATGGATGATTATTCTTGTGGTTTATTTATTAATGATTTAATAATGGTTTAATACTGATTTTTTTTTTAATGTTTTTATTGAGATTTTCACATATACATAGCAAATATTCCAAAAGGAAAAAATATGCAAGCAGTATGATAAAATGGTACACAATGCAACATCGACAGAAGGAGGATCTCAACGTCAGAGTCGAAGTATAAACATTCCTCACAAATTACTCTTTTCATCATCAGAAAAATTACTGAAAAATATGAACCATATATATATATATATATATCTATATATATATATATATATATATATAGATATATAGATATATCTATCGTGATGCCTAGAAAATTGCTAAGGTACATGTGATACCATCAATGTCAAGAGTGTGTTATAAAGCTTTGGACAAATATGGAATCAAAACCAATCTAATAAATCTGAGCTAGTTGAACATACAAAATAGTAACGACTCATTCATCCATCATTCACACCGGAGGGAAATAAGGGGGGGTGTATATTATCTAAGAGTAACCTCAAGTATATGTTCTCTAAATTAAGGTGATAACGTTTCAATTAGCGGGGACCATTTAGATAAGAATTTCTGGGTTTTACAGTCCACATCTGGGAGAGTAGACCCGTAACAAAGTATTGTGGTCAGCTCAGATTGTAAATGCTCAAGCCTGGGGGGTACAGGGGAAATCCACTGCTTAACTATGAGCTTTTTTGCAACTGTAAGGATTATTATCAGAAGGGGGATCATTGGGTGTGCGGACTGGGGTATCTGCCAAGCAGCAGTTTGTAAACCTTAAAGAGCTTTTATATTGAACGGTAGGTCAATATCAAATGAGTTATGTATATACCATTTCACTTTGAACCAAAATTTTGCCATTTTGGGACAGTGCCAAAAGTTGTGTAGAAATAGGGCTTTTGGAGAATGACACTTAGGGCATCTACCTGAGTCTGAAGAAACCCTGTGTATTCTCTGGCCCGGTGAAATATATGCTCGGTACAGAAATTTCAAATGGATCTCCTGTAATGGCGCTGAGTGCAAAATGTTAAATATGGATGGTATAGAATGAGTTAGGTCTCGTCTAGTCACAGGGGAAGAGAATTCCGAAGACCAAGTCTCGAGGAGGGGGGACCATAGCTTACCCATGTTTATAATGGAGATAAGTATGTCGCCATATAGCCATTGCGTTTTATAATGTGTTTTGCTAATTCTAGTAATCAGTGAGGTGAGAGGGTCCGGTGTTTCTTCATTTGGCCAGGGGATTGGAAGAGACTGTATATAGTGTCGCAGTTGTAGGTGAATGAAAAAATCTGACCAAGGTAAATCAAAAAGATTTACTAAATCAGTGAAAGAATATAGAGAACCACCTGGGTCACACACATCTCTAATTGCAGAGATTCCTTTAAGCTTCCAGACAGTGAACCTAGAATTGGTAAGAGGTGGGGTAAAACAAGGATTGCCTCCTATAGATATAAATTTGGTATGTGTAGGGTTTCTGCCCCAAGCTTTATGTATGGCCCCCCAGGCCTGGTATGTATCCCAAAACAGAATATTATTTTTTTAAAGTGGGCGGTATAAGGGATTTCGGGGTATGTAGCAGGGCTTTGAGATCATATGGGGCCACTAGTGCTTGTTGCAAATTATAATTAGTATAAATAGAGGAGTCTAATAACCAATCCGAAATGTACCGAAAGGCGACGGCTCTAGAGAAGGATAGAAGGTCCGGGACGGCCAGGCCACCATGCTCCTTATGGAGCTTCAGTTTTGTTAAGGCTATACGGGGTTATTTATTATTCCATTAAAATTTTGTAAATAGTTTATCGTAGGCTGAACAGTCTTTCCTGTTGGGTCTCAGAGGCAGCATCTGTAGCGTGTAAGATATTTTTGGAAATATGATACTTTTTAAAGTCGCCACCCTCCCCAGTGCCGAAATCGGTAAGGAAGACCAAGAGGTCAATAACTGAGAGATTTTGGACATAATCGGGTTATATTTTGTCGCGTATAATTTAGTCAGGTCGGCAGGGACAAAGACACCTAGATATTTTAGTTTCATTTTATTCAGGGAAAACTGAGAGAGGATAGGATTAGAAGCAAGTGTGAGGGCGGAAGGAGTGAGTGGAAGCAGGTCAGATTTAGAGGGATTTACCTTATAACCGGCAAAATAACTAAAGTTATCAATGACGGACATAATATTAGGGATGGGTTTTAAAGGGTCGGATACAAAAAGGAGCATGTCGTCCGCAAATAAACGTGAACCCCTGTAAACGACTACAATTGTCTTAGGGAAATCGCTAATGGTTCAATAGCAAGGGAAAATAATAGGGGCGAGAGTGGGCAGCCCTGTCTGGTACCTCTTTTTAGAATTCCTGGATCAGATATATACCCATTGCATATAATCCGAGAACTAGAGGCTGTATATAAAGCGTTTAATACACTGGAGAAGCCCGGCGGAAACCCAGAACGTGTGAGCGTGGTGTACAGATGGTCCCAACTGACATAATCAAAGGCTTTCTCTGCATCGAGAGAAAGAATGAAATGTGCGTCTGGGTTAGCCGTGGAGTTCGGCCAGTGTGAAGCAGCCAGAACCTTTCTTATGTTCCCTGTGGAATGACGACCCTTAACCCCTTCCCGACATTTGACGTACATTTACGTCATGGTCGGGATGTACTTCCCGACACATGGCATAAATGTACGTCATGACTTGTAACTGTCACCGCGTCTAGAGACGCGGTGACAGAGGGACAATGTCTGCTGTCCCTGACAGCAGACATCTTCCCTCATTGCCCAGGGGGGGCAGCGATGCCCCCCGTCATGGGCGATCGATGCGATTGGCTGTTCAAACGTGAACAGCCAAAAGCAGCGTTTACTGTGTTATGTGTAAAATTTAGACTCTGCTGCCCCCTAGCGTCCAAAAAAAATAAAAGAAAGTTGAAATAATGATGTAATAATAAAGTTTAGATATGGTCTTTGTTAGTTATTAACTATTTTGAGTGGTATGATTATTTGTCTCACAAGCAGAAAATGTAACATTTTGCAAATTGCAAAATGTTCATTTTTTTTACGACATTTTGGTATTTTTCACAAAAAAAAAAAACTGTATCGACCAAAATTTATCACTAACTTAAAGTACAATGTGTCACGGGAAAACAATCTCAAAATCACTGGGATAAGTAAAAGCAAAAGAAAGTTATCCCCACTTAAGTGATACCTGTCAGATTTGAAAAAAAAGGCCTCTGTCAGGAAGGCAAAAACATGCTGCGTCGGTAAGGGGTTAATGAAGCCCGTCTGATCTGAGTGGACCACAGAAGGAAGAATTAACTTCAACCTATCTGCCAGAATTTTGGTATACAACTTATAATCAACGTTGAGAAGTGATATGGGTCTGTATGATCCCGGCAAGTGTGGGTCTCTTCCCAGTTTGGGGAGGAGATGACTGAATGCATCAGTGAAATCAGTGGCGTCACTAGGGTTGGTGTCACCCGGTGTAGTAACTCATGGTGTCACCCCCCCCCAACTTTCCATAAGTTGGAGATAGGATGCTTGTGCATGCTGAAAAATTGGGGTGTGGCCTATCAGAAGGGGGTGTAGCCTGTAACGTGATTGTATTGTGTAACTGCAGATTGTGCCAGCGCACCTATTCTAATCTTCCAGTTTATAGATGAATTGATTGATCAGTTCAGCTTAGTTCTACCCTGCATTGGCTATAAATCATTAAATACTGTTTATCCGTAATGCCAATCACACATTATGCCGCATACCGTGATGCCAATTACACAATAAGCTGCACACCGTGATGCCCATTACACCGCATACCGTGATGCCCATACGCCACACACCGTGATGCCAATTACACATTATGCCACACACCGTGATGCCAATTACACAATAAGCTGCATACCGTGATGCCCATTACGCCACACACCGTGATGCCAATTACACATTATGCCGCACACCGTGATGCCAATTACACAATAAGCTGCACACCGTGATGCCCATTACACCGCATACCGTGATGCCCATTACGCCACACACCGTGATGCCAATTACACATTATGCCACACACCGTGATGCCAATTACACAATAAGCTGCACACCGTGATGCAGGGGCGGATTGGGATGAAAAACCAGCCCGGGAAATTTCTGGGAGCAGCCCTAATGGAGGCGGGATCTGTTTAGGTGTGGGGTTTGTCACGAGGAGCGGGATCCCTCCTCATGTGGCCTTTGTTGGACACAGTCGCAGCTGTCCTAGCATCTTTTGCTGCAGTTGCATACAGTATGTTACTATGATAATGCTGCTACTAAACTCTTCCCTGACACGTCCCATGTCACACGCAATGTCCCTCCATGGGAAAAAACAATTTGCTGATACAGGAAAAATAAACAGATATATTGGCCTTAAAAGGAATAAATAATACACACTGGCACCCGGAAGGAATTTACAAATAAAAATATTGGCCCCTACAGGTAAAATAAAACACATTGGCCCCATTGGTCCCTACTGGAATGATTAAAACATATCGGCCCCACACTCTGTCCCCTGTTCTACTATATATCACACTCCCTCCCACTGCATCCTGTTCTCTATTACACACTACCTCCCACTGCGCTAGATCACACTCCCTCCCTTTGAAGCCTGTACTCTATCACACACTCCATCCCACTGCGATATATGACTTTTCCTCCCCCTGCGCTATATCACACACACTCACCTGTGGCCTGCACTCTATCACACACTCCCTTCCACTGCACTATATCACACTCCCTCCCACTGCATCCTGTACTCTATTACACTCTACCTCCCACTGCGCTATATCACACTCCCTCACCTGCGGCCTGCACTCTATCACACACTCCCTTCCACTGCACTATATCACACTCCCTCCCCCTGCGCTATATCACACACCCTCACCTGTGGCCTGCACTCTATCACACACTCCCTTCCACTGCACTATATCACACTCCCTCCCACTGCGCTATATCACACTCCCTCACCTGCGGCCTGCACTCTATCACACACTCCCTTCCACTGCACTATATCACACTCCCTCCCCCTGCGCTATATCACACTCCCTCCCCCTGCGCTATATCACACTCCCTCCCACTGCATCCTGTACTCTATTACACTCTACCTCCCCCTGCGCTATATCACACTCCCTCCCACTGCATCCTGTACTCTATTACACTCTACCTCCCCCTGCGCTATATCACACTCCCTCCCCCTGCGCTATATCACACTCCCTCCCATTGCATCCTGTACTCTATTACACTCTACCTCCCACTGCGCTATATCACACTCCCTCACCTGCGGCCTGCACTCTATCACACACTCCCTTCCACTGCACTATATCACACTCTCTCCCCCTGCGCTATATCACACTCCCTCACCTGCGGCCTGCACTCTATCACACACTCCCTACCACTGCACTATATCACACTCCCTCCCACTGCGCTATATCACACTCCCTCACCTGCGGCCTGCACTCTATCACACACTCCCTTCCACTGCACTATATCACACTCCCTCCCCCTGCGCTATATCACACTCCCTCCCCCTGCGCTATATCACACTCCCTCCCACTGCATCCTGTACTCTATTACACTCTACCTCCCCCTGCGCTATATCACACTCCCTCCCACTGCATCCTGTACTCTATTACACTCTACCTCCCCCTGCGCTATATCACACTCCCTCCCCCTGCGCTATATCACACTCCCTCCCACTGCATCCTGTACTCTATTACACTCTACCTCCCACTGCGCTATATCACACTCCCTCACCTGCGGCCTGCACTCTATCACACACTCCCTTCCACTGCACTATATCACACTCTCTCCCCCTGCGCTATATCACACTCCCTCACCTGCGGCCTGCACTCTATCACACACTCCCTTCCACTGCACTATATCACACTCCCTCCCACTGCGCTATATCACACTCCCTCACCTGCGGCCTGCACTCTATCACACACTCCCTTCCAATGCACTATATCACACTCCCTCGCCCTGTGCTATATCAGACACCAGTGGCGTAACTAGGGCTCCGCAGCCCCAACGGTGGCAGAGGGTGCCTGCGCCACCGGGGCGCAGGTTCACAGCGCTTTCACAGAGGCTGCCAAAGGCCAGGAGTCCTGTGTGAGCTCTGCAGCTGCAGCCAATAAGGAAACGCAGACTTGTCCGCCTCTGGCTGTCTGTGTGAGGGCTCTCAGTGACCCGCCCCATGACCCGCTGATTAGTGGGTCACTGAGCGTCCTCACACAGACAGCCAGAGAGCTCCCACTTCTACCCTGCCCGCCGCTCCCCCTTCCTCACTGCGTGATGGAGAGAGTGTCCGTCAGCCACTGGAGAGAGCCTGCTGCTCAATTCAGGATACTCTCCTCCCGGGTCTCACTGACGGATTAAAGCAGCACAGGTACTGTTCATTCTGTACCTGCGCTGTCAGTGTGTACCTGCTCTGTCAGTGTGATTAGGAGGGGGATGGCACCAGAATTTATTTACTTTTAGTTACGTCACTGTCACTCACCCTGAATTCTGTACTCTATTACACTGATACACTCCCTCGCCCATGGCTTGTGTTCTCACACACTCCCACCCCCTGCGGTCTGTGCTTTATTACACTGATGTTCTCCTTCACCTTCCGGCCTTTACCTACACTTACACGCTCCCTCTCCCCAAGTTGTACGCTCTATCACACTGGCACGCTCCCTCTCCCCGAGACGTACGCTTTATCACACCCCCTGAGCTTTATCACACTCACTTGCTCCCTCATCCTGCGCTCTATCACACTGACGTGCTCCATCACCCTATGGCCTGTGATCTGTCACACTGATGCACTCCCTCCCTTTGAGGCATGCACTCTGTCACGCAGTCCCTAACCTTAACTTACTCCACCACCTTACCCACCCTCCCTGCAGCCTAAGCCTGACTGCATCCTAATTCAACACCCTTGGCTGATTTACATGTGCCGCACACTAGTTTAGTTTATTAACGCAGACACAACAAAACCCAATATGGCAGCAGTGCAAAGCCAGTTGTGCCTCTCCCTGTAGATACTGACACACACATACACTCTGGGCAGCCACTTCTCTCCCTCTTGCTGTGGAATCAGGCCAGTTCTGTGTAGCTCCGCCCAGGGCCGGTGCAAGGATGTTTGGTGCCCTCCTGCACACTATAAATTTGTGCTTCCTCTCCCATACTTAATAAAGGGACAATGCCCACCGCACACCGCAAAAAAAAAAGGAGGTATGGCCATACAATAGTACCAATTCAAATGACTCAGTAGCACAATCTTGTTCACATTACACAGCACATAGCGCACACAGGGCACTCAATGTCTGGATTCCCACATCGGTCTCCTAACCGCTTGGTTTCTGAACATCGGTAAATCATACAAAATCTGTCTTGTAACAAATTTGGCAGGCTGACAGCTGGGAGTGCAGTGCTTAACTTACTGTACTGCCGCACATGGGCCTGTTCTGCATCCGACGTGCACGGCATCACTGGTGTGTGTAGTGGAGCTTCCTTCTGCTGGGTGGGGGCTTGAAGCCTCTTCAGTTGTACCCGCAGGCTTTCTGTAATGCAAGAGAGCTGTGATGGGTAACGCGCTTAGGGGATGGGGCCACAAGTGACAAGTATCCCCACAGAAAATCTTCCCACTATAGGTGACCCTCCAGTACTCGAAGTAGCGGTATAACATACCACTGTATAATGCCCCACTATATATATATATATATATATATATATATATATATATATATATATATATATATAGCTTACAGGTGAATGTGGCCGGCACACTGCTGGTGACCAAGGGATACTTGCCCCAGTGCCCTCCAAGGTATAGAAATACCAAAATACAAACATGAACTGGTAGGGCGGCACTCGAGGGTCTTGGTATGGAAAGAATAAGAGTCCAAACTGTGGGTTCCTTATTGACGTTTCAGTCGGTTAAGACTTTTATCAAGAACAGGATAGCATACAGTGATACAAGTGAACATACACGTGTTATATAGGGAAACATAATGATGAAATGGTGTGCACCTGCGTCTCATAGCCACTCCCCCCGCCGGCCGCCGGCCGATGACGCGGACTCCCGCTCTCCCCTCACTCACCTGGGGCCTGTTTACCTTGCGGCGTGATGTGCGCTCTCCTGGCTCCGTCTCTGTCTGTGGCTCATCGGCGTCCGATTCAGATGACGTCATGACGTCGGCGCCATGACGGACGGTTGCCCCGGAGACGGCTCACGCCGCCGGCTCACTTTCCCTCTTGGTTCCACCCCTGTGGGCGTGTTGGAGTCTGCATGTCCGCACCAATCAGACAGGCGTCCTGGCTGGTTGTCATGGAGCTAGGACGCATCTGCAAAAAAACACAATAACAATGGTAAATAGATACATTTACGTGCTGCATCGACATGTTTATACATGATTAGTGATCAAGGTATTGGTAGAACGAGTGAACACGTGAAAAAAACAATTCATGTGAAATCAAAAAAGAATCGTGAAAAAACTACAGTGAACCGTGCTCACTAAAGGCTATATAAAAATTAAAAAGTTACTGGGGACTGATGACACAACCTAATCTGGTGCTGTGGCATACTTGTAGCTGTCTGGTATACTGTTTGTTAAGACCTCTGGGCCTTATTCTGGTTGGTGCGGCCGGGCCGTACGCGTACGTCCCGGTGTTTTTCATGATCTGCGCATGTGCAGATACGCTAATGCGCCGGCGCGAACACTCCACAACGCTTACGGCCGGGTCTCAACGTGCGAAAAAACCTGTACGCGAGTGTACGGGTAATGGGGGCGGCATAGGGGCGTGTTGATGGGAGCGGCCGAAATAATGAGGGAAAATGGGCGTAAATATGGGCGTACACGGGGGTGTGCACCAAAAATGAGCGGTGCTACCACCGCACGATCGACTAAGGCACCGTTCATTTCGGACACAAAACAGGCGGCCGCCAACCGCCATCTCAAACCACCCCTACAGATACCGCATGCCAGCGTGCGGCTGAGTTGGCTAATTAACGCTGATTACTACTCAAACACATACACCTGAATGTAATAAGCAATGCTGCAGTCTATTAAGTCCAAACCATGATTTCACTGCCTGCAAGCCACACACACAGCACGCAAACACATTGGAAGCTTATGTTTCTATACTTCTCCACATTTAAAGGTTTGTTTAATTTAAGGTAAGAATCTTTTTATACGCTAAGGTAGGTATTTGCTAAACAGACACATTCACTACGTGCTTTCATAGACTTTACGCAGTAGCACACTCAATCTACACAAGTCGACATGTGTCAACGTGTTCACTCTAATACTAACATAGGTTTTGTATTTAGGATACAATAACATAAACCACATCTAACACCTACAAAGGATGTTTCAGCAATGTTTGAAGCCCATGACCACTATTTTCCACACAATCTTTGTATAGTACCCAAAATAATGACCTGTACCACTATCTCATCTGCTATGATTTGGATTTGACTACACTCTGGATGTAAGATGCCACCAATCACATTATTGCACTCTCATCTCTCTAACAAAGGATTCCTACATCTGCTTATGACACTGTAAAATCATATATATTTAAAAAGTTATGCATGTTTGTTCACAAGCTAATTTATCATGTTTGGCCCATTCACACATCTTTTTTTAGGGAGGACACATATGCATTCCTACACAAATGTACCTTTTCACCCTTGTTTGTCTGCCTCACCCACTCCATGAGGAAAGCATTGTTCTGGACCTGCTTTTACCTACTACTGTAGGAGCTACCTCACCTGCACACAAACTGCTTTCTCACCTATTAAGTTGCTCTGCACATGTGCTGACACAAACTAATTAGCAGGGAAAAGTTGGATAGGAACATGGGAATGGCCATGGAGAG
Source organism: Crinia signifera (assembly GCF_055691185.1). Classification (NCBI taxonomy): domain Eukaryota; kingdom Metazoa; phylum Chordata; class Amphibia; order Anura; family Myobatrachidae; genus Crinia; species Crinia signifera. The sequence continues at coordinate 329,114 of NW_028142785.1, read as the reverse complement.
GGTTACACATGGGAAACTTTGACCACACTTCAACAAATGTTCAAAAATACCCTGGTCAGTAAGTACACATAAATCTAGTATTTGTTTCACACAAGAAATGACACATACCACAATTTAGATTTAATTTGTAAAATAAATGTATTTGCTGTTCAGCATCACAGCTTGACACTTTAATGTGAGAAATCAAATAAACAAATAAAATAGACACACAAATAATAAAACAGCCAGAACAAGAGGTTGCATATCTCCAAACATGTGTTACCCTGCAAATGCAATGGTGAAAGAAATGGGGACACCAGATTACGTACTGCAACAACCAGGGTGAATACTAAGCAAGATACACACCACCAAAAAAAAAAATCCTGCATTTGTAGAGGTCAAAATACGAACTTTCATGCCCATGGCACGCAAATGGATCGATGGCCAACTCAGGAAGCGGATGTCCAGTGCAATTTAAACCTTTGGGCTCCAACCACAGAGGAAGTGAACCAGGTCTCATTTGGGCCCTTTTTTGCCCCTTTTAGATGGGGCCTTGGGGACAGGGGCCTTTGGCTCAGCTGGCTTTCGGCGTCTTCCCCTAGTCGACACAGGAGGGTCAGCCGAGGTGGAAGGTTGGGGAGCAGCTTGGGGTGGGGCAGCAGATGGGGGATTGTCCCTTAGGGACCTGGCGGTGGACAGCTGCTCCGCAAGAAGTTCATTCTGGCGGCTGAGGTGTTGGCCAATGCTTACTATGCCAGCCGCCAGAGTTTCATTAATGCGGTTCAAGGCCTCAACCTGCAACTTGTTTGTGGCCTTCCACTCCGCCAGAAAATCCGCCACCTGCTGCTGACGGATCGCAGCATCCACCCCTTGCTGCTCGATCCTCTCCAGCGTCACCAACAGGCTCTCATCCCATGTCTCCTGTGGCTGGGGCTGGGGGCGACGTCTTGGTGGAGGCTGGACCACTTGCTCCACCTGTGGCTCTGCAGAGGAAGATGCTGCCGGTCCATCCTGGCTTTCTGCTTCTGCTAGGATAAGAATTGAAAACAATGTCACCATCACATACGCAATAAAAAATATCTTTCTAAATACAATGCATTACTGTGACTTACCATCAAAAGGAGCATCAAAGACCTCCGCCGGGAGCTCACTGTCCATATTGGAGATCCCCCTGATCTCCCCCACATCAATCACGTCCAAGGAGTCCTGCTCCAGGGGGGTATACTCCAAATGGTCAGGCATAGGACCGCTCCCGGTGGACATGCTGTGGTTGTACCGGTCAGTCATCTTCCTCTTCAGTGTACTTTTGAAGTCAGTCCACCTACAAGTTTAAAAATACAAATATCACCATGAGATATGTGCACCACTGTGCTACGTGTAGGGTTACCACCTAGTCCCTTCAATTCCGGACACATGTTAATTACACAGGTTCTGTGGCAGTTTAAAATTAGGTGAAGTGGAGTCTTGAAGTCAGCCAGCCACAGAACCTGTGTAATTAATATGTGTCCGGAATTAAAGGGACTATGTGGTACCCCTAGCTACGTGACATTTCCTAGTGTGGGTGCTCTTATGTTTTTTTGCCATATGTGTCCCACACACACATTCATGTCTAAATTAGGAGGCATTTCAGTGTCTCATCTCATTCATTAGGCCACTAAATGCACATACATACATCACTATGCAGAAATGACATCATCCATGGCCAAATTAGGCACCTCCACCTGGTGTGAAACTACACATTCCACCATAGCTTGACAATGTGGTTATTATGGAGTAATTTAACTATGGAATGGCATACTGGGATGTGTAGTTTCTCACCAGCTACATGTGCACAGTTTGCTCATTCTTGTTTCAGTAGCATCATATGGAACATGTTACAACAACTCTTTCAAAAACACACTTTCTCTTGTCCCATCACATACTTAACATGAGCAGAACTGTGCCCATAACCTCACATCACACCAATGGTGCATGTTTCATATATCAATGTGGGTTATTAGACATGGTTGTGTTCACATGTGACATTGAAGTGTAGCACTATCTACAAACACACCTTTCTATTAGTCTCAAAACATACATGTAACATATGTACACACATATGACATCAGGGGGACAAAGACCAGGGCAATTTTTCAGCAGTCTCCAGCAGGAACTGAGGCCCTTATTCTAGTTCACTCTTTCTGCCCAAATATTTCTTTGATGGACAAAACCATGTGCACTGCAGGTGAGGCAGGTGTAAAACCCCACCCAAATCTGATTATCTCTGCACAAGTAACACCTGCCTCACCTGCAGTGCACATGGTTTTGTCCATCTAAGAAATATTTGGCCAGAAAGAGTGAACTACAATAAGGGCCTCAGTTCCTGCTGGAGACTGCTGAAAAATAGCCCTGACAAACACACTAACCTTTTCTTCACCGCGTCCCAATTTCTGACCACTGGTGACACCTGGTTCACTTCCTCTGTAATCTTGTCCCAAAGCTTTCTCCTTGCACTGGCACCCGGCTTCCTGGTTGCCAATTCAATCCATTCGCGTGCCCTGGGCACTAGAATTCGCATTTCGGCCTCTACAAATGCAGGGTTTCTCTTTCTGGTGGTGGTATCCTGCTCAGTCCTCACCCTAGATGTTGCAGCTTGTTTTCTGGTGGCCCCAGTTCTCTCACCATGCACCTGCTGGGTCACACCTGTTTGGAGAGATGCAACCTCTTGTTCTGGCTGGTTGCTTGGCCCTTGTGGAGCTGGTGGAGGTTCAACAGGGCCTGTTACTGAGGGGCCCGCTTGATCTTGCAGGCGACTCCTCTCTTGGGCCCTCCTTCTCCGCTCCTGTTCCCTCTTGTTCAGTGCATCAAGCAGGGATTGTGCTGTAGCTCTCTGCAGAGCGTCCTCAGCTGCGGAATCGTCTGAGTCAGACATGTTTGCAGCAATTGTGGGCTGCATCTGACTGAATATTTATATGTTAATCTCCCGCCATGAACAAGGGGGCGTATATTTTTTCCCGCAATGTAGATGCAAATTTACGCCGATATTTCCCGCCGATAATTCCCGCTTAAATTACGCAGGTCTCAACGCACCTGATCAATCACCTGTATATGCACATACACAGGTTGTGGAGCATTGTGGGCTACATCGTGAAATGTGTGCACCTGTCATTCCAATGATGAGTGTTGTCAGCTGGTATCTGTTGGAGTTCGTGTATGCCTTGTGAGTCACATTTCAAAACATCACGTTACAATGCTTTCCTTACATATGTAATGTGTATGAAATTGTCATACAGCAACATGTCGCATTGTGGCCCTTTAAGCAGCGTAGTTATGACTAGAGGGTTGCGTGTATTATTTTCCGCACACTGTAAATACAGTACTCCTCTCCATGGATATCAGTGTATCGTGCCCCCTTTAAGCAGCGTAGTTATACGTAGAGGGTTGCGTGTATTATTTTCCGCACACTGTAAATACAGTACTCCTCTCCATGGAAATCGGTGTATCGCGCCCCCTTTTAAGCAACGTAGTTACAGTAGAGGGTTGCGTGTATTATTTTCCGCACACGGTATATACAGTTCCTCTCTATACATTGAATGCATGCTGGTGGTTATGGTGTGTGTATATCGGAACGGTCCGCGTAAGTTTCTATTCGCATCCAGTTTGTTAATGTAAGAGGGATTAATAAAGTTAATACCAAACAAACAATTTTTTACACCAATCAGCAAGCACCAAAAGTGATATATGTACCTGCAATTATTAACTGCGCCATTGGCACTATGACTACTACCAGGGCTAGGTGACCCCTGCCACCCTTACACGCCGCTGATCTCCTCTGCTTACAGCGCCGGTGGAGTCATCCTCATTGTACTTGTCCCCGGCACGCCAATCACCACAGTGCGCTGGGGATTCTGGCATGTGTGCGTGCCTGCCCCATACCCGGCCCATGGACATGAAAGCGTCAAAGACATTGTGTGTCTTGTTATGCTGGCGGGCCGCCTGCCAGATCGGAGCATCTGGCGTGCCAGCAGCAACAATGAGGCTGGCTCCATCTGTAAAAGCAGCGTAGTACTGTCGGCAACTGGTGTGGGCGTTACATATAGGCAGCGCTACTACTGTCGGCAGCTGGTGTGGGCGTTACATATAGGCAGCGATACTACTGTCGGCAACTGGTGTGGGCGTTACATATAGGCAGCGATACTACTGTCGGCAGCTGGTGTGGGCGTTACATATAGGCAGCGATACTACTGTCGGCAACTGGTGTGGGCGTTACATATAGGCAGCGATACTACTGTCGGCACCTGGTGTGGGCGTTACATATAGGCAGCGCTACTACTGTCGGCAACTGGTGTGGGCGTTACATATAGGCAGCGCTACTACTGTCGGCAGCTGGTGTGGGCGTTACATACAGGCAGCACTACTACTGTCGGCAGCTGGTGTGGGCGTTACATATAGGCAGCGATACTACTGTCGGCAACTGGTGTGGGCGTTACATACAGGCAGCGATACTACTGTCGGCACCTGGTGTGGGCGTTACATATAGGCAGCGCTACTACTGTCGGCAACTGGTGTGGGCGTTACATATAGGCAGCGCTACTACTGTCGGCAGCTGGTGTGGGCGTTACATACAGGCAGCGATACTACTGTCGGCAGCTGATGTGGGCTTTACATACAGGCAGCGATACTACTGTCGGCAGCTGATGTGGGCGTTACATATAGGCAGCGCTACTACTGTCGGCAGCTGGTGTGGGCGTTACATATAGGCAGCGCTACTACTGTCGGCAGCTGGTGTGGGCGTTACATACAGGCAGCGATACTACTGTCGGCAGCTGGTGTGGGCATTACATATAGGCAGCAATACTACTGCCGGCAGCGGATGTGGGTGTTACATATAGACAGCTATACTACTGTCGGCAGCTGGTGTGGGCGTTACATATAGGCAGCGATACTACTGTTGGTAACTGGTGTGGGCGTTACATATAGGCAGCGCTACTACTGTTGGCAGCGGATGTCGGCATAACATATAGCCAGCGATACTACTGTCGGCAGCTGGAGCTGGTGTGGGGTTACATATAGGCAGCGATACTACTGTCGGTAACTGGTGTGGGCGTTACATATAGACAGCGCTACTGTCGGCTGCTGTTGTGGGCATTACATACAGGCAGCGATACTACTGTCGGCAGCTGATGTGGGCGTTACATATAGGCAGCGATACTACTGTCAGCAACTGGTGTGGGCGTTACATATAGGCAGCAATACTACTGTCGGCAGCTGGTGTGGGTGTTACATATAGGCAGCACTACTGTCGGCAGCTGGTGTGGGCGTTACATATAGTCAGCGATACTACTGTCGGCAACTGGTGTGGGCGTTACATATAGACAGCGATACTACTGTCGGCAACTGGTGTGGGCGTTACATATAGACAGCTATACTACTGACGGCAACTGGTGTGGGCATTACATATAGGCAGCGATACTACTGTCAGTAACTGGTGTTGGCGTTACATATAGGCAGCGATACTACTGTCGGCAGCTGGTGTGGGCGTTACATATAGGCAGCGCTACTTCTGTCGGCAACTGGTGTGGGCGTTACATATAGGCAGCAATACTACTGTCGGCAGCGGATGTGGGCGTTACATATAGGCAGCGATACTACTGTCGGCAACTGGTGTGGGCGTTACATACAGGCAGCGATACTACTGTCGGCAGCTCATGTGGGCGTTACATATAGGCAGCACTACTACTGTCGGCAGCTGGTGTGGGCATTACATATAGGCAGTGATAATACTGTCGGCAGCTGGTGTGGGCGTTACATATAGACAGCGATACTACTGTCGGCACCTGGTGTGGGCGTTACATATAGGCAGCGCTACTACTGTCGGCAACTGGTGTGGGCGTTACATATAGGCAGCGCTACTACTGTCGGCAGCTGGTGTGGGCGTTACATACAGGCAGCACTACTACTGTCGGCAGCTGGTGTGGGCGTTACATATAGGCAGCGATACTACTGTCGGCAACTGGTGTGGGCGTTACATACAGGCAGCGATACTACTGTCGGCACCTGGTGTGGGCGTTACATATAGGCAGCGCTACTACTGTCGGCAACTGGTGTGGGCGTTACATATAGGCAGCGCTACTACTGTCGGCAGCTGGTGTGGGCGTTACATACAGGCAGCGATACTACTGTCGGCAGCTGATGTGGGCTTTACATACAGGCAGCGATACTACTGTCGGCAGCTGATGTGGGCGTTACATATAGGCAGCGCTACTACTGTCGGCAGCTGGTGTGGGCGTTACATATAGGCAGCGCTACTACTGTCGGCAGCTGGTGTGGGCGTTACATACAGGCAGCGATACTACTGTCGGCAGCTGGTGTGGGCATTACATATAGGCAGCAATACTACTGCCGGCAGCGGATGTGGGTGTTACATATAGACAGCTATACTACTGTCGGCAGCTGGTGTGGGCGTTACATATAGGCAGCGATACTACTGTTGGTAACTGGTGTGGGCGTTACATATAGGCAGCGCTACTACTGTTGGCAGCGGATGTCGGCATAACATATAGCCAGCGATACTACTGTCGGCAGCTGGAGCTGGTGTGGGGTTACATATAGGCAGCGATACTACTGTCGGTAACTGGTGTGGGCGTTACATATAGACAGCGCTACTGTCGGCTGCTGTTGTGGGCATTACATACAGGCAGCGATACTACTGTCGGCAGCTGATGTGGGCGTTACATATAGGCAGCGATACTACTGTCAGCAACTGGTGTGGGCGTTACATATAGGCAGCAATACTACTGTCGGCAGCTGGTGTGGGTGTTACATATAGGCAGCACTACTGTCGGCAGCTGGTGTGGGCGTTACATATAGTCAGCGATACTACTGTCGGCAACTGGTGTGGGCGTTACATATAGACAGCGATACTACTGTCGGCAACTGGTGTGGGCGTTACATATAGACAGCTATACTACTGACGGCAACTGGTGTGGGCATTACATATAGGCAGCGATACTACTGTCAGTAACTGGTGTGGGCGTTACATATAGGCAGCGATACTACTGTCGGCAGCTGGTGTGGGCGTTACATATAGGCAGCGCTACTTCTGTCGGCAACTGGTGTGGGCGTTACATATAGGCAGCGATACTACTGTCGGCAGCGGATGTGGGCGTTCCATATAGGCAGCGATACTACTGTCGGCAACTGGTGTGGGCGTTACATACAGGCAGCGATACTACTGTCGGCAGCTGATGTGGGCGTTACATATAGGCAGCACTACTACTGTCGGCAGCTGGTGTGGGCATTACATATAGGCAGTGATAATACTGTCGGCAGCTGGTGTGGGCGTTACATATAGACAGCGATACTACTGTCGGCAGCTGGCGTGGGCATTACATATAGGCAGCGAGACTACTGTCGGCAGCTGGTGTGGGCGTTACATATAGGCAGCGATACTACTGTCGGCAGCTGGTGTGGGCGTTACATATAGACAGCGATACTACTGACGGCAGCTGGTGTGGGCATTACATACAGGCAGCGATACTACTGTCGGCAGCTGGTGTGGGTGTTACATATAGGCAGCACTACTGTCGGCAGCTGGTGTGGGCGTTACATATAGTCAGCGATACTACTGTCGGCAACTGGTGTGGTCGTTACATATAGACAGCGATACTACTGTCGGCAACTGGTGTGGGCGTTACATATAGACAGCTATACTACTAATGGCAACTGGTGTGGGCATTACATATAGGCAGCGATACTACTGTCAGTAACTGGTGTCGGCGTTACATATAGGCAGCGATACTACTGTCGGCAACTGGTGTGGGCGTTACATATAGACAGCGATACTACTGACGGCAGCTGGTGTGGGCGTTACATACAGGCAGCGATACTACTGTCGGCAGCTGGTGTGGACATTACATATAGGCAGCGATACTACTGTCGGCAGCGGATGTGGGTGTTACATATAGACAGCTATACTACTGTCGGCAGCTGGTGTGGGCGTTACATATAGGCAGCGATACTACTGTTGGTAACTGGTGTGGGCGTTACATATAGGCAGCGCTACTACTGTTGGCAGCGGATGTGGGCATAACATATAGCCAGCGATACTACTGTCGGCAGCTGGAGTTGGTGTGGGGTTACATATAGGCAGCGATACTACTGTCGGTAACTGGTGTGGGCGTTACATATAGACAGCGCTACTGTCGGCTGCTGTTGTGGGTGTTACATATAGGCAGCGATACTACTGTCGGCAGCTGATGTGGGTGTTACATATAGGCAGCGATACTACTGTCAGCAACTGGTGTGGGCGTTACATATAGGCAGCAATACTACTGTCGGCAGCTGGTGTGGGTGTTACATATAGGCAGCACTACTGTCGGCAGCTGGTGTGGGCGTTACATATAGTCAGCGATACTACTGTCGGCAACTGGTGTGGGCGTTACATATAGACAGCGATACTACTGTCGGCAACTGGTGTGGGCGTTACATATAGACAGCTCTACTACTGTCGGCAGCTGATGTGGGCGTTACATATAGGCAGCGATACTACTGTCAGTAACTGGTGTGGGCGTTACATATAGGCAGCGATACTACTGTCGGCAGCTGGTGTGGGCGTTACATATAGGCAGCGATACTACTGTCAGTAACTGGTGTGGGCGTTACATATAGGCAGCGATACTACTGTCGGCAGCTGGTGTGGGCGTTACATATAGGCAGCGCTACTTCTGTCGGCAACTGGTGTGGGCGTTACATATAGGCAGCGATACTACTGTCGGCAGCGGATGTGGGCGTTACATATAGGCAGCGATACTACTGTCGGCAACTGGTGTGGGCGTTACATACAGGCAGCGATACTACTGTCGGCAGCTGATGTGGGCGTTACATATAGGCAGCACTACTACTGTCGGCAGCTGGTGTGGGCATTACATATAGGCAGTGATAATACTGTCGGCAGCTGGTGTGGGCGTTACATATAGACAGCGATACTACTGTCGGCAGCTGGCGTGGGCATTACATATAGGCAGCGAGACTACTGTCGGCAGCTGGTGTGGGCGTTACATATAGGCAGCGATACTACTGTCGGCAGCTGGTGTGGGCATTACATATAGGCAGCGATACTACTGTCGGCAGCTGGTGTGGGCGTTACATATAGACAGCGATACTACTGTCGTCAGCTGGTGTGGGCATTACATATATGCAGCAATACTACTGTCAGCAGCGGATGTGGGCGTTACATATAGACAGCTATACTACTGTCGGCAGCTGGTGTGGGCGTTACCTATAGGCAGCGATACTACTGTCGGCAGCTGGTGTGGGCGTTACACATAGGCAGCGCTACTACTGTCGGCAGCTGGTGTGGGCATTACATATAGGCAATGATACTACTGTCGGCAGCTGGTGTGGGCATTACATATAGACAGCGATACTACTGTCGGCAGCTGGCATGGGCGTTACATATAGGCCGCGATACTACTGTCGGCAGCTGGTGTGGGCGTTACATACAGGCAGCGATACTACTGTCGGCAGCTGGTGTGGACATTACATATAGGCAGAGATACTACTGTCGGCAGCGGATGTGGGTGTTACATATAGACAGCTATACTACTGTCGGCAGCTGGTGTGAGCGTTACATATAGGCAGCGATACTACTGTTGGTAACTGGTGTGGGCGTTACATATAGGCAGCGCTACTACTGTTGGCAGCGGATGTGGGCATAACATATAGCCAGCGATACTACTGTCGGCAGCTGGAGTTGGTGTGGGGTTACATATATAGCTGGTGTGGGCGTTACATATAGGCAGAGCTACTACTGTCAGCAACTGGTGTGGGCGTTACATATAGGCAGCGATACTACTGTCGGCAAATGGTGTGGGCGTTACATATAGGCAGCGATACTCATAGGCGTGCGCAGCCCATTTTATTAGGGGGTGCACCATTGGAGGGGCGTGTTCATCACGCATACTGGGCGTGTCCATCAAAGCCTACTGGGCGTGTCCATCAAGGCCTACTGGGCGTGTCCATCACGCCTACTGGGCATCAACGCAAACTAAATAGAAGGTGACTTATTTATGTATATGGGCTTCAGAATTAATCATTCCCATCACACACACGAGAAACAGGGACAGTGCGCGCCAAAGGCGCGTTGCAAAAATTTACACTGCAATGGCCATTACACATAATGTTACACACCATAATGCCCATTACACATACTGTAATGCCACTCACCGTAATGCCCATTACACATAATGCCACACACCATAATGCCTATCACACATAATGCCGCACACAGTAATGCCCATTACACATAATGCCACCCAGCATAATGCCCAATACACATAATACCACAGACCATAATGCCCATCAAACATAATGCCACACACAGTAATGGACATTCCACATTATGCCAGGGCTTGACGAATTTTTGTAAAATAGGGATAATAAGGACAGTGTCTGCTGAAGGCGCGTGCCAAAAATTCACACTGTAATGCCTATTACACGTCACACCCACATGCCATAATGACCAATACACGTTATGTCACACACATTATACCAAACACTGTAATTCCCATTACACCACAAACTGTAAGGCCCTTTACATATTACGCCACACACCATAATGCCCATTACACAGTGTGACTCACACCATCATGCCCGTTACACCTCACTTTGTGAAGCCCGTTACACGTTGTGCCTCACACTGTGATGCCCATTACATGGTGCACCTCACACTGTGATGCCCATTACACATTACACCTCACACCATGATGCCCCTTACACATTGACACAGACCACGATGCCCATTACATCTCACACCGTGAAGCCCATTACACATTACGCCTCACACTGTGATGCCCATTGCACATTATGCAATAATGCCCAGTACACATTCCATAATGCCCATTACATATTATACCACACATTGTAATAGCTATTACATATGATGCCACATAAGTGTCGCTGGAGGCCCCACACGCTGTACACCCTTCACCCATTAAATTCTACTCACTTCATCATCGGTCCGGCAGAGCAGCGGTAAAGACCACTGGGAAAATGGCTGCGTGGTGACCCATATTCACATTACACAGCATGTAGTGACCCATAATCACTATACACAGCATGCAGTGACCCATATTCACATTACACAGTATGTAGTGATCCAAATTCACATTACACAGCATTTACTGACCAATATTCGCACTTAGTGACCGATATTCACATTACACAGTGCGTAGTGACTCATATTCATATTATACAGCGCGCAGTGACCCATACTCACATTATACAGTGCGCAGTGACCAATATTCACATTATACAGTGCGCAGTGACCAATATTCACATTATACAGCGCGCAGTGACCAATATTCACATTATACAGCGCGCAGTGACCAATATTCGCACGTAGTGACCCATTTTCACATTACACAGCACAGTGACCAATATTCGCACATAGTGACCCATAGTCACATTACACAGCGCATAGAGACTAATATTCACACATAGTGACCCATAGTCACATTACATAGTGCGTAGTGACCCATATTCATATTATACAGCGCGCAGTGACCAATATTCACATTACACAGAGTGTACTGACCCATATTCACATTACACAGAGTGTACTGACCCATATTCACATTACACAGTGCATAGTGACTAATATTAGCACATAGTGACCCATATTCATATTACACAGTGCATAGTGACTAATATATGTATTATATGTATACGCTAGATGTACCCTGAGGGATATAGACGCAGGGAACATATATTCGCTGAGCTGTGCAGGGCTTAGGCAGCCATCAGCTGCACCAATGGACCCCCAGGTGGGTAACAATATAGGCTGAGACGGTACAGTTATCACACAGGGAACACGTACCTGTCGAGCAGCACAGAGCCTAGGCAACCAAAGAAAAAAATTCTTATCCACGGCGCCACTGGTCGCCGCAACAGTCCTGCCTGGCTGTTGCGGCGACCAGTGGCGCCGTGGATAAGATAATACAGCAGGGACAGTACGGTTAATACAGCAGGGACAGTACGGTTATCACACAGGGCACACATACATGCTGAGCTGCACAGCGCCTAGGCAGCCATCAGCGGCGCCACTGGTCACCGCATCAGCCAGGCAGGTAACAATACAGCAGGGACATTACAGTTTTCACAGTTATTTGCGGGCGGTGTTCCACTTGCTAAGCAGCAAAAGATTGTTGCTAAGGGCGGGATGTATTAAAATACATCGCCGCCCTTCGCGCCCCCCCGCCGCGATGCTGCCGCATATGTACTAACATATGCGGCTGGCATCGCGATGCGGTGACGGAGGCCCCCCGCGATACCTGTACTGTGGTCTGCGGGGGGTCTCCGTCACCTCCCAGCCGGCTTCTGCAGCATCCACGCCGGGGACAGCTAAGCAAGCTGTCCCCGGCGCTTCCTCCTCCCCCTGCAGCCGGAAGGACGTCCGGCTGCGTTGCTAGGGGGAGGAAGGGCTTACCTTCCGGGGTCCAGGAGGACCTGTAAGAAGGTAAGCCCAAGGGAGGGGGGAAAGGGGGGGTCGGCGAGGCGGCGGGTTGCGGCGACGCGGCGGGCGGCGAAAAGAAGCCCATAGGCTTCTATAGGGTATCGCCACCCAAAGGTGGCGATACCCTGCCCTGCGAAACCGCTGCGAACGGGTTTTAGTACATAGGAAAATGCGGTAAAACGGGGGTTTTACCGCATTTTCCCTTTAGTACATCTCGCCCTTAGTGAGTGATCCTGAATCAGGCCCCCTGTTCCCCTCACTACATTCTCACACACAGCCCACTCCCTCACCATAAATGTCACACTCCCCAGTCTCTGCAGTGCACACATTACCTTCAGGCTTCAGCCAGGAGCCAGCCTGGGAGCCTGCCACAGTGACAGAACAGTAGGCAGGGCCGCTGCAGCTGCAGTGTGGTCTACCCGGGCACAGGAAAGGGCAGGGGCGTGGCCTAATCACGGACCCCCCCCCGTCGCCACGCCCCGTTTTGAACACTGGACTCGCGCTGACTGCTGATGAAGGAGCCCAGCCAGGCCAGCAGCAAAGCGCAGGTACTGCTTGCCGGCCGGGGGAGGGGGCACTGCCGCTGCCGGTCATTAGGAGGTGCTGCAATTGTGCGGGGGTGCCAGTCATTAGGAGGTGCCTGTGCACGCCCGGCACCCCCTGTGCGCACGCCTATGGCGATACTACTGTTAGCAACTGGTGTGGGCATTACATATAGGCAGCGATACTACTGTCGGCAACTGATGTGGGCGTTACATATAGGCAGCGATACTACTGTCGGCAGCTGGTGTGGGCGTTACATAAAGGCAGCGATACTACAGTCGGCAACTGGTGTGGGCGTTACATATAGGCAGGGATACTACTGTCGGCAGCTGATGTGGGCGTTACATAAAGGCAGCACTACTGTCGGCAGCTGGTGTGGGCGTTACATATAGGCAGCGATACTACTGTCAGCAACTGGTGTGGGCGTTACATATAGGCAGCGATACTACTGTCAGCAACTGGTGTGGGCTTTACATATAGGCAGCGATATTACTGTCAGCAACTGGTGTGGGCGTTACATACAGGTAGCGATACTGTCGGCAACTGGTGTGGGCTTTACATACAGGCAGCGATACTACTGTCAGCAACTGGTGTGGGCGTTACATATAGGCAGCGCTACTACTGTCGGCAGCTGGTGTGGGCGTTACATATAGGCAGCGCTACTACTGTCGGCAGCTGGTGTGGGCATTACATATAGGCAGCGATACTACTGTCGGCAGCTGGTGTGGGCGTTACATATAGGCAGCGATATTACTGTCGGCAGCTGATGTGGGCGTTACATATAGGCAGCGATTCTACTGTCAGCAACTGGTGTGGGCGTTACATATAGGCAGCGATTCTACTGTCGGCAGCTGATGTGGGCATTACATATAGGCAGCGATACTACTGTTGGCAACTAGTGTGGGCGTTACATATAAGCAGCGATTCTACTGTCAGCAACTGGTGTGGGCGTTACATATAGGCAGCGATTCTACTGTCGGCAGCTGATGTGGGCGTTACATATAGGCAGCGATACTACTGTCGGCAACTGGTGTGGGCGTTACATATAAGCAATGCTACTACTGTCAGCCACTGGTGTGGGCATTACATATAGGCAGCGATACTACTGTCGGCAACTGGTGTGGGCGTTACATATAAGCAATGCTACTACTGTCAGCAACTGGTGTGGGCGTTACATATAGGCAGCGATACTACTGTCGGCAACTGGTGTGGGCGTTACATATAAGCAATGCTACTACTGTCAGCAACTGGTGTGGGCGTTACATATAGGCAGCGATACTACTGTCGGCAACTGGTGTGGGCGTTACATATAAGCAATGCTACTACTGTCAGCAACTGGTGTGGGCGTTACATATAGGCAGTGATACTACTGTCGGCAGCTGATGTGGGCGTTACATATAGGCAGCGATACTACTGTCGGCAACTGGTATGGGCGTTACATATAGGCAGCGATACTACTGTCGGCAGCTGGCATGGGCGTTACATATAGGCAGCGATACTACTGTCGGCAGCTGGTGTGGGCGTTACATACAGGCAGTGATACTACTGTCGGCAGCTGGTGTGGGCATTACATATAGGCAGCGATACTGCTGTCGGCAGCGGATGTGGGTGTTACATATAGACAGCTATACTACTGTCGGCAGCTGGTGTGGGCGTTAAATACAGGTAGCGATACTACTGTCGGCAGCTGGTGTGGGCATTACATACAGGCAGCGATACTACTGTCGGCAGCTGGTGTGGGTGTTACATATAAGCAATGCTACTACTGTCAGCAACTGGTGTGGGTGTTAGTGGGCATTAGGTATACGAAGCGCTACTACACTCTGCATCTGGTGTGGGCATTACGCATCATTACTACTGTCGGCAACTGGTGTGGGTGTTAGTGGGCATTAGGTATACGAAGCGCTACTACACTCTGCATCTGGTGTGGGCATTACGCATCATTACTACTGTCGGCAACTGGTGTGGGCATTAGCTAAAAGCAGCACTACTACAGTCGGTAACTGGTGTGGGTGTTATGTATAGGCAGCACTTCTACTGTTGTTAACTGGTGTGGGTGTTACGTATAATCAGGTCTACTACTGTCGGCAACTGGTGTTATGTATAGGCAGCACTACTACTGTCGGCAATTGGTGTGTGTTACGTATAATCAGCGATAAGACTTTTGGCAACTGAATAAAGGGCACTAGCTGCTGTGCAGGGAAATAAATAGGTGTGTGCCAGTGGTACCTTGCCCATTTGCACTGTGGGTACATCATGTGGTCCAGCAGCTGCAGTTATTGATTGGCTGTCGGACCGAGAGCTCTGATTGGCTCAAAAGCTGGCGCCATAATTGAAAATCAATTCAGTGTCTCTGCAGCTCTGCTGGGTTCAGGGCTGGACAGGACTGGATTACACAGTGAGCAGTACTAAAGGCATACTGCAATGGGACACCCCCCCCCCCCCCACCTGAGAGGTGCTCACCCTCCTCCCATTGTTCAGAATTATACATGGGTTGAAAATTTCATATACATATTTTTAAGTATATGTATTCGAAGTAATCATCCCCGTTTCCTGCAGCGTCCGCGGCTGAATTGTTTGGGTGGCACAATACCCGTGACTAGGTGAAAACCCGTGCATCTTTCAGCTTTAAGTTCAGCAGGTAACCCCGCCTACTGTTATGCTGGCCCGCCCATTTTGATTTGGTGCTTCCAACATGAGGCGACTTCCAGAAATTTTCCAGGGCCACTTTTGGTCCCCAATCCGCCCCTGCCTCTGCTTACAGCAGCTGTCAGCTCTAGTTCCAGGTGACCCCTGGCACGCCGCTGATCTCCTCTGCTTACAGCGGCTGTCAGCTCTAGTTCCAGGTGACCCCTGCCACCCTGACACGCCGCTGATCTCCTCTGCTTACAGCGGCTG
Source organism: Crinia signifera (assembly GCF_055691185.1). Classification (NCBI taxonomy): domain Eukaryota; kingdom Metazoa; phylum Chordata; class Amphibia; order Anura; family Myobatrachidae; genus Crinia; species Crinia signifera. The sequence goes on along the minus strand of NW_028142785.1, from coordinate 313,201 downwards.
TCAGCTCTAGTTCCAGGTGACCCCTGACACGCCGCTGATCTCCTCTGCTTACAGCGGCTGTCAGCTCTAGTTCCAGGTGACACCCTGACACACCTCTGATCTCCTCTGCTTACAGCGGCTGTGAGCTCAGTGACTCTTACAGCTGCTCTCGGCTGCACTGACGCGCTGCTTAGGTCTCTGGCAGGGCACAGTCATAAGGGCAGGGAGATTTCAGTACATTATAAAATGGGCAGGGCGCTGCGCCCTGCAAAACAACAAAACAAGTCTACTGGGAACACTATAAATATATACACACACAAACAGATAGATATCCACCATTACATATATGTAGATTGATATAGACACATAGATAGATAGATAGACAGAGACACATAGGGGTTTATTCTAGTTCATTCTTTCTGACAAAATCCTTCTTAGATGGACAAAACCATGTGCACTGCAGGGGGGCAGATGTAACATGTGCACAGAGAATTAGATTTGGGTGAGTTTTTTTGTTTCTGTGCAGGGTAAATACTGACTGCATGATTTTACACTGCAATATAGATCTCACTTTGAAGAAAAACCCCACCCAAATCTAATTCTCTCTGCACAAGTTACATCTGCCCCACCCACAGTGCACATGGTTTTGTCCATCTAAAGGGCCCCACATACAGCACGATATTCAGGCATTTTCTGAGCGATTCTAACAAATCGCTCAGAAAATGCCTGAAAATGCATGTAAATCGCTGTGTATATAGCCCACACAGCGATTTACATGCGCGCACCCGCCGTTCTGAATCTGTCATAGATTCAGAACGGACGGGCTGTTCAATTAAGAGCAGTCGCTCAGAAAGCTCCTGCTCATCTCCCGCATGTGTGGCTGCGGGCAGATGAGCAGGGCGAGCGACTGCAGACACGGCAGAACCCGCCGCCGCCGCCCCTGCCGCCGCCACCCCTGACCCCCCTCCCCCACCAGCACCCATCCCCATCGCCACCCCCACCTCACCTCTCCTCTCGGCGGCAGCGCGGCGGCATCGGGAGGAAATGTTAAAAAAATAATAATTCAAATTTCAAAATGGCCGCGGCCAGCCAATCACGGCTCGCCGCGTCATTGCCCCGCCCCCTCGAGCTGGCTATATTAGCCAGCTCGAGACAGGGTAGGGGCAGTCAGTCCGACGGCGGAGGAGAGAAGAGCTCCTGAAGTCCTGGGAGGCACGGCCAATGCAAAAGAGCTTAAAAGGCCGCCGCCCCCAGGTGAAGAACACAGATGAAGAGGCAGAAGCCCTGGGAGGCAGCGGCCATGCAAAAGAGCTTAGGGGGCCGCTGCCCCCAGGTGAAGACACCGCAGAAGCCCTGGGGGGGGGGGGGGGGGGAGCCTCCCTGGGTGAAGACAAGATGCAGTTAATAAAATACTAAAACATCTGTGTTTGTGTTTTATTTTAATATTTCCTTTACAGGGGGGCTATAGGTACCGACTGGCCTTTAATGCCCCACATGCTGGTACCTGTGGTTCTCCCAAGTGCCAGCATGTGGGGCAGGCTTGCTGGGACCTGTAGTCCTACTGTAAAAGACAATATTACTGTTAAGCTATCAACCCTGCACCCACCGCCCAGGGGTGCAGGGGATAGCCCCGGGCTGCAGCCCAGGCCTGGGGTGCCCTGGAGAGGGGGGACCCCCTTATTTGGGGGGTCCCCACCTCCCCAAAAACTCCCGGCCTGGGCTGACTAGTTAGGGTGGGTAATGCTTTGGCCACGGGACACCGTCAAGCGTGTCCCCTGGCTATGGCATTACACCCCCTGATAGTGGAGCCTGGTGCTGGTCTCCAAAATATGGGGGACCCCTATTCATTTTGTCCCCCGTATTTTGGAAACCAGGGCCAGCTCAAGAGCCTGGTGCTGGTCGCCAAGATCCGGGGGACCCCACGCACTTTGTCCTCTGGATTTTGGGAACCAGGACCACTCAAAAAGCCCGGGGCTGGTCATGCCTGGGGGGGGGACCCCATGCCATTTTTTTATTTTACAAAATTATTGTCTGTATGACAGGACGAGACGCTGGACCCCGGACTTCGTAAGTATTTTTTTTATGTCCGTTCCCACTTTACCACCAACGTTTAAAAGTTGACATATGGGGGGGGGGGTCGGTTCTGGGGGGGGGGGGGGGCAATATTAGGGGGAGGTGAAAGAATACTTATTAAAGAAGACATTAGTTATGTGCTAGATGTGTTTAGTAATAATAACATTTTTGTGATGAAGTGCAGTGTTTTACTTCACTTTCTGTGTCAGATTTGAAATCTCCCGTGCTGAATCTCTGACACAAATCTCTCTGTCTCTCATTGTCTGAAATGAGCCACAAGAGTGAAATCTCTTGTGCTGAATCTCCCGTTATGTATCTCTGGCACACATCTCTGTGTATGTAGGGCCCTTAAGAAGGATTTTGGCAGAAAGAATGAACTAGAATAACCCCCATAGATAGATGATAGACAGACACATAGAAGATAGATATACAGAGACACATAGATGATAGATAGACAGAGATACATAGGTAGATGATAGATAGACAGAGACATATAGATAATAGACAGAAAGACAGACAGATAATCACTAAACTCACTTAGTTCCTCTGTACTGGTCCAGGGCAGTCTCTCTATTGTTCATGGCAGGTGATGAGATGGCTCCATGGATATGGGGACATCCAGTGGCTCCTGGCAGTACTGCAGTCAGCAGTAACTGCAGCACTCTTCTCTCCATTGTTGTCCTTGTAGCTCCGCCGCCCGCCATGTCCGTGTAGACCCGCCCCCAGCCAAGTCCGTGTAGCTCCGCCCCCCGCCGAGTCTCAGGCACTGCAGTGCAGCCTCATAAGTGGGGTGAGGGACCGGCCCGCTGGGAAACTACCCAGTGTCCCGGCATACCAATCCGCCCCTGCCTCATATGATATCTCAGGGCTGTGCACTAACACTGCACTGGCTGCCTGCAGAAGGTGGTGTCACCCCAGAGACTGGTGACACCCGGTGCGGCCCGCACCCCCCGCACCTGCCTAGTGACGCCACTGCCACACACTGTGATGCCCATTATACATATGTCACACACCGTGATGCCCATTATACATATGCCACACACCGTTATGCTCCATTATACATATGCCACACAACGTGATGCCCATTATACATATGTCACACACCGTGATTCCCATTATACATATGCCACACACCGTGATTACCATTATACATATGTCACACACCGTGATGCCCATTATACATATGCCACACACCGTGATGCTCCATTATACATATACCACAGACCATGATGCCCATTATACATATACTTACCACACACCGTGATGCCCATTATACATATACCACAGACCATGATGCCCATTATACATATGCCAGACACCGTGATGCCCATTATACATATGCCACACACCGTGATGCTCCATTATACATATGCCACACAACGTGATGCCCATTATACATATGTCACACACCGTGATGCCCATTATACATATGCCACACACCGTGATGCTCCATTATACATATGTCACACACCGTGCTGCCCATTATACATATACTTACCACACACCGTGATGCCCATTATACATATACCACAGACCATGATGCCCATTATACATATGCCAGACACCGTGATGGCCACTATACATATGCCATGCACCGTGATGCCCATTATACATATGCCACACACAGAGATGCCCATTAATCATATTTCACACACCGTGATGCCCATTATTCATATGCCACACACCGTGATTCCGATTATACATATGCCGCACACCGTGATGCCCATTATACATATGCCGCACAACGTGATGCTCCATTATACATATGCCACACACAGTGATGCCCATTATACATATGCCACACACTGTGATGCCCATTATACATATGTCGCACACCATGATGCCCATTATTCATATGCCACACACCGTGATTCCGATTATACATATGCCGCACACCGTGATGCTCCATTATACATATGCCACACACAGTGATGCCCATTATACATATATCACACCGTTATGCTCCAGTATACATATATATATATATATATATATATATATATATATATACTCTCCATTGTGGCCCGGCACTCCGACTCCCCAAGGGTTAACTTGCCCAGTTGCCTTCGACTCAAGCACTGACTGCTTGTAACACACAACTCTCGATAAGAAGCGGCACTCTGAGGCTGGTATACGTAGTGAAACAGGTGAAAATTTAATCTGTCAACATGTTTCGGGGTGGATTCCCTGAATTCCCCTCCGCCCTTATACATTGACTATATATATAGATATATATATCTATCTATCTATATATATATATATATAGGTAGCGAGGATACCGCACCCAGCGGGCTTATCACTGGTTGCAATGAAGACTCATAGGCAATTCTTAACCAGCAACGTTTCGGGATTTATTTCCCGTCCTCAGGCTGTAGAACAAACATCATGTTTGTTCTACAGCCTGAGGACGGGAAATAAATCCCGAAACGTTGCTGGTTAAGAATTGCCTATGAGTCTTCATTGCAACCAGTGATAAGCCCGCTGGGTGCGGTATCCTCGCTACCTATATCTTTATTTCATACCAGCACCGCGGCAATTGATTTACAGAGGGAAGTGTGCCTGCATATCGCTCTCTCTCTCTCTCTCTCTCTCTCTCTCTATATATATATATATATATATATATATATATATATATAATCCAGATAGAGATGGTGGTACTCAAAGACTTGGTAAAGAAGTTTTTCTTTATATAAAAATAATAAATTGCAGTAAGTAAACCGACGTTTCAGGGAAACTCCCCATTTTCAAGGTGCAGAGTAGTGACAAAAAACACAATGGGTGACATTCTATGGTTTGTGATAAATGCGCATGTTTTTTTAGCGCACCACATCGCCGCTATTCGCCCTTTTTCAAATCGCATTTTTTGGTAATAATTTGCATATTTAATGTGATGCGCTTTGGAGGCTGAAAAGTGCGAAGTGGTGCGATTTGCGGCGAAGTGGTGCGAATTTAAGTCACAAAAAAGTGCGATTTCTTCCGCCGGTCATGTGCGAGTTTTGGACCAACCGGAGTGCGATTTACAAAACTATCTCCGCATGACTAAGAACCCCCCAACCTATTGGCCCACCTCTGTCCCCTCCATTATGCATCACACCCCCTATATAAAGGGGCATTGGCGCCATTTCACTCTTTGATAGGAAGTAAGGAGCATGGAGAGGAGCAGTGGCAGTGTGAGTACAGGAAGAGGTGTTGGTGGCAGAGTGAGGAGTGGCAGAGGGAGCAGTGGCAGAGTGAGGAGTGGCAGAGGAACCAGTGGCAGAGGGAGCAGTGGCAGAGGGAGCAGTGGCAGAGGGAGCAGTGGCAGCAGCCAGCCAAGTGGGAGAGCCAGCAGTGTGGCAGGCAGCATGGCCACAGCAAGGCCAGCCCCAGACCAGGCCCTGGCCGTCCAGCCCCAGCAGGAGGAGGTGGAGGATCCGCTGGCATCCCCATCCTATAGCCAAGCCCTTGACCATACCCCACAGCAGCTGCAGGAGGGCCACATGTCAGAGGTGGAGGAAGATGGTGGTGAGGAGGAGAAAGACACTGGCATCGAGGAGGAGGGGTACATGGCTGGAGTAGAAAATGAGGAGGAGGTAGAAGCTGGCCGCACAAAAAGTGGGCGAAAGGTCCGATTCTCCTATGAGGAAAATGCTGCACTTGTCCGGGCTATCATGCCAGTATTTGACCGGTTACTGGGGAAAAGTCACCACAAGACCACTGCACAGCGCAAAAGGGCTATGTGGAAGGACATCACCCAGGCGGTGAACGCTGTGAGTTAGCACAAGCGCCTGGTCAGAAATGTCAAGAAGAGGTTCAATGACATCAAAAGGCAGCTGAAAAGTAAAATGGCCATGGAGTTGGAGGAGGCCACCAAGACTGGCGGAGGAAGCCCCACCACTGTGTGCTACACATCGTATGAGGTGAAGTTGAAGCACATCATACCCCCTGAGGTCCTGCCTGGCATGCAGGTGGCGGATACCGATAGGCCGCAAACGCCATCCAGAGCTGGTAAGTGTGACCACATGCAATCTTAAATAAACATGCCAATGCTTTCTAACTGTATTATTCACTTGAATTGTTATGCTAAGTAAAGTGCTGCTGTGGAACTACATAGCCCAGCAAGGTCATGCACAAGAAATTGCCTGCTCCTACTTTCAAATTGCTCATAATGCTGGGCCTTGTAGTTCCACAACTGCTCATATTGATCAACACTGTAACATTCTTTCTAGCAGCCTAACATGTATGTGGCCAAAAACACAGAGGTGTACTGGTGGTTTAGCTGCCATGCCTACATACCACAGATTATCCAATAGTTGTCATGTGTACAATAGTTTAATAATAATCTAACAAAAAAATCTTGTGGGAAAAAAAAAAAAAAAGGTGGTGAATAAAAAATGCAGTCCTTATCCAAAGGGTATTGTCCATTATTGTCATTTGAATGCATGTTTGCTGAAAATGCTTATCCATTGCAAGGTCCATAATGGCTGCCCATCTTTCCTTGCACAGATTGTCCATCCCGAAGTGCTCAGGCATCCAAGAAAAGAAGGCCCGTTGCTGCAGAATCTGTGGAAACACGCCATTACACATACAGAACACACACCCATGTCACATCAACAATATCTCACACTACATTCATCTCCTGCTGCTACATTGCAACGGAAATGAATGTAATCTGAGCTAGGCATGTGACTTATTATTAATGTCAATGTTACATGCTCTATCGGGGTACATGTGTAAGTACATAACACCCCTAGGTATGTGCGTCCAGCATCTCAAGCCCTTTCTAAAACAGTACAGAAGAGAGTCTGGCCTATATATGCATCAGTACTTACCTCTTCATCTGTATCCACAGGTACTATACAACTAGGGACAGACCAAACTGATTCTTCAATGATGGTGTTAGACGAAATGGACATCATTCTTGAACCGGTGGAGACCTTTGCGGCAGAGGAAGAAATACAGACCTCCTCACAGAGTGATCTTCCCCCAAGTGGGGTGTCTCCAGACCCACCCCCACCCACCAACACACCCCTTCGGCTTCCCAAGTAGCTAACTCCTTGGTCAATTTCAAGGACAAACAAATAGAATTCATGGCCTCCCAAAGCCTGCAAATAGGTAACATCCAGGGGTACATGCGTGACACGTTTCTTCAATTACGAAAAATTGCACGTAGTGTACGGGTAGGTGTAGGCACTCATGTGCGCATTGCTAACAGCATTGACACCCGTTTTGCAGATCTAACTTCTGCTGTAAGGGAACAGAATAGCCATATTGGCAGCCTTGCGCAAAGTATAGCTGCACTAAGCCAATCATGCACAGCGCAGACCAATGCCTTAATAGGTATGCAGGCCCAACTACAGCAGCTGGAAGCCAATGTCGGAGGTGGCGCAGCATCAGCCCTCAGCAGTGTATCTAGCACCCCAATAAGTGGCTCCCCCACTTCCCCACCCCGTCGGAGTATTAGGACCCGTGGTGGGCTGGGTGCAGGTTCTAGAAGTGGTGTAGGGTTGCCTGATGCTGGGAGAAGATAGCTCATATGTTTGATAGTTTTGTCATATGCAATACATCTTGTTACATCCCCCGACAGTTTTTATGTTTCACTTGCAAAAATGCAGATTGGTTCTGACATAGTAGACTGCAGTAAAAATGTCTAACCGCATACCATTGTGTCTGTGTATTATTTTTAAAACAATTATTGTGTGAATTATGACATATTGTAATGGTATATGACAATGGGATTGCTCTAAAGTAGTGTGGGGTAACTCCTGGCCCGTGAAAGGTTGTGGAACTACATATTCCAGCAAGCTCTGACACTCATGGTTTGGACTGTAATGGTTATAGTGTGTCAGGGCATGCTGGCACGTATAGTTCCACAACACCAGTGAGCCATGTTTTACAGCAAATGTAATTCATACATGTTTTAAATGTACTTACAAGCTTGATACCAGCAAGGGATAGGTCAGCACCACCAGCTGCATCCGTTGGGCTCTGTGTATTAGGCTAAATGTGGGTGGAAACAGATGGTATTGGTCAATAATTTTTTATGAGTACACTTACAGCACAGGTACATTTGGGAGTACAGGGCACATGTGCTTACCAGAAAAGTAACGGCGGATGATATGTGTGCGCACCCGATTCCCCCTCACTACCCGAGGTGTGGTAGGTTGGACTTCCTGCACGACTGCTGCATGTTCCTCCTCCACATAGGCAGGTTGGGACAGGGCTATGTTGTGCAACATGCAGCAAGCCTGGATGATCATCACTACTTTGGCAGGGTGGTAAAGCAGCGTACCCGATGACCTGTCCAAACACCGGAATCGACTCTTCAAAACGCCAAATGTGCGCTCCACCACATTGCGGGTTGCAATGTGGGCTTCATTATACCGATGCTGTGCAGGGCCCTCTGGGGAGCGCAAAGGTTTCATGAGCCAGGAAAGACACCCATATCCTGAGTCACCTAAAACACAGATAGGAAGTGATTGCCTTATATGGTAAGGTATGTGTTTCTTTGAAACAGGACACACTGCAAGAATAACAATATGCTTGTGAAACAGGAAACACACACATTAGAGCAGCTACAAATAAGGACAGACAGGGTAATATGAAAAAGGTACTAACCTAGTAGCCAGCCCTCTGGCATTTGGTGGTCGGTAAATCGATTCCAGAGGGCTAAGTGTCTCAGAATATAGGCGTCATGGCAGTTCCCAGGAAAGCCTGCAACAACACTCAGGATTTTCAGGTGAGCATTAGATACAACCTGCACGTTCAGGGAGTGCCGCCCACGCCTATTGACGTAGACGTGGCCCCGCACGTGCGGTGCCCGAATTCCAATGTGTGTGCAGTCTATAGCTCCCAGCACGTGAGGGAATGCTGAGAGTCTATAGAAAGCCACTCCAACTCAGAACTGGGGAATCTGATGTATGTCCGCCACAACTTCTTTAAAGCAAGTAACACTTGAGTAAAATGCTTAGAGAAAGTGGCCTGTGATACCCCCAAGGACCATGAGGTCACAGACTGAGTGGAGCCTGTGGCCAAATAGTAGAGGGCACACATTAATTTGTGCAGCCCAGACACTGCATAGTTGCCTCCCCCAAAAGGGTCCAAATCATCTCTCACCTGCTCATATAAGTCCAACAGGTTAATGCGGTTCAGCCTAAACATCCCCACAACCTGTTGATCCGAGAGGGAGTCCAGGTACAGCCGAGCACGATACATACGTGGGGTACGCAGTAGTCGGGGGGCTACCTGGATCTGGCGCGCAGCTTCCTCCCTCCTGCGCAGCTCCTCCAAATGGGCCACATCACAGATAAGCAACTCCGGTACTTGTGTATTTTGGCGGCGCCCATCGCATCGCATACCATAACACATACGATGGTATGCGATGCGACGCGATATCGTACGATAGTGCACGATGGCATACAATTTTGAAATTGTATGCCATTGTACATGGCATACGATGCCATAGGATGCGATGCGATGCGATTAAACATTGTATAAGCACCCTAATGGGTGCTTATACTATGTTAAGCACCCAAATGGGTGCTTACAATGTTAAATGCACCCCCACGCCACCCCCCACTATAAACGTGAACCCGAAGCGTGGCGAGCGCAGCGAGCCCGCGAGGGGCGGCGGTACGCGTCCTACGACCTTTTCATACCCCCACTATCCACGTCGGCGTGGAGTTGAGAATAGAATAGTGTGGCGAGCGCAGCGAGCCACCGAGCCCGAAGCGTGGCGAGCGCAGCGAGCCCCGCGAGGGGACGCGGATACCTTCATAGGTAAACGCGTCCCCTCGCGGGCTTCACAGGTGTCCGCGTCGCCACGGACACCTGTGAAGCCCGCGAGGGGACGCGTATAACTGTGAAGGTATCCGCGTCCCCTCGCGGGGCTCGCTGCGCTCGCCACGCTTCGGGCTCGGTGGCTCGCTGCGCTCGCCACACTATTCTATTCTCAACTCCACGCCGACGTGGATAGTGGGGGTATGAAAAGGTCGTAGGACGCGTACCGCCGCCCCTCGCAGGCTCGCTGCGCTCGCCACGCTTCGGGTTCACGTTTATAGTGGGGGGTGGCGTGGGGGTGCATTTAACATTGTTAGCACCCATTTGGGTGCTCAAAAGCACCCTTTAGGGTGCTTATACGATTTTTGGTCGTATAGGGGGTCAAAATCGCGTCGCATCGCATCGCATGCCATCGGGTGCATGGCATGCGATGCGATCTGTTCGTCGTACGACGGACATCGGGGGCGCCGCCAAAATACACAAGTACCGCAACTCCAAACCACTCTGCAAAATCTCCATGTCTCAAACCCTCACAGGTGTCCTTAATGATGTTGGGGTTTATGTAGGGGTGTTTGTGAGTGAAAATGAGGGCACCTGTACTGAAATTAACCATGTGTGCACTTGACCAAAATGAGTTTTGGGCCAAATCGCCAAACAGAACCTGGTCTGAAATAAGTGTGATTATTAGACACCTAAAAAGTGCGATTTGAGAAAACGCATTGCATTAAATAAGCGATTTGTATACTTTTCTGTACGAAAACATCTGGATGCGATATAAATGCGAATTAATCTCGCACTTTTGGTCCGCATGCCTTAACGCACATAATATGCGATTTCAGTCCATTAGCGCATCCTATTAAATTGGCGATTTGACGGAAAAATGCGATAGCGCCATTTTGTTTACTATTTAACGCCAAAAAACACAAATCTCATTCCATAGAATGTCACCCAATATGTTTATGATATTGGCAGGAGAAAACTTTTTTACTTTTTTTTTACTTTTAATAACGGTTAATTACCAGTTCAATTTGGGTAGGCTATTAATGAATTAAAACCAATAAAAACCATGAAATGAGAGTAAATAGTTGATGCCACAATGGGTGCTAACAATGTTAAATGCACCCCCACGCCACCCCCCACTATAAACGTGAACCCGAAGCGTGGCGAGCCCGAAGCGTGGTGCTAACAATGTTAAATGCACCCCCACGCCACCCCCCACTATAAACGTGAACCCGAAGCGTGGCGAGCGCAGCGAGCCTGCGAGGGGCGGCGGTACGCGTCCTACGACCTTTTCATACCCCCACTATCCACGTCGGCGTGGAGTTGAGAATAGAATAGTGTGGCGAGCGCAGCGAGCCACCGAGCCCGAAGCGTGGCGAGCGCAGCGAGCCCCGCGAGGGGACGCGGATACCTTCATAGGTAAACGCGTCCCCTCGCGGGCTTCACAGGTGTCCGCGTCGCCACGGACACCTGTGAAGCCCGCGAGGGGACGCGTATAACTGTGAAGGTATCCGCGTCCCCTCGCGGGGCTCGCTGCGCTCGCCACGCTTCGGGCTCGGTGGCTCGCTGCGCTCGCCACACTATTCTATTCTCAACTCCACGCCGACGTGGATAGTGGGGGTATGAAAAGGTCGTAGGACGCGTACCGCCGCCCCTCGCAGGCTCGCTGCGCTCGCCACGCTTCGGGTTCACGTTTATAGTGGGGGGTGGCGTGGGGGTGCATTTAACATTGTTAGCACCCATTTGGGTGCTCAAAAGCACCCTTTAGGGTGCTTATACGATTTTTGGTCGTATAGGGGGTCAAAATCGCGTCGCATCGCATCGCATGCCATCGGGTGCATGGCATGCGATGCGATCTGTTCGTCGTACGACGGACATCGGGGGCGCCGCCAAAATACACAAGTACCGCAACTCCAAACCACTCTGCAAAATCTCCATGTCTCAAACCCTCACAGGTGTCCTTAATGATGTTGGGGTTTATGTAGGGGTGTTTGTGAGTGAAAATGAGGGCACCTGTACTGAAATTAACCATGTGTGCACTTGACCAAAATGAGTTTTGGGCCAAATCGCCAAACAGAACCTGGTCTGAAATAAGTGTGATTATTAGACACCTAAAAAGTGCGATTTGAGAAAACGCATTGCATTAAATAAGCGATTTGTATACTTTTCTGTACGAAAACATCTGGATGCGATATAAATGCGAATTAATCTCGCACTTTTGGTCCGCATGCCTTAACGCACATAATATGCGATTTCAGTCCATTAGCGCATCCTATTAAATTGGCGATTTGACGGAAAAATGCGATAGCGCCATTTTGTTTACTATTTAACGCCAAAAAACACAAATCTCATTCCATAGAATGTCACCCAATATGTTTATGATATTGGCAGGAGAAAACTTTTTTACTTTTTTTTTACTTTTAATAACGGTTAATTACCAGTTCAATTTGGGTAGGCTATTAATGAATTAAAACCAATAAAAACCATGAAATGAGAGTAAATAGTTGATGGGTGTCACATCCACCATGGCATTTACTCAAATCCCCTGTGCTGTGCCCAGCCCTAGGCTCTCTAACTGCACTGATAATACCATGGCTCTCACCTCTGCTGATGTCCCTGGTTCCGGTGGGGTACATGTGTCCGCGCTGTCACCGCGTGGTGACACCGGTGATGTGTGCTCTGACTCCATGCAGGGTATGAGTGGCGTGCCACCATGTGTGTTTGTGCCTGGTTAGCCCTGTGACTGAATGCCGGCATTTGTGCAGCTGCGTACAATCCTGGCCGGCTGAAATCTGTCGCCCTCTCTGGCGGGCGCCATCTTGTTGGTTCCCTCAGCCTCTCCTGTGCGGCTCCCCCTCCCCTGTCAGTTGCCTGACCAATCGCTGCACAGTCCACCTGTTAAGTACTGACTGGCCGGGTTAGACCGGCAGTCAGTACAATGATGTCTAACCCTATGCATCATTGCTCCGGTCTGGCTCTGTAGTTTCCACTACACTCCTGAGCGTCTTCAAGGAAGTCTTCCTGCTGGTCGTCAACTGCATCAAGTGCCACGGACTCCATTGCCGCCAAAGCGGATCCAGCAAGGTTAGCCCTCCAAAGGGGTATTACCTTGCTCCATATTCCCGACGGTTATTTCCCACGGTCACCTCTGTTTGCAGCCACGATCCTATTCAGCAAGGACAAGTCTTCTTCATTTATATTCTTCATTATTCTTTCATCATCCAATCTTCATTCCAATCTTCAACCCAATCATCCAATCCTCAATCCAATCTTCAATCCAATCATCCAATCGTCAATCCAATCATCCAATCTTCAACCCAATAATCCAATCTTCAATCCAATCATCCAATCTCCAATCCAATCTTCCAATCCTCAATCCAATCCTCCAATCTTCAATACAATCATCCAACCTTCAATACAATCATCCAACCTTCAATACAATCATCCTATCTTCAACCAATCATCCAATCTTCAATTATCCAATCAAATCCTTTTCATTCATTCTTCAAGTCTTCAAGCAACATTACAATATTATTTCAAGTACCAAGCATCATCATATTCTACAATAACATATTGGACTATTGACTTTACATTTGCATAATCTGCCATATATCATTTGTGCCATCAGTATCATTGTCTTGCAAAATCTTTATTAAACCTAATTCATTTTATCCAATTTGTTTCACTCCCTTCTGTTGTGGATGCAACCCCCATACGGTAAAGCACCTAGCCTCCGTTATTCTACAGCTGGTGCTTCTAACAACGTGACAATGGGTTGTTAATGACTTGCGAGCGCATTCGTGCTGGGGTGTGTGAATCGCCCGCATTCCCTCGGCCACCCACTGGATATCCGAGTAAAGAGGCTAAGTTACGTGCGAACACTTTAGCGTATGTGTAGTGTAACGCCACTCCACTCCCCTTTATCTTTGGATGCGAAAGAATGGGTTTGCGTGGCTTAAAGGCGTGCCTTCGCTGGCTGTGTGCGAGTGGGTGCCTTTCGTTCCCCGGCATGCAAATGTGTGTCCCAGTGAATGAACCTGAATAAGGCCCAATGTGCATGTGCAAAAGCCATCTGCACATGCGAAGGGGTAACCCAAACCTACTGCTGTTTGCTAAACACTGAATGTGTGTTTTACCCCCCTCACTGAATGCTAAAGGGGTTATGACTCATTTTTGAGCCCTCAGTACTGTAGTAAACTTATAAAAGGGCAGATATGTCACTGACAGTAGGGCTTCACTCTGTACATCAATGAGACACTTCTGGTAGTTTCACTACATTCAGGATTAGCCAGAAATAATTGATCTATACTAAACATAGATCATGCCAATAAATGTACAACCACAATCCTTATTTTGTTATCGTACTATTAGCGCAATCGTTTTTGACTCCAACCATCCATGTGCAGTCTGAATACTGTGGGCCACTATGTGCATATTGCCTTAAGGGCCCCACACACAGCACAATTTTCAGGCATTTTCTGAGCGATTTTAACAAATCACTCAGAAAATCCCTGAAAATGCATGTAAATTGCTGTGTGTATAGCCCACACAGCGATTTACATGCGCGCCCCCGCCGTTCTGAATCTGGCCAGGATTCAGAACGGACCTGCCTGTCAATCTAGAGCAGTCGCTCAGAAGCTCCTGCTCATATGTGGCCTCGGATGTGAGCAGGGCATTCTGAGCGACGCTGGACGCCGCCCTGATGTCCCACAACGCCGCCGCCCCCCCTTGACACGCCGGTCGCCGCCCCGTTCACACGCCGGACGCCGCCCCCAATGACAAATGATAAATATTCCCCATCAGGAGGGAGGGGGGGGGGGGGTGCATAGCCACTGACCACCAATGAATTTAATATTCCCCATCTGGGGAGGGGGGCCATATCCACTGGCCAGCAATGTTTATTTATAAGCTGTGCCACCAGCTTTTTTTTATCTATATATGGGAGGGAGGTGGGGTTATTACATATGAACATTAGGGGGGCAGGGGGATGGGATTACACTGTGCCATCAATGTTTTTATTTGCATGTGTATGGGGGATGCAGGCCTTATTGCATAATGGCACGGTGGCACAATGCACATCCCTACTGCCCTCCCTAATGTTCATATGTAATAACCACCCCACCCCCTCCCATATATAGAAAAAAAACTTGGTGGCACAGCTTATAAATAAACATTGCTGGCCAGTGGATATGGCCCCCCTCCCCAGATGGGGAACATTAAATTCATTGGTGCCCAGTGGCTATGCCCCCCTCCCCAGTGGCTGCTGGGAAACAGGTCTGCTTGCAGTAAAAGCTAGAATACTATGATCTGGGATTTCCTGATGTAGACTTGAATGGGTCTGCAGGTCAGAGAGTTTGACAGGTGACACTCCCCCAGGCTTTAGTCCAACCCCTTATTTACATTTTAATACTTTTTTTTATTCCCCTGAAGTTTCTGTGAGAGACTTGAAATCTCTCATGCTGAATCTGCCATTATGAATCTCTGGCACAAATCTGTGTGTGTGTGGCTCATTATCTGAAAAATTCCGTTTTAGGGAAATCTCTCGTGCTGAATCTCCCGTTATGAATCTCTGGCACAAATCTCTGCGTATGTAGGCCCCTTTAGAAAGGCAAATTGAAAAACACAGCCATTGTTGCACAGATAGAGGAGCACATTACACCAGTGATAAAAGATCATTGTGATAACACCGTCCAGTTTAATTAACACAAATTCCATTTTAATCAACAAAGTTGACAAAGTGAACATTAAAATTCTTTTCCTAATAGTGAACTGACTAAAAAATAACTGCACAACACAGTATGTTAAAAAGAAGAGGTGACACCCCAGAGGAGGAAGATGGCATTGGGGTACTTATGTATTAGGCGCGCTGCTAATACATAAGTACCCTAATGCCGAGGATGCTAATACATAAGTACCCTAATGCCGAGGATGCTAATACATAAGTACCCTAATGCCGAGGACCGAATTTGGGATTTGACAATGAATGAAGTGGATCCATACTTATGGCCATTGAATTCCATATGATTACACCAACATCTATAATAATAATAATAATTATAATAATAATAACAATAATATTTCCCCATTTTACTTCCATATCACTAATATTTATATAGCACAATCTTTTAATTTACTGTATTAATTAATTCATTCATTGTTGGTACCTGAATATGGTACAGTACATTAATCCTTTGTGTGCCAATGCCGCTGTGAGAGATTCTCAAAATATCCACAAAAAATGCCAGCGCCGCTCACAGCGATTGTTCTTTTTTTGGGTGCAAGATTTAACTTAACTTCCATTAATTGACGCGGCGTAATTTATATTTATTTATACTACAGGAACAGTCGCTGTGAGCGATGCCGGCATTTTTAGCGGATATTTTGAGGATCTCTCACAGCAACCTTGGCGCCCAAAGGGTTAAAATGTAGTTACATGCCAGTTACCTGGTATCATGTGCAGTAACCTGGGAAATATTTGTCAGTGTGAAAGGGTATTATGCTGAAGCCCTGAAAATCTGACCTGTTGGAGATGCATCCGGACTGGAGTGGAGAATCATTGCTCTTTGTAAGTGCAGGAAAAAATAAATTGTAATTGCAGCTGTGAGTTTTAAAAGGAGTCTGCTTATACCCATATGTAGCGCCCAATGACCCCCTCAGGTTACCAATACCTGGATAGTGGCAGCTGCTCTCCAATCACAGCAATCAAGGCAAAGACGTCAGCAGGTATGAAAAATGCTAATTCCTGGAGGGCAGCTTGTCACCTGAATATTGTATCGCCGCTGTTCTGCAGCTTAAGCTGGGCACTCACTATGCAATTATCTGCCAGATTGGGGTACCCAGGTCATTTTGTGGAATTTTAGGCACATTTTGTTTATCTCTACGATTGGGAACATTACTCTGTGCCTAGTGCAGGAACGCACCTCTGCGGCGTGGCAAGCCAAGCGGTACACTAATTGGGGTATTATGTGCTCAAACCTACAGTTTGACACCCCCCAAAATAAAAAACTTTGTGTTGAGGTTTTAATGTGTTGACTTTTTCTGTCATCCTTTTTCACATGTCGACTAATTACCTACCTAGACACAGTAATCCTTTGCTGATGACTTTTGGAACCGCACCCGCAGCTTGGACAGATGGTCTGCCAGATAATTGTATAGTGTGTGGGCCCAGCTTTAGCTATGGCTGGAGGCTACCGTCTGCAGTGTTAATCACACTGTAATAATTTATGTTGTTCTGCTTTAGCCAGAATCACTTGAAAGGCAAAACTAAGTTGGTTTTGTCTGGTAAATTGGTACTTATATGTTAGTTGGACGCCCACTATAGTTAGTACGCTCATAGCCCCACTCTCCATGTCGAGTTGATTTTATATAGTGTGGGGAGCGCAGCGAGCCACCGAGCCCGAAGTGTGGCAAGCCCCGCGAGGGGACATGGAAAACTAAGCAAATAGCTTAGTGGGTGCCCAACTAACATATAAGTACCGGAAAATTATTCCCTCTTTATAAATCAGGTAGAAACACACAGAATCCTGCGTCTCGCATTCTTGCATTTCTCCGTACAGCGGTGTAAAAGATGCATGTCCCCACATTACTGTTATAATTAGTGGTGGTCAACGATTGAAATTTTTAAGCGCATGAAATTTTTGCAATTAACTACGATTAATCGCACTGATAGTCACTTAAGTGCCGCTTACCTAAAATCTTGTTGCCAGGTGGGATTACATGCTTGTTGCCATGGTAGGATCCATGCTTGCCAGGGGTTTCATGCTTGCTGCCAGGGGAGGTTTACTTGCTTATTGCCAGGGGAGGTTTACTTGCTCGTTGCCAGGGGGGATTTACTTGCTCCATGCCAGGGGGGGGGTGGGGGTGGTTACTTGCTCTTTGCCAGGGGTTGCATGGCCACAGTGCTCCCAGAATCCGCACTTCCGGGTAGCGCTGGGCACTCTGCACTTCCCAGGCAAACGCTAGAGGTAAAGGAGCACCTCTAGCGTCTGTCTTCTTCATAGCGGTGGCCATTTTTGGAGGGGCACAGGGTCTCCGTCGGCATGAGCTATATTGTACATGCTATTGTCCAGTGTTTACACATTGAGCAATGAACAATTAGCATGCCCAAGGGTTGTTATTGACACCCTCACCCCGTTGCCTGTACATGCATGCCAGTCTGCCCAGTACTATTGCATCACGCCAATCTCCTAAGAAAAGCTATTCAGTACTATATTCTACCTAACGGCTCCCACAACCTCGTACTCACTACAACAGTGATGGCTAACCTTGACACGCCAGCTGTTGTTGAACTACACATCCCAGCATGCCCTGCATCAGTTTTACTATTTGGCCATGCTAAAACTGATGCAGGGCATGTTGGGATGTGTAGTTCAACAACAGCTGGAGTGTCAAGGTTAGCCATCACTGAACTACAATAACCAATTTGCTTGGGAAAACAAAGGGTCTTCCAGATCATCTCCACAAAATCTCCGTTGCTTAGGGAAGATGGAAAGCAACTAACCAGAAAAATTGTCCAACTAGCAAACCGGCTGCCTCCGCAATATGTGCACTTCAAACGGTGCCTGGCTAATCCATACGAGTAACAATATGTAGTCATCTTTCTAGGTTTTTATTATTTTAATTTTATTAGAATAGCTCAAGATCCACATCAATGTCCCTTGGTTGCAGACACCAGTCTATCATACAGCACAACTGCCTATGTAATCTGAGGCCTCAGGTCTGCAGGAGTACTGATTATGTCACTTGCATGGTCACCAATCACAGCTTTAGCTGTAGTTGTTGCCGTGGGATACAGATGATGCTCTTGTTCTTCCTAAGGTCAATTAATTTGCTGTTGGTGATATTCTGCTGTGAGTGCCACCCAGTGGTAGAAATTGGGAACAGCTGCTAATCATTCCTATCAGTGTTTCAAATACAGGCCAGGCACTGCATGCCACCGGGCAACTGGGGTAGTAGTCTCTGGCTCTGAGTCTCTCTCTTTTGTTCCTATTGGATAAAGAACAGAACAATAAATCCCCTACTTAGATAATAGCTGTACACATTTCCTCTGTAGCATATCCTAATAGTAAAACTGTGGGCATGCTGGGATGTGTAGTTCCACAACAGCTGGAAGACCACATACCTACCAACTGTTTTGATAACAGCGGGACAGTCCTGCTAAGTGGACACTGTCCTACCGGCAGGTTGCAGTGTTCTACGGATAGGGGGCGGGGACAGTTGGGGGGAGCCTAGGATTACTTCTGCTTCGGTGATCACTAAATAGATTATGCACACATGCACGAGGCATCTACATAACATGTCCCCAGTAGTGCCAGTTACATAACATGTCCCCAGTAGTGCCATTTACATAACATGTCCCCAGTAGTGCCATTTACATAACATGTCCCCAGTAGTGCCATTTACATAACATGTCCCCAGTAGTGCCATTTACATAACATGTCCCCAGTAGTGCCATTTACATAACACGTCCCCAGTAGTGCCATTTACATAACACGTCCCCAGTAGTGCCAGTTACATAACACGTCCCCAGTAGTGCCAGTTACATAACACGTCCCCAGTAGTGCCAGTTACAGTACATAACACGTCCCCAGTAGTGCCAGTTACACAACACGTCCCCAGTAGTGCCAGTTACACAACACGTCCCCAGTAGTGCCAGTTACACAACACGTCCCCAGTAGTGCCAGTTACACAACACGTCCCCAGTAGTGCCAGTTACACAACACGTCCCCAGTAGTGCCAGTTACACAACACGTCCCCAGTAGTGCCAGTTACACAACACGTCCCCAGTAGTGCCAGTTACACAACACGTCCCCAGTAGTGCCAGTTACACAACACGTCCCCAGTAGTGCCAGTTACACAACATGTCCCCAGTAGTGCCAGTTACACAACATGTCCCCAGTAGCGCCAGTTACACAACATGTCCCCAGTAGCGCCAGTTACACAACATGTCCCCAGTAGCGCCAGTTACACAACATGTCCCCAGTAGCGCCAGTTACATAACATGTCCCCAGTAGCGCCAGTTACACAACATGTCCCCAGTAGCGCCATTTACATAACATGTCCCCAGTAGCGCCAGTTACATAACATGTCCCCAGTAGCGCCAGTTACATAACATGTCCCCAGTAGTGCCAGTTACATAACATTATTATTATTATTATAATTTTATTTATAAGGCGCCACAAGTGTTTCGCAGCGCCGTACAAAGGAACAATACAGGGAGACAAAGCTTGGCATAACATTGAATAAATAACAAAAATACAGTACAAATAGAGAGCGCCACAGATCAATACACATTACAGCTTAAATGTAAGTAGTGAGGACTCAATCAACATACAACTAGAGGCTTGAGGCCAATGATGGAGAGGAGTATGCGGACAAAGATGGTCACTGAGTGTTGGAGTATAGGAGAGCTGTGAGTGAAATGTGAAGAGAAGTGGGCTTTGACAACAGGAAGGAAGAGGGCCCTGCTCAGAGGAGCTTACAATCTAGTATTAATAACATGTCCCCAGTAGTACCATTTACATAACATGTCCCCAGTCGTGCCCGTTACATAACATGTCCCCAGTAGTACCAATTACATAACATGTCCCCAGTAGTACCAATTACATAACATGTCCCCAATAGTGCCCATTACATAACATGTCCCCAGTAGTACCAGTTACATAACATGTCCCCAGAAGTACCAATTACATAACATGTCCCCAGTAGTACCAATTACATAACATGTCCCCAATAGTGCCCATTACATAACATGTCCCCAGTAGTACCAGTTACATAACATGTCCCCAGAAGTGCCCTAGTTACATAACATGTCTCCAGTAGTACCATTTACATAACATGTCCCTAGTCGTGGCAGTTACATAACATGTCCCCAGTAGTGCCAGTTATATAACATGTCCCCAGTAGTGGCAGTTACATAACATGTCCCCAGTAGTGCCAGTTACATAACATGTCCCCAGTAGTACCAGTTACATAACATGTCCCCAGTAGTACCATTTACATAACATGTCCCTAGTCGTGGCAGTTACATAACATGTCCCCAGTAGTGCCAGTTATATAACATGTCCCCAGTAGTGCCGGTTACATAACATGTCCCCAGTAGTAGCAGTGCCAAAGGGCTGAAAGTGTAACCGTTTGTGACATCACCCCTCTTTGTGACATCATCACACTGTCTGTGACATCATCACACTGTCTGTGACATCATCACACTGTCTGTGACATCATCACACTGTGACATCATCACACTATATATATGGGCATAGGCTGAGCTATGACCATATATGGGCATAGGCTGAGCCTAACAGGGTATAAATAAGGGTGCCCAGACTGCTGGACCTCATTTTGCTGCAGCCTCTCGACAAGATAAGTCACAGTCTAGAGAAGTCAAAGCAGAGAAGCTAACATGCCGGTCTCTCAAGGGCCAGCCACACCATCCCGGCCTCAGTATCGGCCTGTGGCACCAAAACATGTTGTGCGAAGGCAGCCAACATCTGAGCAGGCCAAGCTGGCGACATCTGGGCCAACATCTGAGCAGGTCAAAGCGGCGACCCAGGTCAAGGCCAAGCCGCCGAGCACATTTCATTACAATGTGTACAGTCTAGGGCCCTCTTCCTATATAGACACACACAAAAAAACAAAGCTGGCAGAACCAATCAAGCCAAAAGCCCCGGTCAAACCAAAGCTGGCAGAACCAGTCAAGCCATTGAGCCCCCCTCCTTACAGGGTGTGCAGTCTAGGGCCCCCCTCTTGCTATATAGACGCATTCAAACCAAAGCTGGCAGAACCGGGCAAGCCTAAGCTGGCAGCCCCGGTCAAACCAAAGCTGGCAGGCCCTGTCAAGCCAAAACCTGCAGCCCCGATCAAGCCTAAGCGGGCAGCCCTGGACAAGCCAAAGCTGGCAGACCCAATAAAGGCCAAACCAACAAACCTGGTCAAGCCAAAGCCTGCAGCCCCGGTCGAGCAAAAGCTGACAGACCCAATCATGGCCAAAACAACAGACCTGGTCATGCCCAAGCCAGCAGACGCGGTCATGCCCAAGCCGGCAGACACGGTCATGCCCAAGCCGGCAGACGCGGTCATTCCCAAGCCGGCAGACGCGGTCATTCCCAAGCCGGCAGACCCGGTCATTCCCAAACTGGCAGATATGGTTAATGCTGCCAAATGCACACCCCTGTCTGTGGATGATCGCCCAGCCCAGCAGAAGAAACCTGGCTCGTTCAGGTCAAGAGTCTCCAAATTCATGAGAAACGGGTGCTGCACGAGTTAGACAACAACAGACTCCTGCAAAAAAAAAAAATCCCTCCCCTCCCCCCCTCCCTCCCCTCCCCAACCCACCTGAACTATACTAGGCTATTCTATGCTATGCTTAGCTATGCTATGCTAAGACTTCGGTCTTAGTATAGCATAGCTAAGCACAGCATAGAATAGAATAGCTTAGCATAGATAGTCTTAGCTAAGACAATGTTAAGACTAGGCTATTCTATGCTATGCTTAGCTATGCTATTCTAAGACAATGGTCTTGGTATTGCATAGCTAAGCATAGCATAGATTAGCATAGTCCTAACATAGTCTCAGCTAAGACTATCTATGCTATTCTATGCTATGCTTAGCTATGCTATGCTAAGACTATGGTCTTAGTATAGCATAGCTAAGCATAGCATAGAATAGTATAGCACAGGCTCCTCCCCTCCCTCCCCCTCCACCCACCTGATGAGGTCACCTTGACGTGGTAGGTGGGCTCACATTTTTGTGCCAAGAACCTCAATGTCCCCCATGTTCATGTTATTGGTTTCTCTGCTTATTGTGTACCTTTTATTTCTGACATCCCTTTTCCAGTGCCTCGCTGAGTGTTTCTGTATGTATATGTGTAATGAAGGTTAAATTGTTTTATACAGTATGTGAACTTTTCATATATTATTATATGAATCTACTGTACATTACTGTAATGATATTTCTTATCATTTAATCTTTTTGAATAAATGAAATAATAAAACTAATGTCATATAGAAAATAAGTTGCTGTAACCAAAATAACTATTCCCCAGAGACATTGTCCTACAGAAAAGTCACAGCCCCTGTATTACATACAAATGTACATTACCGATTTATTTCCATATCATAGGTATCCTAGTGCCGGTTACATAATATGTCCCCAGTAGTAGCAGTGCCAAAGGGCTGAAAGTGTAACAGTCTGTGACATCACCCCTCTTTGTGACATCATCACACTGTCTGTGACATCACCCTGGACTCAGCTGCATTGTTATGCTATATGTAACAATGACAGTTAGGAAGTGGCTGGAATATGTGCAGGGAAATTATAAACTGATGTGTTTGTAACTGGCAGAGATTAAAATGCTGTTATCACATGAATGTGCTGTTAGCTCACAGATGCTATGTCACATGGATGATTATTCTTGTGGTTTATTTATTAATGATTTAATAATGGTTTAATACTGATTTTTTTTTAATGTTTTTATTGAGATTTTCACATATACATAGCAAATATTCCAAAAGGAAAAAATATGCAAGCAGTATGATAAAATGGTACACAATGCAACATCGACAGACGGAGGATCTCAACGTCAGAGTCGAAGTATAAACATTCCTCGCAGATTACTCTTTTCATCATCAGAAAAATTACTGAAAAATATGAACCTTATATATATATATATATATATATATATATATATATATATATATATATATATATATATATCGTGATGCCTAGAAAATTGCTAAGGTACATGTGATACCATCAATGTCAAGAGTGTGTTATAAAGCTTTGGACAAATATGGAATCAAAACCAATCTAATAAATCTGAGCTAGTTAAACATACAAAATAGTAAAGACTCATTCATCCATCATTCACACTGGAGGGAAATAAGGGGGGGGGGTATATTATCTCAGAGTAACCTCAAGTATATGTTCTCTAAATTAAGGTGCTAACGTTTCAATTAGCGGGGACCATTTAGATAAGAATTTCTGGGTTTTACAGTCCACATCTGGGAGAGTAGACTCGTGACAAAGTATTGTGGTCAGTTCAGATTGTAAATGCTCAAGCCTGGGGGGTACAGGGGAAATCCACTGCTTAACTATGAGCTTTTTTGCAACTGTAAGGATTATTATCAGAAGGGGGATCATTGGGTGTGCGGACTGGGGTATCTGCCAAGCAGCAGTTTGTAAACCTAAAAGAGCTTTTATATTGAACAATATTGATATATGTCAATATCAAATGAGTTATGTATATACCATTTCACTTTGAACCAAAATTTTGCCATTTTGGGACAGTGCCAAAAGTTGTGTAGAAATAGGGCTTTTGGAGAATGACACTTAGGGCATCTACCTGAGTCTGAAGAAACCATGTATATTCTCTGGCCCGGTGAAATATATGCTCGGTACAGAAATTTCAAATGGATCTCCTGTAATGGCGCTGAGTGCAAAATGTTAAATATGGATGGTATAGAATGAGTTAGGTCTCGTCTAGTCACAGGGGAAGAGAATTCCGAAGACCAAGTCTCGAGGAGGGGGGACCATAGCTTACCCATGTTTATAATGGAGATAAGTATGTCGCCATATAGCCATTGCGTTTTATAATGTGTTTTGCTAATTCTAGTAATCAGTGAGGTGAGAGGGTCCGGTGTTTCTTCATTTGGCCAGGGGATTGGAAGAGACTGTATATAGTGTCGCAGTTGTAGGTGCATGAAAAAATCTGACCAAGGTAAATCAAAAAGATTTACTAAATCAGTGAAAGAATATAGAGAACCACCTGGGTCACACACATCTCTAATTGCAGAGATTCCTTTAAGCTTCCAGACAGTGAATCTAGAATTGGTAAGAGGTGGGGTAAAACAAGGATTGCCTCCTATAGATATAAATTTGGAATGTGTAGGGTTTCTGCCCCAAGCTTTATGTATGGCCCCCCCAGGCCTGGTATGTATCCCAAAACAGAATATTTTTTTTTTAAAGTGGGCGGTATAAGGGATTTCGGGGTGTGTAGCAGGGCTTTGAGATCATATGGGGCCACTAGTGCTTGTTGCAAATTATAATTAGTATAAATAGAGGAGTCTAATAACCAATCCGAAATGTACCGAAAGGCGACGGCTCTAGAGAAGGATAGAAGGTCCGGGACGGCCAGGCCACCATGCTCCTTATGGAGCTTCAGTTTTGTTAAGGCTATACGGGGTTATTTATTTGTTTTTCGAATGGTGGGGTTCTATTAATCCGCGCAAGAAGCTGCCTGTATTTCTAATGAGATAAGGGTACCACCCAAGTATCCCCTAAAAGTGGAATTTCATACAAAAAGACTCTCAATTAAAATATGGGCGCTATAAGGGAAGAAGGGGGGACTTGTACTCCCCTGTTTTCGTGATTGATCCTGATGTCCTTCTTCTCCCTTGTCCCTTGATCACGGTTTATATGAAAAGACAAGAGAGAAAAGAGGGCAGTTGTCCTCGTGTGATACTGTTTGGTTGTGGTGCCGGTTAAGGTATTCACTGTTGGTATCCCCAGTATCACAATAGGTCTATAGACATCGGGGATTTCCCCTTTTATCAAACACTCACAATATATCAAAAGTATAACAGCATATCACACTATAACCAGTGTATCCCAAAATAATGGAGAATAGTGTCACGGGGTTAATTTCCCCCTAATCAGCTTACTCACTCCGATAGGAATTTTAATCGCCTGTCAGGTGGGTCTTTTGTTCCGTCGTCTCCTCCTTCATTCCCCCTAAGTCGCAAATTGGCAAGCTTTATGGAGGTAGGTAGGAATTTCAAAAAGGTACTGTTTATATAAAATAGTGACCTTTATTGAAAGTAAATCATAAAAACAAATACAAAACTTTAACCCCTTCCCGACATTTGACGTACATGTACGTCATGGTCGGGAAGTACTTCCCGACATTTGACGTACATGTACGTCATGGCTTCTAACTGTCACTGCGTCTAGAGACGCAGTGACAGTTAGGTGATGTCTGCTGTCCCTGACAGCAGACATCCCCCCTCGTCGCCCAGGGGGGGCAGGGGTGCCCCCCCCGGTCGGCGATCGCTGTGATTGGCTGTTCAAATCTGAACAGCCAATCACAGCTATTTCTGTGTTACCGGCGGCTATGCCGCTCGGTAACACAGAAATCGGTGGTGATCGGTGCAGCACCGATCACCACCGATCCGCAGACACCCCCTCCCACCCCCCCGGCAGCTCACCGTCCAGGGCAGCAGGCCAGCAGCACCCGGCAGTCGCAGCCGGAGCGCACGCAGCGTGCGCTCCCCCCGCCCACCCCCGTACCCACAGCAACAGCAGCAGCAGCAGCATGAGCTGCTAAAAATAAAAAGAAATAAAATCAGCTCAATTTTATATATATATATATATATATATATATATATTATATATATATATACACATGTGTATATGTGTGTGTGTATATATATATGTGTGTATATATATATATATATACATATATATATATATATATATATATATATATACACACACACACACATATATATATATATATATATATATATATATATATATACATATATATACACACATATATACACATATATACATATACATACACACACACACACACACATATATATACATAGATATTCCCGACGTATATATACGTCATGGTCGGGAGGTACTTCCCGACCGAAGACGTATATATACGTCATGGTTTTACTGTCACCGCGTCTATAGACGCGGTGACAGTTTGGAGATGTCTGCTGTCCCTGACAGCAGACATCCCCCCTCGCGGCGATCGCTGCGATTGGCTGTTCAAATGTGAACAGCCAATTGCAGCGTTTTCTGTGTTACCGGCGGCTAAGCCGCTCGGTAACACAGTGATCGGTGCTGTACAGCACCGATCACCACCGATCGCCAGCCCCCCCCCCCTCCCACCCGGCAGCCCCCCTCCCTCCCACCCACCCGGCTGCCGCAGCGCCAGCACCGCTCCCACCCCCCCGCCAGCCGCAGCGCCAGCCCCCATCCCAAAGCTGGTGACCAAAATGGGGTCACTTGTGGGGGGGTTCCACTGTATTGGTGCTTCGGGGGTCTTGCTAATGCGACATAGCACCCACCATTCATTCCACCACCAAAAATCACTCCTTCCCTTCTGAGTCCTGCCATGCACCCAACTGGTATTTTTTGGTCACATGTGAGGCATTGCCGTACTCGGGAGAAATTGGGGCACAGATTTTGGGGTGCTTTATCTCCTTCATTCCTTGTGAAAATTAAAAATTTTGAGCCAGAACTGCATTTTTCTGTAAAAAATTACATTTTTTTACAGAAAAATGCAGTTCTGGCTCAAAATTTTAAATTTTCACAAGGTATGAAGGAGAAAAAGCACCCCAAAATCTGTGCCCCAATTTCTCCCGAGTACGGCAATGCCTCACATGTGACCAAAAAATACCAGTTGGGTGCATGGCAGGACTCAGAAGGGAAGGAGTGATTTTTGGATTTTGCAGCACAGATTTTGGTGGAATGAATGGTGGGTGCTATGTTGCACCAATACAGTGGAACCCCCCCACAAGTCACCCCATTTTGCAAACTACACCCTTCAGGGAATTCATCAAGGGGTATAGTGTACATTTCAAACCCCCAGGGGTTTCACCAATTTTGATACAACTGAGCTGTGAAAATGAAAAATTATTTTTTTTTATTTTCACTGCCCAGTTGTACCACAATTGGTGAAACCCCTGGGGGTTTGAAATGTACACTATACCCCTAGATGAATTCCCTGAAGGGTGTAGTTTGCAAAATGGGGTCACTTGTGGGGGGGTTCCTAACTTTTAGCATCTTATGGTGCCTAGAAACCTACATGGTGCCTAAAAAATAATCTCATAAAAAAGGGGCTCCAAAATCAAGTAGGTGCTCCTTCTATTATGAAGCCTGTGGTTTGGTCACCGTGCACACTAGGGCCACATATAGGATATTTATGAAAACAAAAGAATTGGGGGAATCAATTTTTAGTCACATTTCTCTAGTAAAATCTACTGTATTCGTTAGAAAAATGTATTAAAATTGAAACTCTGCAAAAAAAATGAAATTTTGAAATTTCACCTACACTTTGTTTTAATTCCTGTGAAACACCTAAAGGGTTAACAAACTTCCAAAATGCTGTTTTGAATACTGTGAGGGGTGCAGTTTTTGAAATGGCATCATTTATGGGGGTGTCTCACATACAAGTCCCTCAAAGTCACATCAGAACTGAACTGGTCCCTAAAAAAATCAGTGTTTGAAATTTTCTTGAAAATTTGAGAATTTGCTATTCATATTTTACGCCTCCTAGTGTCCAAAAAAATGAAAAGGAAGTTGAAATAATGATGGCAACATAAAGTAGACATATGGTCTATGTTAGTTATTAACTATTTTGAGTGGTATGATTATTTGTCTCACAAGCAGAAAATTTAACATTTTGCAAATCGCTAAATTTTCCATTTTTTCACGACATTTTGGTATTTTTCACAAAAAAACACAGACTGTATCGACCCAAATTTACCACTAATTTGAAGTACAATGTGTCACGAAAAAACAATCTCAAAATCACTGGGATAAGTAAAAGCAAAAAAAAGTTATCCCCACTTAAGTGAGACATGTCAGATTTGAAAAAAATGGCTCTGTCAGGAACGCCAAAACTAGCTCTGTCAGGAAGGGGTTAAATCAAAGTCCACATACAAAATAGTAAAGACTCATTCATCCATCATTCACACTGGAGGGAAATAAGGGGGGGGGGTATATTATCTCAGAGTAACCTCAAGTATATGTTCTCTAAATTAAGGTGCTAACGTTTCAATTAGCGGGGACCATTTAGATAAGAATTTCTGGGTTTTACAGTCCACATCTGGGAGAGTAGACTCGTGACAAAGTATTGTGGTCAGTTCAGATTGTAAATGCTCAAGCCTGGGGGGTACAGGGGAAATCCACTGCTTAACTATGAGCTTTTTTGCAACTGTAAGGATTATTATCAGAAGGGGGATCATTGGGTGTGCGGACTGGGGTATCTGCCAAGCAGCAGTTTGTAAACCTAAAAGAGCTTTTATATTGAACAATATTGATATATGTCAATATCAAATGAGTTATGTATATACCATTTCACTTTGAACCAAAATTTTGCCATTTTGGGACAGTGCCAAAAGTTGTGTAGAAATAGGGCTTTTGGAGAATGACACTTAGGGCATCTACCTGAGTCTGAAGAAACCATGTATATTCTCTGGCCGGGACGGGACGGCCAGGCCACCATGCTCCTTATGGAGCTTCAGTTTTGTTAAGGCTATACGGGGTTATTTATTTGTTTTTCGAATGGTGGGGTTCTATTAATCCGCGCAAGAAGCTGCCTGTATTTCTAATGAGATAAGGGTACCACCCAAGTATCCCCTAAAAGTGGAATTTCATACAAAAAGACTCTCAATTAAAATATGGGCGCTATAAGGGAAGAAGGGGGGACTTGTACTCCCCTGTTTTCGTGATTGATCCTGATGTCCTTCTTCTCCCTTGTCCCTTGATCACGGTTTATATGAAAAGACAAGAGAGAAAAGAGGGCAGTTGTCCTCGTGTGATACTGTTTGGTTGTGGTGCCGGTTAAGGTATTCACTGTTGGTATCCCCAGTATCACAATAGGTCTATAGACATCGGGGATTTCCCCCTTTATCAAACACTCACAATATATCAAAAGTATAACAGCATATCACACTATAACCAGTGTATCCCAAAATAATGGAGAATAGTGTCACGGGGTTAATTTCCCCCTAATCAGCTTACTCACTCCGATAGGAATTTTAATCGCCTGTCAGGTGGGTCTTTTGTTCCGTCGTCTCCTCCTTCATTCCCCCTAAGTCGCAAATTGGCAAGCTTTATGGAGGTAGGTAGGAATTTCAAAAAGGTACTGTTTATATAAAATAGTGACCTTTATTGAAAGTAAATCATAAAAACAAATACAAAACTTTAACCCCTTCCCGACATTTGACGTACATGTACGTCATGGTCGGGAAGTACTTCCCGACATTTGACGTACATGTACGTCATGGCTTCTAACTGTCACTGCGTCTAGAGACGCAGTGACAGTTAGGTGATGTCTGCTGTCCCTGACAGCAGACATCCCCCCTCGTCGCCCAGGGGGGGCAGGGGTGCCCCCCCCGGTCGGCGATCGCTGTGATTGGCTGTTCAAATCTGAACAGCCAATCACAGCTATTTCTGTGTTACCGGCGGCTATGCCGCTCGGTAACACAGAAATCGGTGGTGATCGGTGCAGCACCGATCACCACCGATCCGCAGACACCCCCTCCCACCCCCCCGGCAGCTCACCGTCCAGGGCAGCAGGCCAGCAGCACCCGGCAGTCGCAGCCGGAGCGCACGCAGCGTGCGCTCCCCCCGCCCACCCCCGTACCCACAGCAACAGCAGCAGCAGCAGCATGAGCTGCTAAAAATAAAAAGAAATAAAATCAGCTCAATTTTATATATATATATATATATATATATATATATTATATATATATATACACATGTGTATATGTGTGTGTGTATATATATATGTGTGTATATATATATATATACATATATATATATATATATATATATACACACACACACATATATATATATATATATATATATACATATATATACACACATATATACACATATATACATATACATACACACACACACACACACATATATATACATAGATATTCCCGACGTATATATACGTCATGGTCGGGAGGTACTTCCCGACCGAAGACGTATATATACGTCATGGTTTTACTGTCACCGCGTCTATAGACGCGGTGACAGTTTGGAGATGTCTGCTGTCCCTGACAGCAGACATCCCCCCTCGCGGCGATCGCTGCGATTGGCTGTTCAAATGTGAACAGCCAATTGCAGCGTTTTCTGTGTTACCGGCGGCTAAGCCGCTCGGTAACACAGTGATCGGTGCTGTACAGCACCGATCACCACCGATCGCCAGCCCCCCCCCCCTCCCACCCGGCAGCCCCCCTCCCTCCCACCCACCCGGCTGCCGCAGCGCCAGCACCGCTCCCACCCCCCCGCCAGCCGCAGCGCCAGCCCCCATCCCAAAGCTGGTGACCAAAATGGGGTCACTTGTGGGGGGGTTCCACTGTATTGGTGCTTCGGGGGTCTTGCTAATGCGACATAGCACCCACCATTCATTCCACCACCAAAAATCACTCCTTCCCTTCTGAGTCCTGCCATGCACCCAACTGGTATTTTTTGGTCACATGTGAGGCATTGCCGTACTCGGGAGAAATTGGGGCACAGATTTTGGGGTGCTTTATCTCCTTCATTCCTTGTGAAAATTAAAAATTTTGAGCCAGAACTGCATTTTTCTGTAAAAAATTACATTTTTTTACAGAAAAATGCAGTTCTGGCTCAAAATTTTAAATTTTCACAAGGTATGAAGGAGAAAAAGCACCCCAAAATCTGTGCCCCAATTTCTCCCGAGTACGGCAATGCCTCACATGTGACCAAAAAATACCAGTTGGGTGCATGGCAGGACTCAGAAGGGAAGGAGTGATTTTTGGATTTTGCAGCACAGATTTTGGTGGAATGAATGGTGGGTGCTATGTTGCACCAATACAGTGGAACCCCCCCACAAGTCACCCCATTTTGCAAACTACACCCTTCAGGGAATTCATCAAGGGGTATAGTGTACATTTCAAACCCCCAGGGGTTTCACCAATTTTGATACAACTGAGCTGTGAAAATGAAAAATTATTTTTTTTTATTTTCACTGCCCAGTTGTACCACAATTGGTGAAACCCCTGGGGGTTTGAAATGTACACTATACCCCTAGATGAATTCCCTGAAGGGTGTAGTTTGCAAAATGGGGTCACTTGTGGGGGGGTTCCTAACTTTTAGCATCTTATGGTGCCTAGAAACCTACATGGTGCCTAAAAAATAATCTCATAAAAAAGGGGCTCCAAAATCAAGTAGGTGCTCCTTCTATTATGAAGCCTGTGGTTTGGTCACCGTGCACACTAGGGCCACATATAGGATATTTATGAAAACAAAAGAATTGGGGGAATCAATTTTTAGTCACATTTCTCTAGTAAAATCTACTGTATTCGTTAGAAAAATGTATTAAAATTGAAACTCTGCAAAAAAAATGAAATTTTGAAATTTCACCTACACTTTGTTTTAATTCCTGTGAAACACCTAAAGGGTTAACAAACTTCCAAAATGCTGTTTTGAATACTGTGAGGGGTGCAGTTTTTGAAATGGCATCATTTATGGGGGTGTCTCACATACAAGTCCCTCAAAGTCACATCAGAACTGAACTGGTCCCTAAAAAAATCAGTGTTTGAAATTTTCTTGAAAATTTGAGAATTTGCTATTCATATTTTACGCCTCCTAGTGTCCAAAAAAATGAAAAGGAAGTTGAAATAATGATGGCAACATAAAGTAGACATATGGTCTATGTTAGTTATTAACTATTTTGAGTGGTATGATTATTTGTCTCACAAGCAGAAAATTTAACATTTTGCAAATCGCTAAATTTTCCATTTTTTCACGACATTTTGGTATTTTTCACAAAAAAACACAGACTGTATCGACCCAAATTTACCACTAATTTGAAGTACAATGTGTCACGAAAAAACAATCTCAAAATCACTGGGATAAGTAAAAGCAAAAAAAAGTTATCCCCACTTAAGTGAGACATGTCAGATTTGAAAAAAATGGCTCTGTCAGGAACGCCAAAACTAGCTCTGTCAGGAAGGGGTTAAATCAAAGTCCACACTGGAGTCGCCTCTGTGTGGGACCGGTCTGACCTGGAGATGTTGCTGTAAAGTGGGGGAGCAGAGCAAAGAAAGGGGCCCCGTTCTATCTGCTCCCGATCAAATCCAGATGATTCCGTCCCACCAGTTGGCTGATCTCCAGTGGAAAATAGTAGCAGAGAGAGACTCCACCAACGCGTTTCGATCCTTCACTGGATCTTTTTCAAGGTGTGTCTTCTCCCTCTGCCTTCCTCGTATATATACCCTGTCTAATTAACAGGTACTGGGGGTGGGGATTTAGTTCCCACTAAGATATGAGACCTGTTTGTCCTATAAGTTTTCATTGATTCCTAAGTATAATAGTATCGTTATTCATGGTCCTGGGTTTACGTGTCTCTTCCGGACACGTAACTTCTGGTTTCGCACAATTTCCGGCTTCTGGCGTCACCATTTGCGTGTCATAGCGCCGCTTGCGTTCCATCCTTTTATCCCGGACACGTGACTTCCGGTTAGTAAAGTCTCCGGCGCCGTATGCGTTCCATTGCTTCGCTTGCGTTCCATCATTTGATTACGTCTTCCTGCTTCTGGCTTTGTCGCTTGCGTGTCACAGTTTATGGCACTTCCAGCGCTGCATATTCTGCAGGCTCTGTATACATCCTAAAATAATGGGAATCAAATTAGTAGCACCCATAAATTAATATGATTTAAAGTGCAACGTGACTTGGAAACGGGGTGATATAACAATATTCAGAATAAATTTTAGCAGCGCCCGTGTCTGATGTAATTTAAAGTGCAACATGCCATTAAAATTTGACAGTTTGACATAAAAACGAATATATAGAATAAGGTGGATAAAAAAGCAGATAAAAAATATTTTCTTAGGATAAAAACAGAAGTATCTTCTAATAACGACAGATAAGGTGCAAAGTGAAAAACAGGCAGATAAAAAAGAAGAATTGGGGTAAAAAGAGTTCATAAAAACCATTTAAGTTCGAAATCCTGGTTAAGTCCCCCAGGGGCTAAAGTTTTATAATTATAAATTAATCTCATTTCTGTCTGTGCCAAGGATTTCATTAAGTTTTTGTTTCTCTCTGTGGTTTTAACCAATTTTATTCCCCAAAAGCCCACTATTTCATTAACTGAGCTTTGATGATTCCTCTTAAAATGTGCAGGTAAGGAGTGTGTTTCAAGGCCTCGTTTGATATTTCTTAAATGCTCGCTGATTCTCACTTTCAGTGGTCTGGACGTCCGTCCAATGTAATATTTATTACATGAGCATTTGATGGCATATACTACATTTGCAGTATTACAGGTGATGAATTCCTTTTATTGCACTCTGCCCATTTATTTCAATAGATTCGAATTTTGATTGGTTTTGATGGGTAATATTGCGGCACCCTACGCACATTCCACATCGGTAAAAGCCGACTGAGCGATTATAACTTTGTCGTGTTATATTAGTTGGAAAGAGACTCCGTACTAATTTATTTTTGATATTATTTGATTTGCGATAAATGTGGACAGGTTTGTTTGGTAGGAGTCCTCCTAAAACAGGATCTTGTTTTACTATTGGCCATTTGTTTCTAAAAGCTTTTTCTATTTCTCGATATTGGGAGTTGTATTTTGTAATAAATGCCCATTTCATTTTGTCATTGTTTTTATTCTTATTTCTTCCTTCTCTTTGTAATAGATCTTTCCTTTCTATATTTCTGGCTTCCTCTAGCCCAGATATTATACTTTGTTCTTCGTACCCACATGCCATAAAAGCTTCTTTCATTGCCACCGACTGTTCTTCAAAAGTTCCTTTTTCTGTACAGTTCCGTCTAATGCGTTTAAACTGGCCTCCCGGGATATCATTCAGCCAGTTTCTATGGTGGCAACATATTTTAATTGGGGGTTATTTATTATTCCATTAAAATTTTGTAAATAGTTTATCGTAGGCTGAACAGTCTTTCCTGTTGGGTCTCAGAGGCAGCATCTGTAGCGTGTAAGATATTTTTGGAAATATGATACTTTTTAAAGTCGCCACCCTCCCCAGGGACGAAATCGGTAAGGAAGACCAAGAGGTCAATAACTGAGAGATTTTGGACATAATCGGGTTATAATTTGTTGCGTATAATTTAGTCAGGTCGGCAGGGACAAAGACACCTAGATAGTTTAGTTTAATTTTATTCAGGGAAAACTGAGAGAGGATAGGATTAGAAGCAAGTGTGAGGGCGGAAGGAGTGAGTGGAAGCAGGTCAGATTTAGAGGGATTTACCTTATAACCGGCAAAAGAACTAAAGTTATCAATGACGGACATAATATTAGGGATGGGTTTTAAAGGGTCGGATACAAAAAGGAGCATGTCGTCCGCAAATAAACGTGAACCCCTGTAAACGACTACAATTGTCTTAGGGAAATCGCTAATGGTTCAATAGCAAGGGAAAATAATAGGGGCGAGAGTGGGCAGCCCTGTCTGGTACCTCTTTTTAGAATTCCTGGATCAGATATATACCCATTGCATATAATCCGAGAACTAGAGGCTGTATATAAAGCGTTTAGGACACTGGAGAAGCCCGGCGGAAACCCAGAACGTGTGAGCGTGGTGTACAGATGGTCCCAACTGACATAATCAAAGGCTTTCTCTGCATCGAGAGAAAGAATGAAATGTGCGTCTGGGTTAGCCGTGGAGTTCGGCCAGTGTGAAGCAGCCAGAACCTTTCTAATGTTCCCTGTGGAATGACGACCCTTAACCCCTTCCCGACATTTGACGTACATTTACGTCATGGCCGGGATGTACTTCCCGACACATGGTATAAATGTACGTCATGACTTTAAACTGTCACTGCGTCTAGAGACGCAGTGACAGAGGGACGATGTCTGCTGTCCCTGACAGCAGACATGTCCCTGCATGCCCAGGGGGGGCTGCGATGCAGCCCCCCCGTCGGCGATCGATGTGATTGGCTGTTCAGTGTGAACAGCCATTCACAGTGTTTTCCTGTGTTACCAGCGAATCAGACGCTCGGTAACACAGGTGTCAATCACCGCCGGGCGTCAGGGGGCATGAGGGGGTCATCGGTGACGATGACACCTCACCCCACCTGCCCCCCAAGGCTGTGATTGGTCCGTGGGACCCACGGACCAATCACAGCCAAGGAGCGACATTTAAACTAACGGTGACTGCGCTGCAGACGCCATTCCGGTCTGGAATAGCGTGCAGAGCGGTCACCGTGCCTATCTGCCGTGATACTGACCTGATCCTTGCTAATACTTACCTGATCCTTGCAAATACCTTACCTGATCACCTGATCACTGCTTGTAGCGTGCTGGACGCTTCCTGGATCTGACTTCTTGGGACTTCCTGCTGCTGCTGCAGTGTGATAGAGAGATAGAGAGATAGAGAGAGAGATAGAGAGAGATAGAGAGATAGTGACAGAGAGAGCTATATTTTGTGTCTGCTACCCCCCCTTTTTGGGGGTGCAGGTTTTTTTTATATATAAATAACTGTCAGTGCTGCTGCTGCAGTGTCATAGAGTGATAGATAGTGATAGATAGTGATAGATAGTGATAGATAGTGATAGATAGAGAGATAGAGAGATTTGTGTCTGCTACCCCCCCTTTTTGGGGGTGCAGGTTTTTTTTTATATATATAACTGTCAGTGCTGCTGCTGCAGTGTCATAGAGTGATAGATAGTGATAGATAGTGAAAGATAGAGAGATAGAGAGAGATAGTGACAGAGAGTGATAGAGAGTGTATATTTTGTGTCTGCTACCCCCCCTTTTTGGGGGTGCAGGTTTTTTTTTATACATATAACTGTCAGTGCTGCTGCTGCAGTGTCCTAGAGTGATAGATAGTGATAGATAGTGATAGATAGTGATAGATAGTGATAGATAGTGAGAGATAGAGAGAGATAGTGACAGAGAGTGATAGAGAGTGTATATTTTGTGTCTGCTACCCCCCTTTTGTGCTGATCAGTATATCTGTGCTGATCAGCAACTTTTTGGGGGCGCAGGGTTTTTTTTTTTATATATACCTGTCAGTTGCTGCCAGTTGCACTGTCAGTTGCACCAAAGGTTGTGCACCTGCTGCCCCTCACTGGTAATCAGTGTCGCATCACTGATCACCTTTTTTTTTTTTGAGAGTGCTGTGGGGTCTTTTTTTAATTTTTTTTTTACACACACTGTGATTTTGTGGGTGTCCTGTGGCCACTGTGCGCTGATCAGTGACGTACATCACTGATCAGCTTTTTCGGCACAGGGTTGATCTATTTTTTTTTTTTTTTTATCAAATTCCTGTTGCCTTTGAGCGCTGTTCAGTGACGGACGTTACTGACCAACATCTGTGCTCAATTTTTGGCGCAGGACCTTTTTTTTTTTTTTTTTTTAACCCCTTCAATTTTTTTTTTTTTTTATTGGGATCAAATTCCTGTATAAAGTATTTTTTTTTTTCTGCACTACATACACACTACACACTACATACCCCCCGGGTTGAAATAAAGTTTGTACCCCCCCCCCCCTACACTATACACGTGTTGAAACATTTCACTACCAGTAACACAAAAATAAAAATGGCATCCCAAATGTCATCCCAAATGTCATCCCAAATGTCATCCCAGTCATCCAGAAGAATGTATTCAGCGGAGGAGGCATATGCCATGCTTGCCTCTGACTCTGACACAGCCAGTGATGCAAGCGAGGAATTTGAAGGATTTGTCTTAAGCTCCTCTTCCTCCTCTGGTGATGAGGGACCCCCTCAAAGACGCCCCCGTAGAGCAGCTGAGACCCCCCCCCCCCCAATAATTGATCTCGTATGGACCCCACCACCAGACAATTTTGAGCCCCAGGTTCCTGAGTTTTTGGCCATGCCAGGAATCCAATTTGATTCCACAGGTCTCAGAGAAATTGACTTTTTCAAATTATATTTCTCTGATGATTTTATAAATTTAATGGTGGACCAAACTAATTTATATGCCCAGCAGTTTATTGCTCAAAACCCCACGTCATCATTTGCTAGGTGGACCCCTGTAGATGCAGTAGAGATGATGACGTTTTGGGGTCTGGTGTTTCATATGGGCATAGTAAAAAAGCCAGAAATTAGGCAATATTGGAGTACAGATGTTCTGTACAGCACCCCATTTTACCGTATGGCCATGCCCCGGGCTCGATTTGAGACGATCCTTAAATTTTTGCATTACAACGATAATGCACAGTGCCCTCCCAGAGATGATCCCACCTTTGACCGGCTATTCAAAGTCAGGCCGGTCATTGATCATTTCAGTGCCAAATTTGCAGAGATGTACATCCCTGAAAAATTTATTTGTATTGACGAGTCCCTTATACATTTTAAAGGAAGGGTTAAATTCCGCCAGTACCTTCCCAGTAAGAGGGCAAGGTATGGCATAAAAATGTATAAGCTGTGTGAAAGCACCTCAGGGTACACCCACATGTTTAGGGTATATGAAGGGAAGGATTCAAGAATTGAACCGCCAGAATGCCCCCCCTCCCTCGTAGGTGTTAGTGGAAAAATTGTCTGGGATTTAGTGCACCCCTTCCTGGATAAAGGTTATCACCTCTATGTGGATAACTTTTACACTAGCATCCCCCTGTTTAAGGCCCTTGGTTCAAGAGGTACAGCAGCTTGCGGTACTGTGCGCAAGAACCAAAGAGGCCTCCCAAAAACGCACATTGCCCAAGTAATGAGAAGGGGTGAAAGCAGGGGAATATGCACCGAAAATATGTTGTTGGTCAAATATAAGGACAAGAGGGATGTCCTTATACTGACAACAATTCACGGAGACAGTACCACCTCCGTCCCTGTACGAGGTACCAGTACCCACACCTCCAAACCTAATTGTATCCTGGATTACAATAAGTACATGGGCGGAGTGGATCTTTCAGATCAGGTACTGAAGCCGTACAGTGCCCTGCGGAAAACAAAAATCTGGTACAAGAAGCTGGCCGTGTATATCATCCAGATGGCACTGTATAACGCTTACGTGCTTTTCCGTTCTACCGGCCAGAGGGGGACATTTATGCACTTTCAAGAGGAAGTCATAAAGGGCCTAATATTTGGGAACCAGCAGGCTGAGGGCCCCAGTACTTCTAGTACTGGCCCCCGTATTGTACCAGGGCAGCATTTTCCTGATGAAATCCCCTCCACTGGAAAAAAGGGCAGGACACAAAAAAGGTGCAAAGTTTGCTATAAAAAGGGAATAAGAAAGCAAACTATTTTCCAGTGTGACACTTGCCCCGACAAACCCGGCCTATGTATAAAGGAGTGTTTTAAAATATACCACACATCTATGGATTATTAGGTTCATAATTTCACCGTGCTTCGGGGGTCTTGCTAATGCCACATAGCACCCACCATTCATTCCACCAGAATCTGAGCCGCAAAATCCAAAAATCACTCCTTCCCTTCTGAGTCCTGCCATGCACCCAACTGGTATTTTTCGGTCACATGTGAGGCATTGCCGTACTCGGGAGAAATTAGGGCACAGATTTTGGGGTGCTTTTTCTCCTTCATACCTTCTGAAAATGAAAAATTTTGAGCCAGAACTGCATTTTTGTGTAAAAAAATGTAATTTTTCATTTTCACTGCCCAGTTGTATCAAAATTGGTGAAACCCCTGGGGGTTTGAAATGTACACTATACCCCTAGATGAATTCCCTGAGGGGTGTAGTTTGCAAAATGGGGTCACTTGTGGGGGGGTTCCACTGTATTGGTGCTTTGGGGGTCTTGCTAATGCGACATAGCACCCACCAACATTCCACCAGAATTTGTGCTGCAAAATCCAAATATCACTCCTTCCCTTCTGAGTCCTGCCACTTTTTGGTCACACGAGGCATTGCCGTACTCGGGAGAAATTGGGGCACAGATTTTGGGGTGCTTTTTCTCCTTCATACCTTCTGAAAATGAAAAATTTTGAGCCAGAACTGCATTTTTGTGTAAAAAAATGTAATTTTTCATTTTCACTGCCCAGTTGTATCAAAATTGGTGAAACCCCTGGGGGTTTGAAATGTACACTATACCCCTAGATGAATTCCCTGAGGGGTGTAGTTTGCAAAATGGGGTCACTTGTGGGGGGGTTCCACTGTATTGGTGCTTTGGGGGTCTTGCTAATGCGACATAGCACCCACCAACATTCCACCAGAATTTGTGCTGCAAAATCCAAAAATCACTCCTTCCTTTCTGAGTCCTGCCATGCACCCAAATGGTATTTTTTGGTCACATGTGAGGCATTGCCGTACTCGGGAGAAATTGGGGCACAGATTTTGGGGTGCTTTGTCTCCTTCATTCCTTGTGAAAATGAAAAATTTTGAGCCAGAACTGCATTTTTGTGTAAAAAATGTAATTTTGCATTTGCACAGCCCAGTTGTATCAAAATTGGTGAAACCCCTGGGGGTTTGAAATGTACACTATACCCCTAGATGAATTCCCTGAGGGGTGTAGTTTGCAAAATGGGGTCACTTGTGGGGGGGTTCCACTGTATTGGTGCTTGGGGGGTCTTGCTAATGCGACATAGCACCCACCAAAATTCCACCAGAATCTGAGCTGCAAAATCCAAAAATCACTCCTTCCCTTCTGAGTCCTGCCATGCACCCAAATGGTATTTTTTGGTCACATGTGAGGCATTGCCGTACTCGGGAGAAATTGGGGCACAGATTTTGGGGTGCTTTTTCTCCTTCATACCTTCTGAAAATGAAAAATTTTGAGCCAGAACTGCATTTTTGTGTAAAAAAATGTAATTTTTCATTTTCACTGCCCAGTTGTATCAAAATTGGTGAAACCCCTGGGGGTTTGAAATGTACACTATACCCCTAGATGAATTCCCTGAGGGGTGTAGTTTGCAAAATGGGGTCACTTGTGGGGGGGTTCCACTGTATTGGTGCTTTGGGGGTCTTGCTAATGCGACATAGCACCCACCAACATTCCACCACCAAAAATCACTCCTTCCCTTCTGAGTCCTGCCATGCACCCAACTGGTATTTTTTGGTCACATATGAGGCATTGCCATACTCGGGAGAAATTGGGGCACAGATTTTGGGGTGCTTTTTCTCCTTCATACCTTATGAAAATGAAAAATTTTGAGCCAGAACTGCATTTTTGTGTAAAAAAATGTAATTTTTCATTTTCACTGCCCAGTTGTATCAAAATTGGTGAAACCCCTGGGGGTTTGAAATGTACACTATACCCCTAGATGAATTCCCTGAGGGGTGTAGTTTGCAAAATGGGGTCACTTGTGGGGGGGTTCCACTGTATTGGTGCTTTGGGGGTCTTGCTAATGCGACATAGCACCCACCAACATTCCACCAGAATTTGTGCTGCAAAATCCAAATATCACTCCTTCCCTTCTGAGTCCTGCCACTTTTTGGTCACACGAGGCATTGCCGTACTCGGGAGAAATTGGGGCACAGATTTTGGGGTGCTTTTTCTCCTTCATACCTTCTGAAAATGAAAAATTTTGAGCCAGAACTGCATTTTTGTGTAAAAAAATGTAATTTTTCATTTTCACTGCCCAGTTGTATCAAAATTGGTGAAACCCCTGGGGGTTTGAAATGTACACTATACCCCTAGATGAATTCCCTGAGGGGTGTAGTTTGCAAAATGGGGTCACTTGTGGGGGGGTTCCACTGTATTGGTGCTTTGGGGGTCTTGCTAATGCGACATAGCACCCACCAACATTCCACCAGAATTTGTGCTGCAAAATCCAAAAATCACTCCTTCCTTTCTGAGTCCTGCCATGCACCCAAATGGTATTTTTTGGTCACATGTGAGGCATTGCCGTACTCGGGAGAAATTGGGGCACAGATTTTGGGGTGCTTTGTCTCCTTCATTCCTTGTGAAAATGAAAAATTTTGAGCCAGAACTGCATTTTTGTGTAAAAAATGTAATTTTGCATTTGCACAGCCCAGTTGTATCAAAATTGGTGAAACCCCTGGGGGTTTGAAATGTACACTATACCCCTAGATGAATTCCCTGAGGGGTGTAGTTTGCAAAATGGGGTCACTTGTGGGGGGTTCCACTGTATTGGTGCTTGGGGGGTCTTGCTAATGCGACATAGCACCCACCAAAATTCCACCAGAATCTGAGCTGCAAAATCCAAAAATCACTCCTTCCCTTCTGAGTCCTGCCATGCACCCAAATGGTATTTTTTGGTCACATGTGAGGCATTGCCGTACTCGGGAGAAATTGGGGCACAGATTTTGGGGTGCTTTTTCTCCTTCATACCTTCTGAAAATGAAAAATTTTGAGCCAGAACTGCATTTTTGTGTAAAAAAATGTAATTTTTCATTTTCACTGCCCAGTTGTATCAAAATTGGTGAAACCCCTGGGGGTTTGAAATGTACACTATACCCCTAGATGAATTCCCTGAGGGGTGTAGTTTGCAAAATGGGGTCACTTGTGGGGGGGTTCCACTGTATTGGTGCTTTGGGGGTCTTGCTAATGCGACATAGCACCCACCAACATTCCACCACCAAAAATCACTCCTTCCCTTCTGAGTCCTGCCATGCACCCAACTGGTATTTTTTGGTCACATATGAGGCATTGCCATACTCGGGAGAAATTGGGGCACAGATTTTGGGGTGCTTTTTCTCCTTCATACCTTATGAAAATGAAAAATTTTGAGCCAGAACTGCATTTTTGTGTAAAAAAATGTAATTTTTCATTTTCACTGCCCAGTTGTATCAAAATTGGTGAAACCCCTGGGGGTTTGAAATGTACACTATACCCCTAGATGAATTCCCTGAGGGGTGTAGTTTGCAAAATGGGGTCACTTGTGGGGGGGTTCCACTGTATTGGTGCTTGGGGGGTCTTGCTAATGCAACATAGCACCCACCAACATTCCACCAGAATCTGAGCTGCAAAATCCAAAAATCACTCCTTCCTTTCTGAGTCCTGCCATGCACCCAAATGGTATTTTTTGGTCACATGTGAGGCATTGCCGTACTCGGGAGAAATTGGGGCACAGATTTTGGGGTGCTTTTTCTCCTTCATACCTTCTGAAAATGAAAAATTTTGAGCCAGAACTGCATTTTTGTGTAAAAAATTTAATTTTTCATTTTCACTGCCCAGTTGTACCACAATTGGTGAAACCCCTGGGGGTTTGAAATGTACACTATACCCCTAGATGAATTCCCTGAGGGGTGTAGTTTGCAAAATGGGGTCACTTGTGGGGGGGTTCCTAAATTTTAGCATCTTATGGTGCCTAGAAACCTACATGGTGCCTAAAAAATAATCTCATAAAAAGGAGGCTCCAAAATCAAGTAGGTGCTCCTTCTATTATGAAGCCTGTGGTTTGGTCAACATGCACACTAGGGCCACATATAGGATATTTATGAAAACAAAAGAATTGGGGGAATCAATTTTTAGTCACATTTCTCTAGTAAAATGTACTGTGTTCCTTAGAAAAATGTATTAAAATTGCAAATCTGCAAAAAAAATGAAATTTTGAAATTTCACCTACACTTTGTTTTAATTCCTGTGAAACACCTAAAGGGTTAACAAACTTCCAAAATGCTGTTTTGAATACTGTGAGGGGTGCAGTTTTTGAAATGGTATCATTTATGGGGGTGTCTCACATACAAGTCCCTCAAAGTCACATCAGAACTGAACTGGTCCCTAAAAAAATCAGTGTTTGAAATTTTCTTGAAAATTTGAGAATTTGCTATTCATATTGTAAGCCTCCTAGTGTCCAAAAAAATTAAAAGGAAGTTGAAATAATGATGGAAGCATAAAGTAGACATATGGTCTATGTTAGTTATTAACTATTTTGAGTGGTATGATTATTTGTCTCACAAGCAGAAAATTTAACATTTTGCAAATTGCTAAATTTTCCATTTTTTTACGACATTTTGGTATTTTTCACAAAAAAACACAGACTGTATCGACCCAAATTTACCACTAATTTGAAGTACAATGTGTCACGAAAAAACAATCTCAAAATCACTGGGATAAGTAAAAGCAAAAAAAAGTTATCCCCACTTAAGTGATACATGTCAGATTTGAAAAAAAGGGCTCTGTCAGGAATGCAAAAACTGGCTCTGTCAGGAAGGGGTTAATGAAGCCCGTCTGATCTGAGTGGACCACAGAAGGAAGAATTAACTTCAACCTATCTGCCAGAATTTTGGTATACAACTTGTAATCAACGTTGAGAAGTGATATGGGTCTGTATGATCCCGGCAAGTGTGGGTCTCTTCCCAGTTTGGGGAGGAGATGAATGAATGCATCAGTGAAATCAGTGGCGTCACTAGGGTTGGTGTCACCCGGTGTAGTAACTCATGGTGTCACCCCCCCAACTTTCCATAAGTTGGAGATAGGATGCTTGTGCATGCTGAAAAATTGGAGTGTGGCCTATCAGAAGGGGGTGTAGCCTGTAACGTGATTGTATTGTGTAACTGCAGATTGTGCCAGCGCACCTATTCTAATCTTCCAGTTTATAG
Organism: Crinia signifera; assembly: GCF_055691185.1. Taxonomy (NCBI): domain Eukaryota; kingdom Metazoa; phylum Chordata; class Amphibia; order Anura; family Myobatrachidae; genus Crinia; species Crinia signifera. Next base: position 269,232 of record NW_028142785.1, on the reverse strand, counting down.
ATGAATTGATTGATCAGTTCAGCTTAGTTCTACCCTGCATTGGCTATAAATCATTAAATACTGTTTATCCGTAATGCCAATCACACATTATGCCGCACACCGTGATGCCAATTACACAATAAGCTGCACACCGTGATGCCCATTACACCGCATACCGTGATGCCCATACGCCACACACCGTGATGCCAATTACACATTATGCCACACACCGTGATGCCAATTACACAATAAGCTGCATACCGTGATGCCCATTACGCCACACACCGTGATGCCAATTACACATTATGCCGCACACCGTGATGCCAATTACACAATAAGCTGCACACCGTGATGCCCATTACACTGCATACCGTGATGCCCATTACGCCACACACTGTGATGCCAATTACACATTATGCCGCACACCGTGATGCCAATTACACAATAAGCTGCACACCGTGATGCAGGGGTGGATTGGGATGAAAAACCAGCCCGGGAAATTTCTGGGAGCAGCCCTAATGGAGGCGGGATCTGTTTAGGTGTGGGGTTTGTCACGAGGAGCGGGATCCCTCCTCATGTGGCCTTTGTTGGACACAGTCGCAGCTGTCCTAGCATCTTTTGCTGCAGTTGCATACAGTATGTTACTATGATAATGCTGCTACTAAACTCTTCCCTGACACGCCCCATGTCACACGCAATGTCCCTCCATGGGAAAAAACAATTTGCTGATACAGGAAAAATAAAAAGATATATTGGCCTTAAAAGGAATAAATAATACACACTGGCACCCGGAAGGAAATTACAAATAAAAATATTGGCCCCTACAGGTAAAATAAAACACTTTGGCCCCATTGGTCCCTACTGGAATGATTAAAACATATCGGCCCCACACTCTGTCCCCTGTTCTACTATATATCACACTCCCTCCCACTGCATCCTGTACTCTATTACACACTACCTCCCACTGCGCTAGATCACACTCCCTCACCTGCGGCCTGCACTCTATCACACACTCCCTCCCCCTGCGCTATATCACACTCCCTCCCACTGCATCCTGTACTCTATTACACACTACCTCCAACTGCGCTAGATCACACTCCCTCCCTTTGAAGCCTGTACTCTATCACACACTCCATCCCACTGCGATATATGACTTTTCCTCCCCCTGCGCTATATCACACACCCTCACCTGTGGCCTGCACTCGATCACACACTCCCTTCCACTGCACTATATCAGACTCCCTCCCCCTGCGCTATATCACACTCCCTCCCCCTGCGCTATATCACACTCCCTCCCACTGCATCCTGTACTCTTATTACACTCTACCTCCCACTGCACTATATCACACTCCCTCCCCCTGTGCTATATCACACTCCCTCCCCCTGCACTATATCACACTCCCTCCCACTGCATCCTGTACTCTATTACACTCTACCTCCCACTGCGCTATATCACACTCCCTCACCTGCGGCCTGCACTCTATCACACACTCCCTTCCACTGCACTATATCACACTCCCTCCCCCTGCGCTATATCACACACCCTCACCTGTGGCCTGCACTCTATCACACACTCCCTTCCACTGCACTATATCACACTCCCTCCCCCTGCGCTATATCACACTCCCTCACCTGCGGCCTGCACTCTATCACACACTCCCTTCCACTGCACTATATCACACTCCCTCCCCCTGCGCTATATCACACACCCTCACCTGCGGCCTGCACTCTATCACACACTCCCTTCCACTGCACTATATCACACTCCCTCCCCCTGTGCTATATCACACTCCCTCCCCCTGCGCTATATCACACTCCCTCCCACTGCATCCTGTACTCTATTACACTCTACCTCCCACTGCGCTATATCACACTCCCTCACCTGCGGCATGCACTCTATCACACACTCCCTTCCACTGCACTATATCACACTCCCTCCCCCTGCGCTATATCACACACCCTCACCTGTGGCCTGCACTCTATCACACACTCCCTTCCACTGCGCTATATCACACTCCCTCCCCCTGCTCTATATCACACTCCCTCCCACTGCATCCTGTACTCTATTACACTCTACCTCCCACTGCACTATATCACACACCCTCACCTGTGGCCTGCACTCTATCACACACTCCCTTCCACTGCACTATATCACACTCCCTCCCCCTGTGCTATATCACACTCCCTCCCCCTGCGCTATATCACACTCCCTCCCACTGCATCCTGTACTCTATTACACTCTACCTCCCACTGCGCTATATCACACTCCGTCACCTGCGGCCTGCACTCTATCACACACTCCCTTCCACTGCACTATATCACACTCCCTCCCACTGCGCTATATCACACACCCTCACCTGCGGCCTTCACTCTATCACACACTCCCTCCCCCTGCGCTATATCACACTCCCTCCCCCTGCGCTATATCACACTCCCTCCCCCTGCGCTATATCACACTCCCTCCCACTGCATCCTGCACTCTATTACACTCTACCTCCCACTGCGCTATATCACACTCCCTCACCTGCGGCCTGCACTCTATCACACACTCCCTTCCACTGCACTATATCACACTCCCTCCCCCTGCGCTATATCACACTCCCTCCCCCTGCGCTATATCACACTCCCTCCCCCTGCGCTATATGACACTCCCTCCCACTGCATCCTGCACTCTATTACACTCTACCTCCCACTGCGCTATATCACACTCCCTCACCTGTGGCCTGCACTCTATCACACACTCCCTTCCAATGCACTATATCACACTCCCTCCCCCTGTGCTATATCACACTCCCTCCCCCTGCGCTATATCACACTCCCTCCCCCTGCGCTATATCACACTCCCTCCCACTGCATCCTGTACTCTATTACACTCTACCTCCCACTGCGCTATATCACACTCCCTCACCTGCGGCCTGCACTCTATCACAGACTCCCTTCCACTGCACTATATCACACTCCCTCCCCCTGCGCTATATCACACTCCCTCCCCCTGCGCTATATCACACTCCCTCCCACTGCATCTGTACTCTATTACACTCTACCTCCCACTGCGCTATATCACACTCCCTCACCTGCGGCCTGCACTCTATCACAGACTCCCTTCCACTGCACTATATCACACTCCCTCCCCCTGTGCTATATCACACTCCCTCCCACTGCGCTATATCACACTCCCTCCCACTGCATCCTGTACTCTATTACACTCTACCTCCCACTGCGCTATATCACACTCCCTCCCCCTACTCTATATCACACTCCCTCCCACTGCATCCTGTAATCTATTACACTCTACCTCCCCCTGTGCTATATCACACTCCCTCCCCCTGCGCTATATCACACTCCCTCCCATTGCATCCTGTACTCTATTCCACTCTACCTCCCACTGCGCTATATCACACTCCCTCACCTGCGGCCTGCACTCTATCACACACTCCCTTCCACTGCACTATATCACACTCCCTCCCCCTGCGCTATATCACACACCCTCACCTGCGGCCTGCACTCTATCACACACTCCCTTCCACTGCACTATATCACACTCCCTTCCACTGCACTATATCACACTCCCTCCCCCTGTGCTATATCACACTCCCTCCCCCTGCGCTATATCACACTCCCTCCCACTGCATCCTGTACTCTATTACACTCTACCTCCCACTGCGCTATATCACACTCCCTCACCTGCGGCCTGCACTCTATCACACACTCCCTTCCACTGCACTATATCACACTCCCTCCCCCTGCGCTATATCACACACCCTCACCTGCGGCCTGCACTCTATCACACACTCCCTTCCACTGCACTATATCACACTCCCTCCCACTGCGCTATATCACACTCCCTCCCCCTGCACTATATCACACTCCCTCCCCCTGCGCTATATCACACTCCCTCCCATTGCATCCTGTACTCTATTACACTCTACCTCCCACTGCGCTATATCACACTCCCTCACCTGCGGCCTGCACTCTATCACACACTCCCTTCCACTGCACTATATCACACTCTCTCCCCCTGCGCTATATCACACTCCCTCACCTGCGGCCTGCACTCTATCACACACTCCCTTCCACTGCACTATATCACACTCCCTCCCCCTGCGCTATATCACACTCCCTCCCCCTGCGCTATATCACACTCCCTCCCACTGCATCCTGCACTCTATTACACTCTACCTCCCACTGCGCTATATCACACTCCCTCACCTGCGGCCTGCACTCTATCACACACTCCATTCCACTGCACTATATCACACTCCCTCCCCCTGCGCTATATCACACTCCCTCCCCCTGCGCTATATCACACTCCCTCCCACTGCATCCTGTACTCTATTACACTCTACCTCCCACTGCGCTATATCACACTCCCTCACCTGCGGCCTGCACTCTATCACACACTCCCTTCCACTGCACTATATCACACTCCCTCCCCCTGCGCTATATCACACACCCTCACCTGTGGCCTGCACTCTATCACACACTCCCTTCCACTGCACTATATCACACTCCCTCCCCCTGTGCTATATCACACTCCCTCCCCCTGCGCTATATCACACTCCCTCCCACTGCATCCTGTACTCTATTACACTCTACCTCCCACTGCGCTATATCACACTCCCTCACCTGCGGCCTGCACTCTATCACACACTCCCTTCCACTGCACTATATCACACTCCCTCCCCCTGCGCTATATCACACACCCTCACCTGTGGCCTGCACTCTATCACACACTCCCTTCCAATGAACTATATCACACTCCCTCCCCCTGCGCTATATCACACTCCCTCCCCCTGCGCTATATCACACTCCCTCCCACTGCATCCTGCACTCTATTACACTCTACCTCCCACTGCGCTATATCACACTCCCTCACCTGCGGCCTGCACTCTATCACACACTCCATTCCACTGCACTATATCACACTCCCTCCCCCTGCGCTATATCACACACCCTCACCTGTGGCCTGCACTCTATCACACACTCCCTTCCACTGCACTATATCACACTCCCTCCCCCTGTGCTATATCACACTCCCTCCCCCTGCGCTATATCACACTCCCTCCCCCTGCGCTATATCACACTCCCTCCCACTGCATCCTGCACTCTATTACACTCTACCTCCCACTGCGCTATATCACACTCCCTCACCTGCGGCCTGCACTCTATCACACACTCCATTCCACTGCACTATATCACACTCCCTCCCCCTGCGCTATATCACACTCCCTCCCCCTGCGCTATATCACACTCCCTCCCACTGCATCCTGTACTCTATTACACTCTACCTCCCACTGCGCTATATCACACTCCCTCACCTGCGGCCTGCACTCTATCACACACTCCCTTCCACTGCACTATATCACACTCCCTCCCCCTGCGCTATATCACACACCCTCACCTGTGGCCTGCACTCTATCACACACTCCCTTCCACTGCACTATATCACACTCCCTCCCCCTGTGCTATATCACACTCCCTCCCCCTGCGCTATATCACACTCCCTCCCACTGCATCCTGTACTCTTTTACACTCTACCTCCCACTGCGCTATATCACACTCCCTCACCTGCGGCCTGCACTCTATCACACACTCCCTTCCACTGCACTATATCACACTCCCTCCCCCTGCGCTATATCACACACCCTCACCTGTGGCCTGCACTCTATCACACACTCCCTTCCACTGAACTATATCACACTCCCTCCCCCTGCGCTATATCACACTCCCTCCCCCTGCGCTATATCACACTCCCTCCCACTGCATCCTGCACTCTATTACACTCTACCTCCCACTGCGCTATATCACACTCCCTCACCTGCGGCCTGCACTCTATCACACACTCCATTCCACTGCACTATATCACACTCCCTCCCCCTGCGCTATATCACACACCCTCACCTGTGGCCTGCACTCTATCACACACTCCCTTCCACTGCACTATATCACACTCCCTCCCCCTGTGCTATATCACACTCCCTCCCCCTGCGCTATATCACACTCCCTCCCACTGCATCCTGTACTCTATTACACTCTACCTCCCACTGCGCTATATCACACTCCCTCACCTGCCGCCTGCACTCTATCACACACTCCCTTCCACTGCACTATATCACACTCCCTCCCCCTGCGCTATATCACACACCCTCACCTGTGGCCTGCACTCTATCACACACTCCCTTCCACTGAACTATATCACACTCCCTCCCCCTGCGCTATATCACACTCCCTCCCCCTGCGCTATATCACACTCCCTCCCACTGCATCCTGCACTCTATTACACTCTACCTCCCACTGCGCTATATCACACTCCCTCACCTGCGGCCTGCACTCTATCACACACTCCATTCCACTGCACTATATCACACTCCCTCCCCCTGCGCTATATCACACTCCCTCCCCCTGCGCTATATCACACTCCCTCCCCCTGCGCTATATCACACTCCCTCCCCCTGCGCTATATCACACTCCCTCCCCCTGCGCTATATCACACTCCCTCCCACTGCATCCTGTACTCTATTACACTCTACCTCCCACTGCGCTATATCACACTCCCTCACCTGCGGCCTGCACTCTATCACAGACTCCCTTCCACTGCACTATATCACACTCTCTCCCACTGCGCTATATCACACTCCCTCACCTGCGGCCTGCACTCTATCACAGACTCCCTTCCACTGCACTATATCACACTCCCTCCCCCTGCGCTATATCACACTCCCTCCCACTGCATCTGTACTCTATTACACTCTACCTCCCACTGCACTATATCACACTCCCTCACCTGCGGCCTGCACTCTATCACAGACTCCCTTCCACTGCACTATATCACACTCCCTCCCCCTGTGCTATATCACACTCCCTCCCACTGCGCTATATCACACTCCCTCCCACTGCATCCTGTACTCTATTACACTCTACCTCCCACTGCGCTATATCACACTCCCTCCCCCTACTCTATATCACACTCCCTCCCACTGCATCCTGTACTCTATTACACTCTACCTCCCCCTGTGCTATATCACACACCCTCACCTGTGGCCTGCACTCTATCACAACCTCCCTTCCTCTGCACTATATCACACTCCTTCCCCCTGCACTCTATCACACTCCCTCCCCCTGCGCTATATCACACTCCCTCCCATTGCATCCTGTACTCTATTACACTCTACCTCCCACTGCGCTATATCACACTCCCTCACCTGCGGCCTGCACTCTATCACACACTCCCTTCCACTGCACTATATCACACTCCCTCCCCCTGCGCTATATCACACACCCTCACCTGTGGCCTGCACTCTATCACACACTCCCTTCCACTGCACTATATCACACTCCCTCCCCCTGCTCTATATCACACACCCTCCCCCTGCGCTATATTACACTCCATCCCACTGCATCCTGTACTCTATTACACTCTACCTCCCCCTGCGCTATATCACACTCCCTCCCCCTGCGCTATATCACACTCCCTCCCCCTGCGCTATATCACACTCCCTCCCATTGCATCCTGTACTCTATTACACTCTAACTCCCACTGCGCTATATCACACTCCCTCACCTGCGGCCTGCACTCTATCACACACTCCCTTCCACTGCACTATATCACACTCCCTCCCCCTGCGCTATATCACACACCCTCACCTGCGGCCTGCACTCTATCACACACTCCCTTCCACTGCACTATATCACACTCCCTCCCACTGCGCTATATCACACTCCCTCCCACTGCGCTATATCACACTCCCTCCCCCTGCACTATATCACACTCCCTCCCCCTGCGCTATATCACACTCCCTCCCATTGCATCCTGTACTCTATTACACTCTACCTCCCACTGCGCTATATCACACTCCCTCACCTGCGGCCTGCACTCTATCAAACACTCCCTTCCACTGCACTATATCACACTCTCTCCCCCTGCGCTATATCACACTCCCTCACCTGCGGCCTGCACTCTATCACACACTCCCTTCCACTGCACTATATCACACTCCCTCCCCCTGCGCTATATCACACTCCCTCCCCCTGCGCTATATCACACTCCCTCCCACTGCATCCTGCACTCTATTACACTCTACCTCCCACTGCGCTATATCACACTCCCTCACCTGCGGCCTGCACTCTATCACACACTCCATTCCACTGCACTATATCACACTCCCTCCCCCTGCGCTATATCACACTCCCTCCCCCTGCGCTATATCACACTCCCTCCCACTGCATCCTGTACTCTATTACACTCTACCTCCCACTGCGCTATATCACACTCCCTCACCTGCGGCCTGCACTCTATCACACACTCCCTTCCACTGCACTATATCACACTCCCTCCCCCTGCGCTATATCACACACCCTCACCTGTGGCCTGCACTCTATCACACACTCCCTTCCACTGCACTATATCACACTCCCTCCCCCTGTGCTATATCACACTCCCTCCCCCTGCGCTATATCACACTCCCTCCCACTGCATCCTGTACTCTATTACACTCTACCTCCCACTGCGCTATATCACACTCCCTCACCTGCGGCCTGCACTCTATCACACACTCCCTTCCACTGCACTATATCACACTCCCTCCCCCTGCGCTATATCACACACCCTCACCTGTGGCCTGCACTCTATCACACACTCCCTTCCACTGAACTATATCACACTCCCTCCCCCTGCGCTATATCACACTCCCTCCCCCTGCGCTATATCACACTCCCTCCCACTGCATCCTGCACTCTATTACACTCTACCTCCCACTGCGCTATATCACACTCCCTCACCTGCGGCCTGCACTCTATCACACACTCCATTCCACTGCACTATATCACACTCCCTCCCCCTGCGCTATATCACACACCCTCACCTGTGGCCTGCACTCTATCACACACTCCCTTCCACTGCACTATATCACACTCCCTCCCCCTGTGCTATATCACACTCCCTCCCCCTGCGCTATATCACACTCCCTCCCACTGCATCCTGTACTCTATTACACTCTACCTCCCACTGCGCTATATCACACTCCCTCACCTGCCGCCTGCACTCTATCACACACTCCCTTCCACTGCACTATATCACACTCCCTCCCCCTGCGCTATATCACACACCCTCACCTGTGGCCTGCACTCTATCACACACTCCCTTCCACTGAACTATATCACACTCCCTCCCCCTGCGCTATATCACACTCCCTCCCCCTGCGCTATATCACACTCCCTCCCACTGCATCCTGCACTCTATTACACTCTACCTCCCACTGCGCTATATCACACTCCCTCACCTGCGGCCTGCACTCTATCACACACTCCATTCCACTGCACTATATCACACTCCCTCCCCCTGCGCTATATCACACTCCCTCCCCCTGCGCTATATCACACTCCCTCCCCCTGCGCTATATCACACTCCCTCCCCCTGCGCTATATCACACTCCCTCCCCCTGCGCTATATCACACTCCCTCCCACTGCATCCTGTACTCTATTACACTCTACCTCCCACTGCGCTATATCACACTCCCTCACCTGCGGCCTGCACTCTATCACAGACTCCCTTCCACTGCACTATATCACACTCTCTCCCACTGCGCTATATCACACTCCCTCACCTGCGGCCTGCACTCTATCACAGACTCCCTTCCACTGCACTATATCACACTCCCTCCCCCTGCGCTATATCACACTCCCTCCCACTGCATCTGTACTCTATTACACTCTACCTCCCACTGCACTATATCACACTCCCTCACCTGCGGCCTGCACTCTATCACAGACTCCCTTCCACTGCACTATATCACACTCCCTCCCCCTGTGCTATATCACACTCCCTCCCACTGCGCTATATCACACTCCCTCCCACTGCATCCTGTACTCTATTACACTCTACCTCCCACTGCGCTATATCACACTCCCTCCCCCTACTCTATATCACACTCCCTCCCACTGCATCCTGTACTCTATTACAATCTACCTCCCCCTGTGCTATATCACACACCCTCACCTGTGGCCTGCACTCTATCACAACCTCCCTTCCTCTGCACTATATCACACTCCTTCCCCCTGCACTCTATCACACTCCCTCCCCCTGCGCTATATCACACTCCCTCCCATTGCATCCTGTACTCTATTACACTCTACCTCCCACTGCGCTATATCACACTCCCTCACCTGCGGCCTGCACTCTATCACACACTCCCTTCCACTGCACTATATCACACTCCCTCCCCCTGCGCTATATCACACTCCCTCACCTGCGGCCTGCACTCTATCACACACTCCCTTCCACTGCACTATATCACACTCCCTCCCCCTGCTCTATATCACACACCCTCCCCCTGCGCTATATTACACTCCATCCCACTGCATCCTGTACTCTATTACACTCTACCTCCCCCTGCGCTATATCACACTCCCTCCCCCTGCGCTATATCACACTCCCTCCCCCTGCGCTATATCACACTCCCTCCCATTGCATCCTGTACTCTATTACACTCTAACTCCCACTGCGCTATATCACACTCCCTCACCTGCGGCCTGCACTCTATCACACACTCCCTTCCACTGCACTATATCACACTCTCTCCCCCTGTGCTATATCACACTCCCTCACCTGCGGCCTGCACTCTATCACAAACTCCCTTCCACTGCACTATATCACACTCTCTCCCCCTGCGCTATATCACACTCCCTCACCTGCGGCCTGCACTCTATCACACACTCCCTTCCACTGCACTATATCACACTCTCTCCCCCTGCGCTATATCACACTCCCTCCCCCTGCGCTATATCACACTCCCTCGCCCTGTGCTATATCACACTCCAGTGGCGTAACTAGGGCTCCGCAGCCCCAACGGTGGCAGAGGGTGCCTGCGCCACCGGGGCGCAGGTTCACAGCGCTCTCACAGAGGCTGCCAAAGGCCAGGAGTCCTGTGTGAGCTCTGCAGCTGCAGCCAATAAGGAAACGCAGACTTGTCCGCCTCTGGCTGTCTGTGTGAGGGCTCTCAGTGACCCGCCCCATGACCCGCTGATGAGTGGGTCACTGAGCGTCCTCACACAGACAGCCAGAGAGCTCCCACTTCTATCCTGCCCGCCGCTCCCCCTTCCTCACTGCGTGATGGAGAGAGTGTCCGTCAGCCACTGGAGAGAGCCTGCTGCTCAATTCAGGATACTCTCCTCCCGGGCCTCACTGACGGATTAAAGCAGCACAGGTACTGTTCATTCTGTACCTGCGCTGTCAGTGTGTACCTGCTCTGTCAGTGTGTTAAGGAGGGGGATGGCACCAGAATTTATTTACTTTTAGTTACGTCACTGTCACTCACCCTGAATTCTGTACTCTATTACACTGATACACTCCCTCGCCCATGGCTTGTGTTCTCACACACTCCCACCCCCTGCGGTCTGTGCTTTATTACACTGATGTTCTCCTTCACCTTCCGGCCTTTACCTACACTTACACGCTCCCTCTCCCCAAGTTGTACGCTCTATCACACTGGCACGCTCCCTCTCCCCGAGACGTACGCTTTATCACACCCCCTGAGCTTTATCACACTCACTTGCTCCCTCATCCTGCGCTCTATCACACTGACGTGCTCCATCACCCTATGGCCTGTGATCTGTCACACTGATGCACTCCCTCCCTTTGAGGCATGCACTCTATCACGCAGTCCCTAACCTTAACTTACTCCACCAACTTACCCACCCTCCCTGCAGCCTAAGCCTGACTGCATCCTAATTCAACACCCTTGGCTGATTTACATGTGCCGCACACTAGTTTAGTTTATTAACGCAGACACAACAAAACCCAATATGGCCGCAGTGCAAAGCCAGTTGTGCCTCTCCCTGTAGATACTGACACACACATACACTCTGGGCAGCCACTTCTCTCCCTCTTGCTGTGGAATCAGGCCAGTTCTGTGTAGCTCCGCCCAGGGCCGGTGCAAGGATGTTTGGTGCCCTCCTGCACACTATAAATTTGTGCTTCCTCTCCCATACTTAATAAAGGGACAATGCCCACCGCATACCGCAAAAAAAAAGGAGGTATGGCCATACAATAGTACCAATTCAAATGACTCAGTAGCACAATCTTGTTCACATTACACAGCACATAGCGCACACAGGGCACTCAATGTCTGGATTCCCACATCGGTCTCCTAACCGCTTGGTTTCTGAACATCGGTAAATCATACAAAATCTGTCTTGTAACAAATTTGGCAGGCTGACAGCTGGGAGTGCAGTGCTTAACTTACTGTACTGCCGCACATGGGCCTGTTCTGCATCCGACGTGCACGGCATCACTGGTGTGTGTAGTGGAGCTTCCTTCTGCTGGGTGGGGGCTTGAAGCCTCTTCAGTTGTACCCGCAGGCTTTCTGTAATGCAAGAAAGCTGTGATGGGTAACGCGCTTAGGGGATGGGGCCACAAGTGACAAGTATCCCCACAGAAAATCTTCCCACTATAGGTGACCCTCCAGTGCTCGAAGTAGCGTTATAACATACCACTGTATAATGCCCCACTATATATATATATATATATAATTATTATTATTATTATAATTTTATTTATAAGGCGCCACAAGTGTTTCGCAGCGCCGTACAAAGGAACAATACAGGGAGACAAAACTTGGCATAACATTGAATAAATAACAAAAATACAGTACAAATAAAGAGCACCACAGTTCAATACACATTACAGCTTAAATGTAAGTAGTGAGGACCCAATCAACATACAACTAGAGGCTTGAGGCCAATGATGGAGATGAGTATGAAGAGGGTCACTGAGTGTTGGAGTAAAGGAGAGCTGTGAGTGAAATGTGAAGAAAAGTGGGCTTTGACAACAGGAGGGAAGAGGGCCCTACTCGGAGGAGCTTACAATCTAGTAGGAAGGGGAGACAGACAGATTACAAGAGGTGCAAGCGAGGGGGTGGTGGTTAGATAGCAGGATGTAAACAGGCAAGGGGTCGGAGAACCAGCTGGTTTATGCAGTGGAAGGGTACGCTTTGATGAATAGGTGAGTTTTCAGTGCCCGTTTGAAGCTTTGCAAGGTCGGGGAGAGTCTAATGGAGCGAAGGAGTGCGTTCCACTGAAGGGGTGCCGCACGGGCAAAGTCCTGTACTCTAGCATGGGAAGCAGTGATCAGGGTGGAGGAGAGACGACAGTCGTCAGCTGACCGTAGAGGGCGGGAGGGTGTATGAATGGAGATGAGGTTAGAGATATATGGAGCAATGGAATTAGAGATGGCCCTGTATGTGAGTGTGAGGTGTTTGAAGAGGATTATGTAGGGGAATGGAAGCCAGTGCAGATTTTGTTGAAGGGGAGTAGCAGAGTTAGAGCGGCGGGAGAGGAAGATAAGCCTGGCTGCAGCATTGAGGACAGATTGGAGAGGAGCTAGTTGGGATTGAGCGAGGCCGGTGAGAAGAGCATTACAGTAGTCAAGCCGTGAGATGACTAATGAGTGGATGATCAGCTTAGTTGCACTCTGTGAGAGAAAGGGCCTGATGCGAGCAATGTTGCGTAACTGGAACCGGCAAGAATGGGCCAGGCCTTGGATGTGGGGTCAAAGGAGAGGGAGGAGTCAAGAGTGACACCCAGGCAGCGGAGTTGGGGAACAGGGGAGATGATGGTGTTGTTAACAGTGATAGAGATATTAGTAGGGGGCATAGCTCTGGGTGGGGGAAAGATAATAAGTTCGGTTTTGTCCATATTCAGCTTCAGAAATCGCTCAGACATCCAGGTAGAGATGGCAGCGAGGCAGTTGGAAACTTGAGAGAAAACAGTGGGGGACAGATCAGGAGAGGAGAGGTAGATTTGGTGTCATCTGCATAGAGGTGATATTGGAAGCCAAAGGAGTTAATGAGTGCACCCAGAGAGGAGGTGTACAGAGAGAACAGAATGGGGCCAAGGACGAACCCTGAGGGACCCCGACAGGAAGGATAGAAGGTGGTGAGGTAGAGCCAGAGGCAGAGACTGAGAAGGAATGGTTGAAGAGGCAAGAGGAAAACCAGTTGAAGACTGTGCCAGAGAGGCCAATGTTTTGGAGTGTGTGGAGGAGGAGAGGGTGATCCACAGTGTCAAAGGCAGCAGATAGGTCCAAAAGGATAAGCAGGGAGAAGTGACCCTTGGATTTGGCTGACAGCAGGTCATTGGTGACTTTCACTAGGGCAGTCTCAGTGGAATGAAGTGGGCGAAAGCCAGATTGAAGGGGATCTAGGATGGAGTGGTCAGACACGTAGCTGGTGAGACGCCTGTAAACCAGCCGTTCTAGTATTTTAGAGGCAAATGGGAGAAGAGAGATAGAGCGGTAGCTTGTGGGAGATAAAGGGTCCAGGTTAGGTTTTTAAAGAATAGGCGAGACCAGAGCGTGTTTGAAGGGTGAGGGAAAGATGCCAGTAGAAAGAGATAGGTTAAAGAGGTGAGCAAGGTGGGAGCAGCCAGTGGGGGAGAGGGAACTGAGGAGACGGGAGGGGAGAGGGTCCAAGGGACAGGTAGAGGGGGGAGAGGATGAGATGAGGGAGTGGACTTCCTCAGCTGTAGTAGGGCAGAAGTATGACAGAGTGGGGTAGTTGGTAGGGGAGGATGATTGGGGTGGGTGGGCAGCAGAGGGGGTATGGAAGGAGATATCATGTCGGATTACCTCAATTTTAGAGAGGAAGAAGGAGGCAAAGTCAGTGGCAGTGAGGGATGAAGGGAGGAGGGGTGGTGCAGGGCGAAGTAGAGTGTTGAAAGTTTCAAAGAGACGTCGGGGATTGGAGGAATGGGAAGAGATGAGAGATTTGAAGAAAGATTGTTTGGTATAGGAGAGAGCAGCGCTGTAGGAGGAGAGAATAAACTTGAAATGGAGGAAGTCTTCCAGAGAGTGAGATTTCCTCCAGAGGCGTTCAGCAGAGCGTGCACATTTTTGCAAGAATCTAGTTATTTTGTTGTGCCAGGGTTGTGGTTTAGAGCGTCGAAGGGGAACAGTGTGGAGGATAATATATATATATATATATATATATATATATATACGGCCAATGTTTGACAAAGAGGCTATGGGCGCCGAATCATGGGTGGCAGGGGTCACCTGGAACTAGAGCTGACAGCTGCTGTAAGCAGAGGAGATAAGCAGTGTGTCAGGGTGGCAGGGGTCACCTGGAACTAGAGCTGACAGCTGCTCTAACCAGAGGAGATCAGCGGCGTGTAAGGGTGGCAGGGGTCACCTGGAACAAGAGCTGACAGCTGCTGTAAGCAGAGGAGATCAGCAGCGTGTCAGGGTGGCAGGGGTCACCTGGAACTAGAGCTGACAGCTGCTGTAAGCAGAGGAGATCAGCGGCGTGTCAGGGCGGCAGGGGTCACCTGGAACTAGAGCTGACAGCCGCTGTAAGCAGAGGAGATCAGCGGCATGTAAGGGTGGCAGGGGTCACCTGGAACTAGAGCTGACAGCTGCTGTAAGCAGAGGAGATCAGCGGCGTGTCAGGGTGGCAGGGGTCACCTGGAACTAGAGCTGACAGCCGCTGTAAGCAGTGGAGATCAGCAGTGTGTCAGGGTGCCAGGGGTCACCTGGAACTAGAGCTCACCGCCGCTGTAAGCAGAGGAGATCAGCGGCGTGTAAGGGTGGCAGGGGTCACCTGGAACTAGAGCTGACAGCTGCTGTAAGCAGAGGAGATCAGCAGCGTGTCAGGGCGCACCTGGAACTAGAACTGACAGCCGCTTTACAGCGTTAAGCACTTGTCAGATCATCCAGGTGCACCCACCCCCTTCTGCTTTCACCGGCTGTCAGCTCATCTTGCTGCATGGTAACCGCAAGCCCTGCTGGATGCCCCGAGTCTCTCCCTGGCTCAAGTAGGCGAGTGGCCACTGATCCCCTCTGCAGCACAGTGGCTGTTAGCTGTTCCCGTGTGTGTACCTTGCCGTGCTGACATGCCGCACTTCCCCTCTGATGAGAGCGTCTGTCAGTGAGGTTCTTACGGCTAAGCCGGTCCATCAGTAGATATCTGAGTTGTGTTAGCGGGGGGAGGGGCACCAGAATGAAAGAGCTGACACATGTGCCTTTTGTGGGGTCGCTGGTAGATGCATTGGATGGCTGCCAATCGACCTCTGGTCATATGCGCTGCTTAGGTCTCTGGCAGGGCACAGTCATAAGGGCAGGGAGATTTCAGTACATTATAAAATGGGCAGGGCGCTGCGCACTGTAAAACAACAAAACAAGGCTACTGGGAACACTATAAATATATACACACACAAACAGATAGATATCCATCATTACATATATGTAGATTGATATAGACACATAGATAGATAGATAGATAGATAGATAGATAGATAGATAGATAGATAGATAGATAGACAGACAGACAGACAGACAGACAGACAGACAGACAGAGACACATAGATAGATGATAGACATAGAAGATAGATATACAGAGACACATAGATGATAGATAGACAGAGATACATAGGTAGATGATAGATAGACAGAGACATATAGATAATAGACAGACAGACAGACAGACAGATAATCACTAAACTCACTTAGTTCCTCTGTACTGGTCCAGGGCAGTCTCTCTATTGTTCGTGGCAGGTGATGAGATGGCTCCATGGATATGGGGACATCCAGTGGCTCCTGGCAGTACTGCAGTCAGCAGTAACTGCAGCACTCTTCTCTCCTTTGTTGTCCTTGTAGCTCCGCCGCCCGCCATGTCCGTGTAGCCCCGCCCCCAGCCAAGTCTGTGTAGCTCCGCCCCCCGCCGAGTCTCAGGCACTGCAGTGCAGCCTAGAGATGGGCAAAACGTAGGGTTACCACCTTTTTGTGGAGAGATTCCCGGACAGTGGCCCGCCTCTTGACACACCCACTGCTCCACCCATGTCCCGCCCCCAGCTCCGCCCTTTGACCCGCCTTATGTTGATTTTTTTTTTAACCTTTGCTTCAATTTCATTCTTGATTTTGCATACCATAATGGCAGTTACATGTTACATCATACACAGTAATACCCATTACACGTTATGCCAGACACCGCAATGCCCATTACATGATATGCCAGGACTGAAAATTTTTTTGTAAAGGACGGACAATACAGACAGTGCGCGCCTTAGGCGCGCGTCAAAAATTTTCAACATAATGCTGATTACACGTCACACACCCATTACATAGCATATAAAATGCCATAGTATATCACATGCCATAATGCCCATTACATGTTATGCCACACACCATGATGTCCATTACACAGTATGCTTATTACTTGTTATGCCAGAACTGAAATTTTTTCTAAGATAGGGACAACACGGACACAGTAATGCCGATTACACATCACACACCCATTGCATAGTATATCACATGCCATAATGCCCATTACACGTTATGCCACACAGCGTGATGCCTATTATATGTTACGCCATACACCACAATGTCCATTACACAATATGCCAGGACTGAAAAAGTTTTTTGTAAAGGAGGAACAATATAGACAGTGCGGCAACATTTTTCAACATAAAGCCGTTTATACGTCACACACCCATTACATAATGTACAAAATGGCACAGTATACCACATGCTATAATGCCCATTACATGTTATGCCACACACCATTATGCCCATTTCACATTATGCTTATTACTTGTTATGCCAGGATAGAATTTTTTCTAAAATAGGGACAACACGGACACCGTAATGCTGATTACACATCACACGCTCCTTACATAGTATACCACATGCCATAATGCCCATTACACATTATTCCATACACTGGGATGCCCATTAAACATTATGCCAGGACTCAATCATTTTTTCTTAAGGGGCAATGTAGACAGTGGACGCCGGAGGCGCAGGCCAAAAATTTACACCATAATGCCTATTACACATCACATGCCCATTACATTTTATACCGGGATGCGGTCATTTGGTCTACAGCATTATGGTAGAAAGTCATTAGGTCGAATCCATTAGGTCGACATGCTAAAAGGTCGACATGACTCTAGGTCGACATGAGAAAAGGTCGACATGATTCTAGTTCGAAAGGTCATTAGTTCGACAGGTCATTAGTTCGAAAAGGTCATTAGTTCGACATTGTCTATGTCGACATTCACAAGGTCGACATGGAGTTTTTCACTGTTTTTTGAGCCAACATGTGCCGACAGGCGGTATTTCATGCCCTACCATCCACTAGGGCATGGTGGGAGAATAAAATAGTGTGCCGAGCGTAGCGAGGCACCGTGCCCGACGCATAGTGAGCGCAGCGAGCGATGCGAGGGGATGCAGTGCACTTTAAACTGTGTCCATGTCGACTGTGTTGACATTCAGGTAAAAAAACAGTGAAAAACCCCATGTCGACCTTGTGAATGTCGACATAGACAATGTCGAACTAATGACCTTGTCGAACTAATGACCTGTCGAACTAATGACCTTTCGACCTAGAATCATGTCGACCTTTTCCCATGTCGACCTAGAATCATGTCGACCTTTTAGCATGTCGACCTAATGGATTCGACCTAATGACTTTCTACCATAATGCAATAGACCAAATGATCCCAACCCTTTATACCACTTGCCATAATGTACAATACACGTTATGCCAGGGCTTGACAAATTATTTTTCTAAATAGGGACAAAAGGGACAGTGCGCACCGGTGGCGCGTGGCAAAAAATATTACACCATAATGCCTATTACACGTCACACATCCACTACATATTATACCACATGCCACACATGGATGCGACAAAATCACAGCGGTCGGAATCTGGACGGTCGAAATACCGACACCGGAATCCCAACCGACGCAATGCTGACACTTTCACCCTCTATGGGTGTCCACGACACTCATAGAGAGAGAATAAAATAGTGTGCCAAGCGTAGCTAGGCACCGGGCCCACTGCGTGTTGAGCACAGCGAGCCTGCAAGGAGTGGGCGATCAATGCCCCCCTCTTGTTGGCATTTCATACTGAATCCCACACCATAATGACCCGGATCATCGGCGGTGTAATTGGGACACGCTGTGTCCCTTTACACGGGACTTCTACCCAGGTCCTGACCTGGGTAGAACACGGCCAGGACCTGGGTAGAGGGCGGTGTAAATGGGTACGACGGGTCATCCGACCCGGCTCCCATTTACATCAATGGGGAACGTCCAATCTGCGGACCACAGCGTCCGCAGGTTGGACGGGGGGGGGGGCCCAGACAGCCTGCGCTGCTGTCTGCTATACACTGCAGACAGCAGCAGCGAAGGAGGTGAATGGATGCCTGTGTCCATTCCATTCACCTCCTGGGGGGCGCACGGGGACTGGGAGCAGTCCAGCACATCACCTTAGTGCCGGGCTTGCCCCCAGCGCAGCGGTCCGGGTCCCAGCGGCGGGGATCGGCGCTTGGAGATGATGTAATCTCCAATCGCCGGCGGATCTGGAACCGCCACGCCGGGAGGGGGTGATTTAAACGGGACAAAACGCCGGGTTGCACCAGGCTTGATCCTGGGTCCAAAAAGCCGGGTGCGACCCAGCGTTTTGGTGTAAAAGAGGTATTAGTTATCTGCAAGAAGAGAGCACTCTAGAACAGAAGAACCCCCCCCCCTTCCCCCCCCCCAGTAACACAATCTCCCTTTAGCAATAACCACCCCCCCCCCCCCCAATCAGGCAGATCATCAACTCCCCCTAGCCCCAAACAGTTCCCCCTAATAGGTCATCTCCCCACATCATAGAATAGACCTCTCCCATTCAGAAATATTGACTGCATCTAGTAATCCAATTTTCGCTTCCTCCCCTTAGCACTAAATAGTCCACCTCCAGCACAGACCGATCAACTCCCCCACCACCTTTCCTCCCTCCCCATATTCACACACAGTAAAACTTTTTTTTACACTCACAGCGGGTGCCGGTCGTGGGCTGTGTGCTCAGCTGTTGGCTGCTCTCTGCCCGGTTGCGGACTGCACTGGTGTCCTGGCGCCACACCACACCGCCACACCACGTCCAGCCAGGCAGCACTCGAGTCACAGGTCATATGGTGGCCGCAGCCCGCAGGAGGAGCTGGCGGATGAGTGACACACTCACACTGTCTGTGTGTCCCGCCTCCTCCCAGCCAGCCAGAGCCGCAGCGGAGTGTCATCACAGCAGACACTGAAGGAGGAGTTAGGAGTGGGAGGACGGTGAGATCTGAGTCACTCATCGCCGCCCCGCGACCCTACCGCCCTCCCTCGGCTTCCTCACGTGGGTCACAGGCGGCTGGGTATGTAAACAAATGTCATGTTGTCAGCCTCACTGAATGTGACTGACAGTAATAGATGGTGGCGGTGCCGGCCGGGCGGGGGGGATCATCAATTACCGGACAAAGTATAGTCCGGGGCAGCCACCCTTCCGGACTCCGGACACCGGTCTCAATTACCGGACTGTCCGGAGTAATCCCGGACGGGTGGTAACCCTAGCAAAACGGCGCATTAGTATGAGTCGGGATCCGCCGGATCGTTAAGTGAAAAGATACGTATCTTTTAGACAGGGACCTCGGCTCACTTTTAATAAAAAAAGGGGGAATATACATGACCGAGTAAAAACACTGACCGATGGCTGGGTGCAGAATCGCCATCGATGTCAACCATCGATGGCATCTGCACCAATGGCCATCCCTGGCTGCAGCAGCTAATCTTTCTATCACTTGTAATCACAGCACTGTACTCAGTCTCCAGAGGTAGGACATCTCAGCTGCCACAGGTGGCAGCACTGAGATCAGGAAAATGCATTGTAAACTGAAACGGATCACCTTTTTGGGATCGGCGGATCATTCGTTCTTGGGTGGGAGCCGCTCAAAAGATCCAGTTCGTTCGCGAACGACCCATCTCTACTGCAGCCTGACAGGCAGCCTCATAAGTGGGGTGAGGGACCGGCCTGCCGGGAAACTACCCGGTGTCCAAGCATACCAATCCGCCCCTGCAAGGCTCATATGATATCTCAGGGCTGTGCACTAACACTGCACTGGCTGCCTGCAGAAGGTGGTGTCACCCCAGAGACTGGTGACACCCAGCGCGGCCCGCACCCCCCCCGCACCTGCCTAGTGACGCCACTGAGTGAAATATTGTGGGATGGTATGAGAAGTCAAAATTTTATTAAATACCTGTACCAAGGGGTCAATAATCTTAGGGGAGAGGAGTTTGTAAAATTCACCGAAATATCCACCAGGGCCCGGTGATTTGAAGGATTTAAGTTGAGAAATAACTTGTTCCACCTCCTGAGAGGTAATAGGGGCGCAAGCTGAATCAGCAGCCTCTGCACTAATAGTGGGTAGGGTAACAGAGTTCCAGAAAGTAGATTTAGCCTGGGTATTTATGGAGGGTTGGGAGAAGATATCTGTGTAAAAGTCTGATAACACCTTTGCTATGTCACTAGATTTAGTCATTAGGGAGCCTTCATACCCTCCAACTGTACCGTTTTAGCCGGTACAGTACCGTTTTTTAATGGCCTGTACCGGCTAAAAATCCTTGTACCGATTGTACCGTTTTTTTTTTCATTTTTAATACAGTAGCACTGCGCTTCCTCCCCCGAGGTGGCCAAGGGGACTCTGGGAGATGTAGTTTCCTAGACCGCCGGCTGCTTATTGGGTAGCGTGAGGGGTAGCCAGCTGACAGGACTACAACTCCCGAGGTGCACCACCTCGGGGGGAGAAGGGACGGAGGCGGAGCGTGCCGCAAGCCAATCACATGGCAACAAACTGAGAGGTGGGAGAGCATCGGCGGGCGCCGGGTGAATGAAAATGTGCAGCGCCGTCTGTGTTTGCTCCAATTCTGCTGCCCATGTGGAGTCAGTTCTATCAGCTGTCAGGTATAGTGGTTGCTGCGCTGTGTTAGACTCAGACCCCGGTTGCCGCGTGTGCTTATGTGAGCGGGCCAATGCGGGGACACTGTACCATAGCAGCAGCAGCATTAGTATAATTTTATGTTCCACTCCAGTACCATTGAACGTATAGAAAACGAGGTATGACCACGCCCCCTTCCCATGGCCACACCCCTTTTTTCCAGTTGTACCGAATTCACCCCTTCAAATGTTGGAGGGTATGAGCCTTCTGGGGATTTGAGCGACTGGATAAGGGAATTTGGTGCAGTCCCTTTCAATAAATTAGAAAGAAGACGACCAGTTTTGTTGCCAAACCGATAAAATCTATGATTTTTGTGGAAAGAGTGTTTATTACCCATAGTGGTCATAATTGAATCAAAATGCGATTTAGCTGCAGAATATTTCTGTCTATTAGAGAGGGGTCGGAGACTGTCTGTCGCCGTCAGTTTCTGTTGCGACACTATGAAAGTTGAGACAAACCTCTTTTTACGCCGAGACACATACTCAATAAGTTGGCCTCGTAATACAGCTTTAGCGGCCTGCCAAAACACCAAAGGGTCTGAGTGTGCTGACTGTATATTGTTAGCGAGGTAGTCCTCCCAGCAAAGTCTAAGCTGCTTGTGAAAAGGGACTGAGGAGACAAAAGAAGTAGGGAATTGCCATCGTTTAAAAGCTTCCACATCTACATTTAAGGCAATAGTGGTCCAAATCAATCCATGGTCCGAAAGTGCCATGGGTTCAATTTCGGCTTGACTAGCATTGGGGATAATAGAGTCAGACAATAATAGATAATCTATTCTAGAAAGGGAGCCGTGGGCCGCCGACAGGCACGTGTACTGTCAGTAGGGGGCAAAAATCTCCACACATCTGTGATTTTGAGTTGGTGTGATAGGTGAGGGATGCCAAGCCTGGGGGTTAGGCGCTTTGAAGCACGGGAGGAGGTATCTAGATAAGGGGAGGTTATTATGTTGAAATTGCCCCCAACAATTAAGGGCTTAGATGAGAACAGGTACAATTTAGATAATATATCGGTCATGAAGGCCTTAGAATAGGAGTTGGGTGCATACACTGAACACAAAACATAATTACAGCTGTAAAGAGAAATTTCTAAAATTAGGCAACGCCCCTCTGGGTCAGTAATGGTATTTGTAACCTCAATTGGAAGGTTGCCCCTGGCCAATATCATCACCCCTCGGGCTTTCGAATTGTAGGAGGCGGTGGCAGCACACGCCATCCCAGGGTATTTAATTTTTGTGCTTCCGCGGGGAGACGATGAGTCTGTTGAAGGTAAACCAGATCCATACCTAGTTTTTTAAGATACAAGAGGCACTTCTTCCTTTTTATCGGAGAATGTATACCTCCAATATTCCAGGAACCAACTTTAATGGTAGCCATCATTTAAAAATTAAAGAGAAAGGCGATCAGAGACCCCCTCCAACAAGTAACACCATACTTTATATATTATAATTGAGGCAACAAGAAGTACAAAGATAACATAAAAGAAGGGGTGATGAGAAAGGTGGAAGGGAAGCAAGCACACAGCACACTCACATACAACAAAGTAACATCCGAGAGGGGATTCACAAAAAGGAATCACCGTCTCCTTGAGTCTATAGACTTCACGGTGAGAAACAAAATAAGGCCGTGACAACATGGAGCTAAATTGGCTCCTGGCCCTATCACCCATTTTTATTATTATTAACTAAGAAAGAACACTTGAACATAAATATGTAGTAGCTATTAAATGTAGCACAACAGGGACATTTCTCCAGGGAAGCGTCAGCGTTACCTATGAGGCTGCAAGAGGTGCACAACCTGTACTGTAGAGGTTGAAAAACCTATGGAAGGTTAAGGACAAAATACGCTGTCCCACAGAGTGAGTGCATAGATCAGTCCTCATTGATGTCATCCGGGGTGATACCAGAAGGTAAGCCTCTGCATCAGCCGGGGTGTTAAAGTCCCGGAAGGTATTTCCATGGAACACTCGAAGGCGTGCAGGGTAGAGAAGAGCACATTTTTGGCCTAATAATGAATTTAATCAATTTCAAATTGATGGAAATTGATCTTAATGTTGGGTTTTTAGTACACATATATTAGCAGCGGGCACGATGCTTACCGGAGGGCACCGACGTTATATTGTATTATATCAGTATTGCACACTGGGAGTGCCGCCCTTACAGAATTTAATCTCTTATATATTTAGCCAGATCCGTCACTCAAAAGCAGTGTAGGGAACGGTGGGCGGGGTTCCACGGGTGATTGACAGGCCCGTCCACCGTTATCCACACTGCAGAACCTGGACACTTCCGTTCTACACAGGCTACGTCCTACACAGCAAGCTCCCGCCCCCTCCTCCCCATGTCCACCCAAGCACACCCCAAACACCGCCCCACGGCTGCACAGCACTCTGTACAGGCACTTTAGCCCCGCCCACCCTCCTTGCCCCTTACTGCCCACACGTGCAAGGTACGACCCCCCACACCCGCTCTGATCATCAACATTACCCTGACCACCGGAAGCCCGTGCCTGATGCCCCCAGCTGCACACATCGCGCCGCCGCCACCCGCCGCCGCCTGTGTAGTGGGAGCGGCACAGGACATCGCCGCAAAACACCCCCCCCTGCCAGCATCCATGCCCGCACTCCTGCGCTTTGCCGGCAGCATAACCCCCCCCCCCCCATCTCCCTCCAGCATCTCCCCTCTCCAGTTCACGGGAGCATCCATCTCCACACCCCCCGCACAGCCCGTGTGCAGCTCCCCCCCCCCCTTCCCAGGCGCACACAGCTTACTTATGTGCCGCTGCCGCTACCTCCTGCCATTGAGTTCCAAACCTACACTTCAGCTGCCTCACTGCAGCCATCGGCAATACTCCAGGGCTGCAGTGCACGGAAGTCCTGCCTGGTGGCTCGGCTCCCTCCACCCTTCTCAAGCGCGCAGGCAAGGTTGCGCCTTCAGCTGATCCGGGGCTGGCACACATCCAAGACCCAACGCGAACTTCGGTAATCTCCCCCTGGGCCCCGCAAAATGTAAAAAAAAAAAAGTCGGAACATGGGGGGGGGGGGGGCGCGCAATAGCGCACAGTACAGGGGGTCAGGAAATACATGCTGTGCCCACACAGCACTGCTGCCCCCTGTCCAGCTGAACTGCATCTAGGGATAGCAGCTATACAAGCCACAGGTACGTGCTACCCTGGGGACCCCCTTGCTGCTCTGACCCAAGACTGCACTTTACACAATCCCCTACTGCATAGCAATTTCCCAGCATAGGCACTTTCTGCCTGTAAACTGCTGTATGTGCACATGCCCATCCCCCACCAGCAGTACACACACACACACCTATCTCTACCACACCAGCACCACAAAAAAAACCAGCACCCACAACATCAACGCAACTGTCCCTCATTCTTACCACACATGAACACCCCACACGGACCACACCAGTAACCTGTACCTACACCACCCACAGTATCCCAAAACCTGCCACTAACCCACCCACACCAACTCTATGTTCCCTACCCCACCCACCCCATCACCACATTTACAACACCTCCACACAGCCCACGCCCCACCAGACTTATCCCTTTCTACATCACACCCACAGCCCATCCATCACCCACGCACACCCGCAACACTCACTCCAACACTGCCCTCACACCCAGACACAACCATCCCCCAGCAAAATGCAGCATTACTGCACCTGACCCTCTATCACCGACAGCACCTACCCAAAACAACAACACCCCCCACGGCCCACCCTCACATCTGCATCTCAACCACCACCAGTTTTCAAACAACCCACCCACACAACCCCCAAACACCTTCACCCAACCATCCATCCTTTGCAGCTGTCCCTCACCCACCCAATACACCCTCACTTTCAACACGCCCGCAGCCACACCACAACCATCCATGGCTTACCACCATCCACCTCCAAACTAACATATAGCTACACAGCACACACTACCCACAAGGGGATAAAACCCACCTATAACTCCACCAGACACAGTATTCGCCAACCTGCAACTTCCCCACCCACAACACCACCAATCACACTACCCCACCCTCACCACACGCAAAACCATCACCATCTCACACCCCAACACACCCACACTGCCCATCCACCACCCATGCCCCACAAACTCACCCATTTCCACAGTACACCCACAACCCGTCCGTCACCCAGGTACACCCCACACACAACCATCCACCACTCAACTGCTGCACCACTGCACCCACCCCTCCATCACCTAACCAACACAACACACATGGCCTGCACCTGCAACTCAACCACCACCACTATCCCTGACACACACACACACACACACACCCCCCAAACACATTCACCCAACCATACAGCCCTTGCACCTAACCCTCACCCACCAAACGCAACCTCACATTCAACACCTATTCACCCCCACAGCACACCCCCGTCCACCGCCTTACTAACATATTATCTTCATGGCCAACCTTATAGCAACATTTAGCCTGTGTACTGCTAGATGCACACCCGGCCCTCCCCGACCCACGGCACACCGGCTTCTCTACCATCAACAGCACGCTTACACACTGTTCCTCACCCACGCCAACCCCGAGCCCACCATGGAGCTCATCCAGCTTGATCTGTCGGCTGCCTTTGACACTGTTGACCACCCTCTCCTGCTCAACACCCTCCGCTCCTTTGGCATCACTGGCACGGTCTTCTCCTGGTTCACCTCATACCTCTCCGATCGCTCCTTCTCCGTCTCCACTCCGAGCTCCTCCTCTCCTACTACCCCCCAGCCAGTCGGTGTTCCCCAAGGGTCAGTCCTTGGCCCTCTCCTCTTCTCCCTCTACACCACCTCTCTGGGCACCCTCATCAGCTCCTATGGTTTTCATTACCACCTTTATGCTGATGATACCCTAATCTATCTCTCCTCCCCCGACTTATCCCCATCACTCCTGTCCAAGGTCTCCGAATGCCTCACGGCCATCTCAGCCTGGATGACCCAACGCTTCCTGAAACTAAACATGGCTAAAACTGAACTTCTAATCTTCCATCCCCCGAACATCCCCTCTTCTCCCACTATCTCCATCAGCATTGGTGAAACCGAGATCACGTCCACCGACCAAACGCGCTGCCTCGGTGTCATCATTGACTCCTCCCTCTCTTTCACCCCCCACATTGGTGCTCTCTCACAGTCTTGCCGCTTTCACCTACGCAACATATCACGCATCAGACCATTCCTCTCCACTGACGCGACCAAAATTCTCATTCACTCTCTTGTCATCTCCCGCCTTGACTACTGCAACATCCTTCTCTCTGGGCTACCTCTCACCCGCCTCGCACCTCTCCAATCCATTCTTAACGCTGCTGCTAGGCTCATCTTCCTCTCCCGCCGCTCTACCTCCGCCTCCCCCCTCTGTTTATCCCTTCACTGGCTCCCCATTCCTTTCCGAGTTCTCTTTAAACTCCTCACCACCACCTACAAGGCTCTCTCCTCCTCCACAGCTCCCTACCTCTCTTCACTGATCTCTATCCACACTCCCTCCCGTCCTCTTCGCTCCATCGCTGACCGCCGACTGACCTCTCACCTAATCACCTCCTCCCACTCACGTGTCCAAGATTTCTCTCGCGCTGCCCCCCTGCACTGGAACAACCTCCCGCCACCCATCAGGCTATCTGATTCCCTTACCTCCTTCAAGCGCTCCCTCAAAACCCACTTTTTTCGACTAGCCTATCCCTCCTTCTAACCTCTTTTGATCCTCCTATCCTGCCTCCGTTCCCCTCCGTTCCTACTTATCCTATTGTATTTCGTTAGTCCACCCACCTATTTTTAGTATGTTAACTCTTATGAGCAGGGCCCTCCTTCCTCACGTACTCACCCTACCTCATAACCTCACCTGTGCTCCTGTCCTGTTCTTCCCTTCCTCTACTTCATCTTCAGTCTCCTTGACAATTTTGACACCTACTTCTGAACTGATGCTGATTTTAGTTCTACCAGCTATACCCCTATTTATACTGTATCTTTCAACACACCCTGTACGTTACCTTGTAATTTTTTTTTTTGTTTGCTATGTACGGCGCTGCGGACACTTTGCGGCGCCTTATAAATAAACGTACTACTACTACTACTACCATTCTAATCCCTGCTGCACCGCCACCCTCCCCCACGCAAGTGCTGCACCCATGCATCTACTCCACCGACACCACCCCCGCAACTGCAACTGTACTACCCACACCACACCCGCCCCTCCCACACCACCACCAGACACTCGCATCCACCTGTGGCAACCCCCCTGCCACTAACTCCCACCTGTGGTACTAATGCACCCACCCATGGCACCCCCCAACCCGGACCTTCTCAACCTGCAGGAACCCCGGCACCCAGCCAAGACAACACAACACCCACCCCACCCATCCCCCACCTGCTATAGCCACGCGTCCATTCCTCCCCCATCCACACCACCCCCGCTCACACACCCACAGCAACCCCAAGACTACCCCTCACTTAATCAGTGCACCCCTGCCCCTAACCAACCCACATAGACCACCCCCGTACCTGCAACTCCACCATCCACAGTATCCCCGCACACACCACTCCCCCACCCACAACACTCCCAAGCACGCTTGCACCCGACCCTCACACACCCAACCACCGGCAACACCACAGCACCTACCCCTCCACCACATATAGCACACCGCATCTACCTGCAGAAACACGCTACCCGACCCTCTCCATCCTGCAGTACACCCACACCCACCCCTACATAAAGGCGTTCACATGTTAAGGGGGCGGAGCCCCTTACGACGGTGTGAAGAGCGCCCGTAGGGCGCAATGAATCACCTAGTATTATATATATTTATATACACACTTAACATTGGCACTCACCTTTCCTAGTTTTGGGGTGCCCTATGGCTTGTGACCACATTGTTTAAACAGACATTGTAGGGGCTCTGCACACACTAAATGAACTGATAATAAATAGTGGAGATTTGGTTCATGAATTGATCAATGCATTTAAGCCTGCAGCCCCCTTCACGGGACCCCACTTTTCTGCAGGTCCTAACACTATCGCTGAAAATGGCTACAATACACATAGCTATCACATCAATGTTTGATTCCAGGCATGCTATCTGGTCTGAAGCTCACAGTACACTTTGCTTTTATAGGTGAGCAGCTACCAACACACCTGTCACTAATCATCTAGGGAAATGGTTAACATAAGCTATGGAATCTTAGTTCAAAACAGGGTGCATGAGAGAATGTGACCACAATAAGACTAATTAAAAAAATTAATCTAATAAACAATATATACACTTAACATCGGCCCTCACCTTTCCTAGTTTTGGGGTGCCCTATGGCTTGTGACCACATTGTTTAAACAGACATTGTAGGGGCTCTGCACACACTAAATTAACTGATAATAAATAGTGGAGATTTGGTTCATGAATTGATCAATGCATTTAAGCCTGCAGCCCCCTTCGCGGAACCCCACTTTTCTGCAGGTCCTAACACTATCTCTGAAAATGGCTACAATACACATAGCTATCACATCAATGTTTTATTCCAGGCATGTTATCTGGTCAAACATTGATCTATACATATGCCACACACCGTGATGCCCATTATACATATGCCACACACCATGATGCTATTATACATATGCCACACACCGTTATGCTCCATTATACATGACACACACCGTGATGCCCATTATACATATGCCCCACACCGTGATTCCCATTATACATATGCCACACCGTGCTGCCCATTATACATATACCTACCACACACCGTGATGCCCATTATACATATACCACAGACCATGATGCCCATTATACATATGCCAGACACCGTGATGGCCACTATACATATGCCATGCACCGTGATGCCCATTATTCATATGCCACACACAGAGATGTCCATTATTTATATGCCACACACCGTGATGGCCATTATTCATATGCCACACACCGTGATTTCGATTATACATATGCCGCACACCGTGATGCTCCATTATACATATGCCACACACAGTGATGCCCATTATACATATGCCACACACTGTGATGCCCATTATACATATGCCACACACCATTATGCTCCATTATACATATGCCTCACACCGTGATGCCCATTATACATATGCCCCACACCGTGATGCCCATTATGCATATGCCACACACCGTGATGACCATTATACATATGTCACACACCGTGATAACCATTATACATATACCACACACCGTGATGCCCATTATACATATACCACAGACCATGATGCCCATTATACATATGTCAGACACCGTGATGGCCACTATACATATGCCATGCACTGTGATGCCCATTATACATATGCCACACACAGAGATGCCCATTATTCATATGCCACACACTGTGATGCCCATTATTCCTATGCCACACACTGTGATGGCCACTATACATATGACACACACACAGATGCCCATTATTCATATGCAACACACTGTATTGCCCATTATTCATGTGCCACACAAGGAGATGCCCATTATTTATATGCCACACACTGTGATTTTCGATTGCAAAAATAAAATGGGTGCAGAATTATCAGCAGTGCCAGTACCTCTGAGGAACGTCCAACAGCACCTCTTCTCCAGCTCAGCCACTGCTTATGAAGGTCTCCAGACTTTCAGCTTCCACTAACAGCACTACTGTGCCTGTGGAGTGCGGAGGTCAGTCCAGCGTAATTATTCTTACAGGGCAGGCAGGCAAGCGGCCAGGAGAGCGTGCGTCTCAAGCGGGCTGCGGGCAGGGATTCACCATGGAAGCGCCGTGCGCACTGCACAGCGATGTGAGGGTGTCGCTGCAACTCCATTCACCCAGCCGCCGCGGAGAATGTGGAAGTTATAACGCCGCTGATTACAACTTCCGGAACGCCGTTCCTGATGAGGTAATTTTTCATCAGAACTTTAGGAAAGGCGTTCCGCCTCAAAAATAGCGCTGTATATTTATATATATATATATATATACATATATATATAATACAAACAAATGAGGCGTCACTCCGGGGCTTGCGTGAGAAAAAACTTTACTATGAGGCGGTCTATATATATGACCAAAGGACTGACACTCTATGAATAGGAATATATCACCTTGCCTTCCCTCAGCTCCACGCACCGCGTTGCTGTAGTATAGTCAATGTACAGTATAAGGGCGGCACTCCAAGGTTTTTCAACCTTGGATATCCAGTGGATTTTTCGTCATCCCTGACGAAAAATCCAGTAAACGATTTTGAAACGTTGGTAACATCTGACAGCCTTACTTGGTATTTATTTGAAAAACCTTGGAGTGCCGCCCTTATATATTGACTATATATATATATATATATATATATATATATATATATAAAATCCAGATAGAGATGGTGGTACTCGATGACTTGGTAAAAAAGTTTTTCTTTACATAAAAATATTAAAGTGCAGTAAGTAAACCGATTTTTCAGGGAAACTCCCCATTTTCAAGGTGCAGAGTAGTGACAAAAACACAATATGTTTCTGATATTGGCAGGAGAAAACTTTTACCGTAATAACGGTTAATTACCAGGTCAATTTGGGTAGGCTATTAATGAATTAAAACCAATAAACACCATGAAATGAGAGTAAATAGTTGATGGGTGTCACATCCACCATGGCGTTTACTCCAATCCCCTGTGCTGTGCCCAGCCCTAGGCTCTCTAACTGCACTGATAATACCATGGCTCTCACCTCTGCTGATGTCCCTGGTTCCGGTGGGGTACATGTGTCCGCGCTGTCACCGCGTGGTGACACCGGTGATGTGTGCTCTGATTCCATGCAGGGAATGAGTGGCGTGCCACCATGTGTGTTTGTGCCTGGTTAGCCCTGTGACTGAATGCTGGCATTTGTGCAGCTGCGTACAATCCTGGCCGGCTGAAATCTGTCGCCCTCTCTGGCGGGCGCCATCTTGTTGGTTCCCTCAGCCTCTCCTGTGCGGCTCCGCCTCCCCTGTCAATTGCCTGACCAATCGCTGCACAGTCCACCTGTTAAGTACTGACTGGCCGGGTTAGACCGGCAGTCAGTACAATGATGTCTAACCCTATGCATCATTGCTCCGGTCTGGCTCTGTAGTTTCCACTACACTCCTGAGCGTCTTCAAGGAAGTCTTCCTGCTGGTCGTCAACTGCATCAAGTGCCACGGACTCCATTGCTGCCAAAGCGGATCCAGCAAGGTTAGCCCTCCAAAGGGGTATTACCTTGCTCCATATTCCCGACGGTTATTTCCCACAGTCACCTCTGTTTGCAGCCACGATCCTATTCAGCAAGGACAAGTCTTCTTCATTTATATTCTTCATTATTCTTTCATCATCCAATCTTCATTCCAATCTTCAACCCAATCATCCAATCCTCAATCCAATCATCCAATCTTCAATCCAATCATCCAATCCTCAATCCAATCATCCAATCTTCAACCCAATCATCCAATACTCAATCCAATCATCCAATCTTCAATACAATCATCCAATCCTCAATCCAATCATCCAATCCAATCTTCCAACCCTCCAATCTTCAATACAATCATCCAACCTTCAATACAATCATCCAATCTTCAACCAATCATCCAATCTTCAATTATCCAATCAAATCCTTTTCATTCATTCTTCAACTCTTCAAGCAACATTACAATATTCTTTCAAGTACCAACCATCATCATATTCTACAATAACATTGGACTATTGACTTTACATTTGCATAATCTGCCATATATCATTTGTGCCATCAATATCATTGTCTTGCAATATCTTTATTAAACTAAATTCATTTTATCCTATTTGTTTCACTCCCTTCTGTCGTGGATGCAACCCCCATACGGTAAAGCACCTAGCCTCCGTTATTCTACAGCTGGTGCTTCTAAGAACAAGACAATGGGTTGCAAGCGCATTCGTGCTGGGGTGTGTGAATCGCCCGCAGACCGTATTCCCTCGGCCACCCACTGGATATCCGAGTAAAGAGGCTAAGTTACGTGCGAACACTTTAGCGTATGTGTAGTGTAACGCCACTCCACTCCCCTTTATCTTTGGATGCGAAAGAATGGGTTTGCGTGGCTTAAAGGCGTGCCTTCGCTGGCCGTGTGCGAGTGGGTGCCTTTCGTTCCCCGGCATGCAAATGTGTGTCCCAGTGAATGAACCTGAATAAGGCCCAATGTGCATGTGCAAAAGCCATCTGCACATGCGAAGGGGTAACCCAAACCTACTGCTGTTTGCTAAACACTGAATGTGTGTTTTACCCCCTCACCGAATGCTAAAGGGGTTATGACTAATTTTTGAGCCCTCAGTACTGTAGTAAACTTATAAAAGGGCAGATATGTCACTGACAGTAGGGCTTCACTCTGTACATCAATGAGACACTTCTGGTGGTTTCACTACATTCAGGATTAGCCAGAAATAATTGATCTATACTAAACATAGATCATGGCAATAAATGTACAACCACAATCCTTATTTTGTTATCGTACTATTAGCGCTATCGTTTTTGACTCCAACCATCCATGTGCAGTCTGAATACTGTGGACCACTATGTGCATATTGCCTTAGAAAGGCATATTGAAAAACACAGCCATTGTTGCACAGATAGAGGAGCACATTACACCAGTGATAAAAGATCATTGTGATGACACCTTCCAGTTTAATTAACACAAATTCCATTTTAATCAACAAAGTTGACAAAGTGAACATTAAAATTATTTTCCTAATAGTGAACTGACTAAAAAATAACTGCACAACACAGTATGTTAAAAAGAAGAGGTGACACCCCAGAGGAGGAAGATGGCATTGGGGTACTTATGTATTAGGCGCGCTGCTAATACATAAGTACCCTAATGCCGAGGATGCTAATACATAAGTACCCTAATGCCGAGGATGCTAATACATAAGTACCCTAATGCCGAGGATGCTAATACATAAGTACCCTAATGCCGAGGATGCTAATACATAAGTACCCTAATGCCGAGGATGCTAATACATAAGTACCCTAATGCCGAGGACCGAATTTGGGATTTGACAATGAATGAAGTGGATCCATACTTATGGCCATTGAATTCCATATGATTACACCAACATCTATAATAATAATAATAATTATAATAATAATAACAATAATATTTTCCCATTTTACTTCCATATCACTAATATTTATATAGCACAATCTTTTAATTTACTGTATTAATTAATTCATTCATTGTTGGTACCTGAATATGGTACAGTACATTAATCCTTTGTGTGCCAATGCCGCTGTGAGAGATCCTCAAAATATCCACTAAAAATGCCAGCGCCGCTCACAGCGATTGTTCTTTTTTTGGGTGCAAGATTTAACTAAACTGCCATTAATTGACGCGGCGTAATTTGTATTTATTTATACTACAGGAACAGTCGCTGTGAGCGATGCCGGCATTTTTAGCGAATATTTTGAGGATCTCTCACAGCAACCTTGGCGCCCAAAGGGTTAAAATGTAGTTACATGCCAGTTACCTGGTATCATGTGCAGTAACCTGGGAAATATTTGTCAGTGTGAAAGGGTATTATGCTGAAGCCCTGAAAATCTGACCTGTTGGAGAGGCATCCGGACTGGAGTGGAGAATCATTGCTCTTTGTAAGTGCAGGGAAAAATAAATTGTAATTGCAGCTGTGAGTTTTAAAAGGAGTCTGCTGATACCCATATGTAACGCCCAATGACCCCCTCAGGTTACCAATACCTGGATAGTGGCAGCTGCTCTCCAATCACAGCAATCAAGGCAAAGACGTCAGCAGGTATGAAAAATGCTAATTCCTGGAGGGCAGCTTGTCACCTGAATATTGTATCGCCGCTGTTCTGCAGCTTAAGCTGGGCACTCACTATGCAATTATCTGCCAGATTGGGGCACCCAGGTCATTTTGTAGAATTTTAGGCACATTTTGTTTATCTCTACGATTGGGAACATTACTCTGTGCCTAGTGCAGGAACGCACCTCTGCGGCGTGGCAAGCCAAGCGGTACACTAATTGGGGTATTATGTGCTCAAACCTACAGTTTGACACCCCCCAAAATAAAAAACTTTGTGTTGAGGTTTTAATGTGTTGACTTTTTCTGTCATCCTTTTTCACATGTCGACTACTTACCTACCTAGACACAGTAATCCTTTGCTGATGACTTCTGGAACCGCACCCGCAGCTTGGACAGATGGTCTGCCAGATAATTGTATAGTGTGTGGGCCCAGCTTTAGCTATGGCTGGAGGCTACCGTCTGCAGTGTTAATCACACTGTAATAATTTATGTTGTACTGCTTTAGCCAGAATCACTTGAAAGGCAAAACTAAGTTGGTTTTGTCTGGTAAATTGGTACTTATATGTTAGTTGGACGCCCACTATAGTTAGTACGCTCATACCCCCACTCTCCATGTCGAGTTGATTTTATACAGTGTGGGGACGCAGCGAGCCACCGAGCCCGAAGTGTGGCAAGCCCCGCGAGGGGACATGGAAAACTAAGCAAATAGCTTAGTGGGTGCCCAACTAACATATAAGTACCGGTAAATTATTCCCTCTTTATAAATGAGGTAGAAACACACAGAATCCTGCGTCTCGCATTCTTGCATTTCTCCGTACAGCGGTGTAAAAGATGCATGTCCCCACATTACTGTTATAATTAGTGGTGGTCAACGATTGAAATTTTTAAGCGCATGAAATTTTTGCAATTAACTACGATTAATCGCACTGATAGTCACTTAAGTGCCGCTTACCTAAAATCTTGTTGCCAGGTGGGATTACATGCTTGTTGCCATGGTAGGATCCATGCTTGCCAGGGGTTTCATGCTTGTTGCCAGGGGAGGTTTACTTGCTTATTGCCAGGGGAGGTTTACTTGCTCGTTGCCAGGGGGGATTTACTTGCTCCATGCCAGGGGGGGGGGGGGGGTTACTTGCTCTCTGCCAGGGGTTGCATGGCCACAGTGCTCCCAGAATCCGCACTTCCGGGTAGCGCTGGGCACTCTGCACTTCCCAGGCAAACGCTAGAGGTAAAGGAGCACCTCTAGCGTCTGTCTTCTTCATAGCGGTGGTCATTTTTGGAGGGGCACAGGGTCTCCGTCTGCATGAGCTATATTGTACATGCTATTGTCCAGTGTTTACACATTGAGCAATGAACAATTAGCATGCCCAAGGGTTGTTATTGACACCCTCACCCCGATGCCTGTACATGCATGCCAGTCTGCCCAGTACTATTGCATCACGCCAATCTCCTAAGAAAAGCTATTCAGGGGGCGTGGCCTGAACGGGAACGCAGGTAGTCACGTATCTACATAGCTCCTGCTTCTAATCTGTTTTTATTGCCAAAAAGCCCTCTCTCCCAGAAAGAAAAAAGCACCAGCACTCCTTGCCCTACCTACAGCCACTTCAGAGAGCGGGTGGAGTCGCGCTGCGGAGCCGGGGGACACAGTTCTGTGTCTTTGCAGGTTGCGGCCTTCTCCCCCACTGAAGCCGGGACCTCTGGTGCAGCTGCTGGCCGGGCTCCGGGACGGAGGTGCCGCGCGCCCACCCAGATTGAGCGGCGGGGGACCTGTTCAGCGCGCACTAGCGCCGGAGCCCTTCTCCCTGTGACTCCTGCGGGACTGGACTGCCTGGCGCTGGGGGTTTGAAGGTGAGGAGACCGTGAGCGCCATAGATATCTCCCCTGCCTTTCCCCTCCTGCTGCGGCGGCCATCTTGCGTCCTCACAGGAGGCTGTTCTGCATACTGTCTCTCACAGCGGAGGTCTGGTCCCTGCTCCCTGCCTATCTGCAGCCCCCCACAGGCATCCTAGCCTTCGGAAGGTGCCCATAACGTCTATACAGCCCTCCTGCAACTCTCTAAGCCTCCACAAAATAACAAAAGTTAATAAAATAAAATAAAAATATTAAAAAAATATATATATATATATATAAAAAAAAAAAAAAAAGGAGTGTTAAACCAGCAGCGGCAATTGTATTGGGCTATTTTGTGCTCACCTTCACTGCTCCTGATCCCCCACCTTTATCTTCAGAAGTCGGGGCACTGGATGTGTAAATGTACCCTTTCCTCCACTTATTAGAGCAAGGCTACTTCATCTTCACATCAAGAGCTCCACCCTGTGGTCAATTGTGTTATTACACCTGTGTTTTCTGGGATGATGGGCATACAACCCCACTGATTATGCTAGAGTATCCCAACATGCTCACATAGACTCTCCAATGTCTCCTGCCTCCCAAATCTAAAACGGAACGAACTGTCATCAAAGCTCTGTGAGGATCAGCCCATTCTCCATACCCTACCACACTCAGCACTTCTAATGATCTGTGCAATTTATTATGCCTTCCAAACGAAGTAAAGTGTCAAAGCCTATCCCGCAGATTCCATTCTTCAAAGCTTCGCCTCACAGCTCGCGACCTAAAAATACGGAGATTATCCCTGTCAAGTCTGACTCTCCAGCCATACACACTATGGCGGCGTCACCCCCTGCTGCGACATCCAGCCCAACATCTGCTCCTGTTAGAGACACTGACGCTCTTACGGTGGGCACCTTGAAGCAACTATTCGAAAGTTTCAAGAATGAAGTCACAGCAGAAATCCGAGCTGCGGTGCAGGACTGTCAGCATGCTGTGAACGAACTGGGTATGCGCACGGATCTCCTTGAGACCAAGATGGAGGAGGTTGTCGGCTCGCATAATGGGTTGATAGATTCACACGACTCCCTGGAAGCAGAAGTCAAGTTGCTAAGGGACAAAGTGGCGGATTTAGAGGACAGGTCCCGGAGGTGTAACCTAAAGCTGAGGGGTATCCCGGAAACTGTTTCTAATAGCAGCTTGCACGACTATGCAATGGATCTGTTCAGGAAACTCCTCCCTCTTGTTACATCAGCGGACCTCCTTATTGACAGGATACACCGGCTGCCGAGGGCTCGAGCTGCCCCGAATGGTGCACCTAGAGATGTGCTTATGAAAATGCACTATTATCACATCAAGGAAGCCTTACTGAAAGCGGCAAGACCCTCGGCTGAATCATCGGCTCTGCTGGGGGATCTTCAGCTATTTGGTGACCTATCGGCAGCCACTCTTCTCAAAAGATGCTCCTTCCAACCAATTACTTCAGCCCTCAGGAAGGCTAACATCCCCTATCGCTGGGGATTCCCTACAAAGCTGCTGGTATCTCGGGAAGGCTCCACCATAGCTATCCTCAGTGCTTAAAGTGGTCCAAGGGAGGTGATGGAACTCACCCCTCTAGACCCACCCTTGTGGGCCACACCCCTAGCACCTCCCACCTGGCAGAAGCCACGCCCATATCCACGCCCCTTTAAGTATATTCATTGTTTACCCATTTGCTATTGGACTTTAAATTAAGAGCTGTAGCCACATGGGGTGCGGCCATGGAAAATGGGGGTGTGATATACATATGCCCTCAATAGTGCAGTGCCAGATACACATGACCCCAATAGTGCAGTCCGTGATACCCATTATAAATATGCCCCACACCGTGATGCTCCATTATACATATGCCACACACACAATGCCCATTATACATATTCCCAACAACGTGATACTCCGTTATACAAATGCCCCACACCGTGATGCTCATTACACATATGCCACACACCTTGATGCTCATTAATTAATAATCATCAAGGTATCTGGGGCATATGCCACACACATGATGCCCATTATACAAATGCCCCACAGCGTGAAGCTCATTATTAATGAGCATCAAGTGTGTGGCATCATGTGTGTGGCATATGCCCCACACACCTTGATGATTATTAATTAATGAGTATCAAGGTGTGGGGCATATGTTTAATGGGCATTATTTGTGTGGCATATGTTTAATGACTCATTAAACATATGTCATACACATGATTCCCATTATACCTCAAGCAGTAAACAGTTGCGCACACACAGTTAAAAAAAAAAATTACCTAACAGAGTTAAGCAGAGGCTGTGGCGTCGATAAGTGTGGCCTGTTGGGGACGTCAGGAGGTCACACTGCCGTCAAGAGAGGAAGCGCTACGCGGCAGGAGGTCACTGCCGCCGCCAGGTCCAGAAACGCGTCATTAACTCACTTCCTGACCTCCTGTCGCCAAGCAAGGACCCGCTGCGTGGCAGGAGGTCACTGCCGCCGCCAGGTCCAGAAACGCGGCTTTAACTCACTTCCTGACCTCCTGCCGCCAAGCAAGGACTCGCTGCGTGGCAGGAGGTCACTGAGCTACTCTAAAACACCCGGCGAGCTACCCGTCGCTCGCGAGCGACGGGTTGGCGAACGCTGCCATAACCCATCACATCACATGTGTGGTCAGCAGACAGCACAGACATGGCAGCATTGTGGGGGCACAGAGTGATGGGAGGAGTCTGATATACCATAACCCATCACATCACACGTGTAGTCAGCAGACAGCACATACATGGCAGCATTGTGGAGGCACAGAGTGATGGGAGGAGTCTTATACACCATAACCCATCACATCACATGTGTAGTCAGCAGACAGCACATACATGGCAGCATTGTGGGGGCACAGAGTGATGGGAGGAGTCTGATATACCATAACCCATCACATCACAGATATCGCCAACACTGCACAGCTTCTCTGAGCATCCAAGTGATGCTCCAGAGCAGTGCTCAGCCTGATAGAACCAGCAGTCCCACTCCATAGTCAATAAATCATAAGTTTAGGGGCAGCATAGAGCCCTGTTCCAGCCCTGGCTGCACATACTATATACTTGTGCAGTGATTAATACAGATTATATAGATATGAAATGGCTTGGGGGGGGGGTAACTGCAACTGAATCTGTTACAGCAAAAAAGGAAATAAAGGTTAATACTTGCCGCCCAATGGACTGGGACAAGGACCAGGCTCCACTGTCCTGGGCAGTGAATGCCGCAGAGAGCCGGGCAGGGGACTGGGTAAGCTGGTGCCGCCTTCAGACTGGGCTCCCTTCAGACTTTCTCGGCGACTCAGCGAGACTGCAGAAGGTGGCAGGGCAAGGCGCGCTGTGTGACAGACGCGTCACGTGTGCTGCGCGCGGAGGAGAGGAAGCAGGGAGGGGGGGAGGAGGTCGGCGAAGGAGCATCAGCGTCACGCAGGACGTGTAATAGTGAGGGGGGCGTGGACTGCACAGGGCGGAAGTGCCCTGTAGTAGCCTAGGGAAGCCGCAGCAGGTATCATCTGTTTATTCAATTAAAAATACAGCAGTGCTGCATCGGCCATCGGCGTGTCCCCGCATTGAGAGATCCATATGGATTCTCGGCAGGGCGGCACCAGCAGCAGGCTGGCTGGGCGAAGGAGGCGGAACTGAGTTCCGGCTTCAATTTGAACTGCCGGAACTCAGTTCCGGTGCGTTCCGGCCCACTTTAACCCCTGGCTATCCTCAACGCTGACGATGGGATGAAAATCTTAGCCTCTTGGAACATCTCCATTTCTGTTGCCGGCACCTCCCCCCCTCGTCGACTTCAGCAGGACTGGTCGGTGGTGGGGTGAGGCCGGATAGCAAAAGCATTTGTGTCGTATATCTATATGTCATATGATGCGCCTGACGCAAAATACTCTCCCGCAGTCCCAGCTTACATTCTCAATATATAATACTCTCTCTGTTGAAGCAAAGTTTTGATATTCTTGGGCTGCTGCGGATGCTGGTTAGACCTCTCTGTGTTAACTGACGGTTTGTGTATTCTGCAGTTTAGTTACATTCAAAAGAAAAAAGAGAGTAAAAAGAAAGGGGAAGGTAAAGAGAGAGTTGCCACTGTTGTTGTTTTTTTTCTCCTCTCTTTGCCTGCGAAATCTGCTCCTTCCCATATACTTTCGTCTGAGACCTAAAGCACAGCTAAATGGGCTGCATATTTGAGCAGAGTCCTCTCTATATATTTGTTTATATAGATATATATAATCTTTCCATCAGATTCAGGCTATTCCCTTCAATATGTGTTGTAACGACGTTATGTTTAATCCTAGTATTTCTCTCCCAAAGTTTCGGTTCCTAATTTAAGGGGAATCCCCTTCCTTTGTTGAGGGAGGTAGGAGACCGGCTGCTACCCCCCTTGTAGTTTCAACTCCCGACCACCTGTTAGAGATGGTCGGCTTGGATCCCTCTCGGGATCAGGTTTTACTCTTTCTATTTCTTTATTTTTCATTTAGTTTAGTGTCTTTCTATGTTATGTATTTTGTTTTCTATGCTCTCTACTATGCAGTTACATGCTATAGGACAGGTGAATATACATCCTCACAAAAAATCGCTACCACCATCGACCCCCCCATATTAGAATATGGTTAAGATAGTATCACTAAATGCAAAGGGGTTAAATTCCCCCCAAAAAAGGAAGCTGGCCCTAAATTATTTTCACAAACTGAAAGCCCAAGTGGTTGCTCTTCAAGAGACCCACTTCAATAAACAATCCCCTCCCCTTTTTACAGATTCAAGATACCCCCATTGCTATACCGCCAATGGACCGAGTAAAAAAGCTGGAGTGGCACTCCTCTTTGCTCGTCTATGCCCATTTGTTTTATCCACCCAGCATGCTGACCCTGAGGGAAGGTTCTTGATTTTGACGGGACAACTAGACAATGTAGAAGTGACCCTTGCCTCCTGTTATGCCCCGAATTCTAAGCAGGTGTCCTTCTGCAGAAAATTCCTTGACACTCTACGGAAGCAGTGTAAGGGAGCTTTATTAATTTTAGGTGACTTCAATATGGTCCTAGATCCCGTCTTAGACAAGTCTAGATCGCTACAACACAAAAGTCTACCTAGACAACTTGACAGTTCGGCACGGTTTCGCTCTCTGTTAGCTGAATATGAGCTATACGATCTGTGGAGGGCTAAACACCCCTCTGAACGTGACTACACGTTCTACTCGCATGTCCATGGTTCATATTCTCGCATAGACTTAGCAATGGTTGACAGATGGACCTTAGCTACTGTAAGGAGAGTTGACATTCTACCGATTAGCTGGTCTGATCACTCCCCATTAGCAATTCTGTGGCAGGTAGATAAATGTAAAGTATCCCCAGGACCTTGGAGGATGAATACACTCATGTTAAATCAGCCTCTGGCCCAAAAAGCATTACAGGAGTCCATAGATGTATTCACTGATACGAATCGTGTTGAGGATACATCCACTTTCATACACTGGTGTGCACTAAAGGCTGTACTGAGGGGTTCGGCGATACAAATTGCAGCCAGGCTCAAAAGAGAACATAACCAGCGGTTTGCGAGTGCGGAGCAAGACGCTGCTACTCTAGAAGCAGCCCATAAGGCTGACCCCTCTAATAAAGCTTTATTTAACAAACTACTAGCGGCTAGAGAAAAGGTCAATACATTCTCACTAGCGGAGGTGCACCGTAACATACATCGGCTCCACCAGAAGTACTATATTTTAGGAAACAAACCAGGGCGCCTCCTGGCGCGTAAACTCTGAGGACGCAGGGCTAAAGATCGGATCCACGCCATACACACCTCTAAAGGCGTTAAGGTTTCAGACCCAACAGAAATAGCGGATGCCTTTGCTGAGTACTACTCGGAACTCTATAATTTAAAAAATGACCCGGACACCCCCCAACCAACCATACCTGTCATAAACAATTTCCTTCAGAGTCTGTCCCTCCCTGCACTTGACTCCAGTGCTCGAGACTTAATTAACACGCCGTGGACGTTGAGTCAAGTCGAGAAAGCCATAGATTCTCTTCCCCTAGATAAAGCTCCAGACCCTGATGGATACCCTTCCAACTTTTATAAGAAATTTAAAGCTAAGATTGCCCCAATACTTGTCGCGGTTTTTAATGAAGCCTCTTCCTCGACAACTTTCCCTAAGGAAATGCTTGAGGCCCGTATAATTACTATTCCTAAACCTGGTAAATCTCCCACTAATGTACAAAATTACCGCCCCATAGCCCTCCTTAATGTAGATATAAATTTATTTGCCAAACTGATAGCTAATCGAATCTCCCCCTTATTACCTAGTCTAATCAACCCTGATCAAGTAGGCTTTGTGGTAGGTAGGCAGGCATCGGATAACACCCGCAGAGTTATTAATGTCATAGAATTCTGCCAAACCCGTAAACACCCTCTATTAGTGCTTTCACTCGATGCAGAAAAAGCCTTTGACAGGCTTCACTGGGGCTACCTGCGCTCCACTTTACAGCATTTTGGCTTCTCGGGTAGGATACTTAGCTCCATCTTGGCCCTGTATTCCCTTTCCAAATGCTAGAGTGTTTACGAATGGATGTTCCTCCTCCCAATTCGATATTACAAATGGCACCCGTCAGGGCTGCCCCCTCTCCCCTCTAATTTTTGCGTTAGCAATAGAGCCCTTGGCTGAGTGTATTCGTTCCCAAGTCCATATCAAATGTCCTCTCATAGGTGGGGTCTCCCACAAAATCAGCCTATTTGCGGATGACGTGCTAGTTTGTCTTGAGGATCCTGAATCCTCTCTTCCCCACTTACACAACATTCTTGATGCATACTCGAAAATCTCCTACTACAAACTGAACACCACTAAGACTGAAGCTTTTCCGCTTAATGTGCCAGACAGTGTGTTAATACGCCTGAAAGACAAATTTAAATATATTTGGAAAGACAAATCGATTAAATACCTTGGGATTAATTTAGCTAGGGACATTGACATTATGAACCTAAATTATGACCCTCTGTTACGTGCTTTTAACACCCTTACTAAAGAATGGTTGATGCAGGAGGTGTCCTGGGTTGGTCGAATAGCTGCAGCAAAAATGGTACTCCTACCCAAATTAATGTATTTGTTTCGGACCATTCCTCGACCCTTTCCATCCGCGATAAGTAAAAAATTCAATAAGTTACTGTCCTCCTACATTTGGAGAGGTGCTAAACCTAAAATAGCGAAAACCACCCTATCCTTTTCTAAAATAGACGGTGGCCTAGCATACCCAAACGTAGAAAAATATCACTCGGCGTGTATATTGAATCAAGCGAGGGATTGGCAGTTGGGGAATTGCGCCAAACCCTGGGTGGCAAATGAAAGAGCCGCTGTGTATCCTCTTGACCTCCCTGAACTGTTTAGACTGCCCCCTACAGCTGCCACATCTAAAAGCAGTACATGTAAAGCTGTTCATACTACACTTCTTATATGGCATAGGCTGGTGGCCTCTAGCACCAACATCTCATTGCCTTCCCCTCAGTTAGCATTGAAATCCATCGCAAATTTAATCCCAGACCTTAATGTAGACTCTTGGGTGGCCCTAGGATTATTATCTCTGAATGACATTCTTGCCGATGGAACAGTAGTTCCCTTTTCCCACCTACAATCACAATACCATGTCCCGAAGCAGGACTTCTATAAGTATTTACAGATTAG
This sequence comes from Crinia signifera, assembly GCF_055691185.1. NCBI lineage: Eukaryota > Metazoa > Chordata > Amphibia > Anura > Myobatrachidae > Crinia > Crinia signifera. Next base: position 225,167 of record NW_028142785.1, on the reverse strand, counting down.
GCACTGGCTCAGTAGCTTCCTTCCCAAACCCCCTGCCCAGCTCTCAATACCTAAAATACTACTTGCTCTCATTGAAACTCCAGCCACAAAAGGTGGTATCACTCGCTGGTACAAATATGATTTCCAGTTGTTTGAAAAGTAAGTTCCCTTCACAACGCCGATGGGAGAAGGATTTGCCAAACGTCTTTTCAGATGAGGTGTGGAAATTTATTTTCCGCTCAAGCTTCAAGATTTCTAAATGCATCAACCATGTAGAGATGTACTATAAATTGGTCCATAGGGCCTATCTTACCCCAGACCGACTACATCAGTTTTGGCCTTCTGTCTCCGCCCGGTGTTGGAGAGGTTGTGGCTCAGTTGGAGACATTCTGCATATTTTTTGGGCTTGCCCAGTCTTACATTCCTTATGGAAGGAAATATTTCTCCTTATCTCCAATGTATTAAATCAATCCATACATATGCTCTCTTCCACTACTGCCCAGGTGTGCTTCTTAGCAGCGATAATTACCTCCTTGGTCATATCTTGATCGCGGCTAAAGCCTCTATTGCCCAATTCTGGAAATCACCTGACATACCAACCATCCATATGATCGAAAACAAGATCCATAAACACTTCATATTTGAGACATCAGATGTCGTATATTCCTCCAAGGCATCTTCCATCCACTTTAAATGGAACAGATGGAGGGAGTACAGGGAAAGAACAGGCCAACCATGTTCCCATAATGCCGTTATAGACCTATCTATACTTGATTCGCCTGGGCAAAATCCCAGTTCTGTTCATTAATTACGAGCAACCCGAACCACTCCTGTTTCTATGTTTCTGCATAAACTGTGTCCTTTAACAGAGTCCCTGTATCTATTTTTCTCCTTTACTCAGTTTACTTTAGTCAACCTGGCATGTACTAGTCTACAGTTGATACTGGTAATGATGTAACACCTATACATATATATGTAAATATATATATATATATATATATATATATATTTTTTTTTTTTTGGTTTGTTTGTTTGTATGTATTTTTCTCTATCATTTTTCCTTTGTTTTTGATACTTGTCCCTATCTGAACTTGTAAATTCAATAAAAATTCAATATAAAAAAAAAAAAAAAAGAAAAGCTATTCAGTACTATATTCTACCTAACGGCTCCCATAACCTCGCACTCACTACAACAGTGATGGCTAACCTTGACACGCCAGCTGTTGTTGAACTACACATCCCAGCATGCCCTGCATCAGTTTTACTATTTGGCCATGCTAAAACTGATGCTGGGCATGTTGGGATGTGTAGTTCAACAACAGCTGGAGTGTCAAGGTTAGCCATCACTGAACTACAATAACCAATTTGCTTGGGAAAACAAAGGGTCTTCCGGATCATCTCCACAAAATCTCCGTTGCTTAGGGAAGATGGAAAGCAACTAACCAGAAAAATTGTCCAACTAGCAAACCGGCTGCCTCCGCAATATGTGCACTTCAAACGGTGCCTGGCTAATCCATACGAGTAACAATATGTAGTCATCTTTCTAGGTTTTTATTATTTTAATTTTATTAGAATAGCTCAAGATCCACATCAATGTCCCTTGGTTGCAGACACCAGTCTATCATACAGCACAACTGCCTATGTAATCTGAGGCCTCAGGTCTGCAGGAGTACTGATTATGTCACTTGCAAGGTCGCCAATCACAGCTTTGGCTGTAGCTGTTGCCGTGGGATACAGATGATGCTCTTGTTCTTCCTTAGGTCAATTAATTTGCTGTTGGTGATATTCTGCTGTGAGTGCCACCCAGTGGTAGAAATTGGGAACAGCTGCTAATCAGTCCATTCAGGCACATTTGAAAAGATCCACAGGTGGCGCTAATTATAGTACTTGTGATTCTGTGTGGAGACCTGCAAAACATGCACTGTTGGGGGTACTTGAGGACCAGGGTTGGGAACCACTGCCCTTGCATGTAGACACTCAGTGGTTGACCCAATGTATGCGACCTTAATAGTGTTGACCTAACGACCATATACCAGCACCTCATTGTCCTGTCCATTGGGCACCTAACAAACCTGGAGCCGAAGCAACGTTGAAGCAGGTCGTACTTGCCTACCTGACCCTCTCCATGAGGGACACAATGCTCTGTTCCTGGGCTTCTCTGGTAATGTAGGATTGCCATCACCAAGAAATCTGACAAAACTAGGGCGGCGATGCTGTTTTGTGCTCTAGCGCGGTGCAAATACCATTGCGGGAGGCATTCAAGTTGGAAAAGGCCGGTACTTGAGACTAACCACCCGAGAGTTCTGGCATTCTCCGACTTAGCGGCGAGTTGAGTAGATCCGCCCCCTCCTGGCGCTATTCACAGTGCTGAGAATTGGATTGACCCTTTAGAACCCTTTTTCTTTGTTTTTATACCGTGTTCCCTAACTGCATTGTGATTTCAGATATCACAGGTACAGTAAGTTGGGCAGTCAAGTTGTTTTACATTATATTGGTTCCATATCTGTAATTAATGCAACAATTTGCTGTAATTTTGATGTATTATTGGGATAATTACATAATAAATACTATTTAGGGTTACAAAACAAACCTATCATTACATTATGTATACAAACTGCTTGGGTGTTTTTTATTTAAAGATATTACGCTGTATACACACTATTACAATATCAACCCTTTACTTCTTAAAGCCAGGAATTGGGCAAAAATGGGTCATTTGGATTTATTGGTTTAATGAAATGCAGGTAACTAATTTGTCTATTGGTTGATGGTCCATTTATATCTATTTTCCCGTGTTTGGGGGCAAAATGGTCAATTGTCATATGCTCCTCGACAGGACCAAAATTTCATTCCAACCAGAAATATTTGACAGATAATGTGTATATATATTTAAAAATATTTATTGGATATAGTAGCATAAACAGAGATCCGTACAGTTAAAATGTAATAGTATAGCAATTCAATTACACCATTATAGATGGATCCAGATTACAAAACACACACCATCTGATTTTTAAATATGTAATAAAACAATAGAAACAAGGAAAAAGAGAGGAAAACAAAAACAACGTAAGGTCCAAAAAAGCCTGTGTCACTGGCGGACCGAAAGGAATAAGGAAAAAAGGGGGGGGGGGGGGGGGTTGGATAATTGTGGCCATATTTAGATTAATTTGACAGATATTATACTGTGTATCCAGCATTAATGCTTATGCCCAGATCCTTACTGTGGTGCTGTTCTGTGCGTGACAAGTCATCAAGCCTTGTGCAGGACGCAGGGGCGGATTGGGAATTAAAACCAGCCCGGGAAATATCTTGAAGCAGCCCTAATGGGGGTGTGTGTAGCATTATGGGGGTGTGGCCTATTTCAACGAGGCCACACCCCATTTTCGCTGCTGTGGGGGCATGGCTAGTTGCTCTCCGAGCTGCTTGCTGTGTCCCCAGCCCCTCAGGCTACAGAATAGGCGCATGGGAGGGGGGACGCAGGGTGGTGTAGAATGATGGGAGGGGAGATGCAGGGTGGCTGAGGACGAAGGGAGGGAGGACGTATGCAGGGTGGCATAGGACCAGTGGCGTCACTAGGGTTGGTGTCACCCGGTGTAGGAACTCATGGTGTCACCCCTTCCCCCCCCCCCCCCCCCCGCCAACTTTCTGGAAGACAGAGAATGGATGCTTGTACGCGCCGGAGGCGTGCCGAAAAATTGGGGGGGTGGCCTATCAGAAGGGGGCGTGGTCTGTACCATGATTGTACTGTGTACCTGCAGATTACACATTTTAGCAAACTATACCCATTACACATGACGTAATGCCAATTACACATAATGCGGCACAGGTGATGCCAGTTACACATTACGCCCCACACCGCAATGCTAATTACACTATACACTGCATTCTGTGATGCTAATTACACATTATGCCGCACACCTTGATACCCATTACACCCCACACTGTGATGGCAATTACCCAATGCTCCCCACACCGTAATGCCCATTACACTGCACAATGTGATGTCCATTAAACATTTGCCCCCACAGTGCAACACATATGCCCCCAGTGCCAGATATGCCCCCCACAGTGCAACACATATGTCGTAGTGCCAGATATGCCCCCCACAGTAAAACACATATGTCCCAGTGCCAGATATGCCCCCACAGTGCAACACATATGCCCCGGTGCCAGATATGCCCCCAGTGCCAGAATTGCCCCCACAGTGCAACTTACTGTTGTCCCCTGCTGCCGCTGCTTGCTTCTTCCCTGGGGAGGGGAGCGCATCTTCTGTCTCTCCTGCCCCTTCGTCTTCTATCTCGTGGGCTGGCTCCTGACTGGCTGCCAGCCCGCGAGCTCTGATTGGTGTCTGTGTCACAGTGACACAGGGAGGGGAAGGAGAGACGCGCGATGCGCTCCCCTCCGAACGCTATTAGCAGTGGCGGGGCGGCGGAGGCCACGCCCCTGCCACTTACATATGCGCGCATGCGCATTTACAAGTTTTAGGGGAATTAGTTATGGGGGTACGGGGTACCGGCAGTATATCTTTTACCGGTACGCCATACTGCCATACTTGCACCACTGGTGTCACCCCACTTACTGGTGACACCCTGTGCGGGTCGCACCCCCCGCACCTGCCTAGTGACGCCACTGCATAGGACGCAGATTGTGAGGGGGCATGGTGGCACAGGATGCAGTGTAGGAGGGGGAACGCAGAGTGACAGAGAATGCAGGGAGGGGAGTCGCAAAGTGGTAGAGGATACAGTGGCGTTGGTTGCATGGTGGCAGAGGATACAGGGAGGGGGGACGCAGGGTGGCGTTGGATGTAGGGTGACAGAGGGGAGACACAGAGTGGCATAGGATGTGGGTTTGCGGAGGATTCAGGTAGGCAGGGGGAAGCAGGGTGGCATATATACATTATACATATGCCACACACCGTGATGCCCATTATACATATGTCACACACCGTGATGCCCATTATACATATGTCACACACCGTGATGCCCATTATACATATGTCCCACACCGTGATGCCCATTATACATATGTCACACACCCTGATGCCCATTATACATATGCCACACACCGTGATGCTCCATTATACATATGTCACACACCCTGATGCCCATTATACATATGCCACACACCGTGATGCTCCATTATACATATGTCACACACCGTGATGTCCATTATACATATGTCACACACCGTGATGCCCATTATAATATGTCACACACCGTGATGCCCATTATACATATGCCCCACACCGTGATGCCCATTATACATATGTCACACACCGTGATGCCCATTATACATATGTCACACACCGTGATGCCCATTATATATATGCTACACACCGTGATGTCCATTATACATATGTCACACACCGTGATGCCCATTATACATATGCCACACACCGTGATGCCCATTATACATATACGACACACCGTGATGCCCATTATACATATGTTACACACCATGATGCTCCATTATACATATGTCACACACCGTGATGCCCATTATACATATGCCACACACATGATGCCCATTATACATATGCCACACACCATGATGCTGCATTATACATATGCCACACACCGTGATGCTCCATTATACATATGCCACACACCGTGATACCCATTATACATATACCACACACCGTGATGCTCCATTATACATATGCCACACACCGTGATGCTCCATTATACATATGCCACACACCGTGATGCTCCATTATACATATGTCACACACATGATGCCCATTATACATATGTCACACACCGTGAGGCTCCATTATACATATGTCACGCACCGTGATGCCCATTATACATATGCCATTGATACACCGCTCATCAGAGTAGGTGAGCGGGCTGTCTGCGAGGTGGGGGACTGGATGTGACTGGATCAGCTGAAACGCTGCTTTGAGTTGAGCAGCGTGTCAGCTCTTCCAGCCACATCCAGTCCCCCACTGCGCTGACAGCCCGCCAACCTCTTATGCTGAGAGTGGCTGTCCGTGGTTACAGCCATATAGCATCCCTTCCCACGCCCTTAGCAGCAGAATGGACTTACATGGCGGGGGGCGGCAGAAAGATGCACAGAGCCACAGACACGGTGACAGTGAACCTGCTCTCAAAACAAAAGGCAGGGCGCACGGCTTTAGTGATTGGCAGGGCGCGCACTTGCAGTGACTGGCTGCCGGGCGGCCACTGCACAATGATTGGGTCCCGGCGGCCGCTGCAGTGATTGGCTTACAGCGGCTCACAGGCGCTGCTCAGCGCGTCCTCGGGGACCCCTTCAGTTTGAAAAATTTTATGGTAAATAGCGCGTATTTGCGAACCCTGATACTTATACACATAACGCCAGCAGTAGTAACGATACTTATACACATAACACCCACGGTAGTAACGATACTTATACACTTAATGCCCACAGTGGTAACAATGCTTATACACATAACGCCAGAAGTAGTAACAACGCTTGTACACGTAATGCCTACAGTAATAACAATGCTTATACATGTAATGCCCGCAGTAGTAACGATACTTATACACATAACGTCAGCAGTAATAACGATACTTATACACATAATGCCCACAGTAGTAACACTTATACACATGATGCCCACAGTATTAACAACGCTTATACACATAATGCCCACAGTAGTAACAATGCTTATACATGTAATGCCCGCAGTAGTAACGATACTTATACACAACGCCAGCAGTAGTAACAATACTTATACACATAACGCCAGCAGTAGTAACAACGCTTGTACACGTAATGCCCACAGTAGTAACAACGCTTATACACATGATGCCCACAGTAGTAACAACACTTATACACATAACGCCCGCAGTAGTAATGACACCTATACATGTAATGCCCACAGTAGTAACAACACTTATACACATGATGCCCACAGTAGTAACAACACTTATACACATGATGCCCACAGTAGTAATGACACCTATACATGTAATGCCCACAGTAGTAACAACACTTATATAAATGATGCCCACAGTAGTAACGATACTTTTACACATAATGCCCGCAGTAGTAATGACACCTATACATGTAATGCCCACAGTAGTAACAACACTTATACACATAACGGCCGCAGTAGTAACGATACTTATACACATAACGCCCGCATTAGTAATGACACCTATACATGTAATGCCCACAGTAGTATCGATGTTTATACATGTAACGCCCACAGTAGTAACAATACTTATACACATAATGCCCACAGTAGTAACAACACTTATCCACATAATGCCCACAGTAGTAACGATACTTATACACATAATGCCCACAGTAGTAATGATACTTTTACACATAATGCCCGCAGTTGTAATGACGCCTATACATGTAACGCCCACAGTGTGGCTGGGTGGTGGGTGAAGGAACTTGCGCGGCAGGAGGGTTAAGTGGGCGGTCGGCTGAGTAGGGTGCTGTGTAGGCGGCTGAGTGCATCATCGCCGCAGCCATGCTTTGGGGCCCCTGAGAACGCCGGGGCCCGGGTCAGCTGTACCCTTTGACCCACCCTGTCGCCGGGCCTGAGTACATCCCCCACCCCCATAGGCAGACATGTCACGTAATCAGATCCCCCTCCAGCACAGCCCCCAGCAAATAGGCAGACTTGTCACATATTCCCATGCCCCAGGCCCTCCAGAACAGCCCCCCCATAGGCAGACATGTTACATACCCCTCCAGCACAGCCCCTATAGACAGACATGGGGGGGGGGGGGGATCTGAATGTCACATGTCTGCCTATGGGGGAGCTGAGCTGGAGGGGGATCTGAGTTGTCACAGTGAGTCTGTCTGCCCTAATGTCACAGACCCCCTTCCCCCTCATGTGCAGGAATGTCACACACACAGATTCCCCTCCAGCAAAGCCTACACTGTAACTGGCACATGCAGGGAGATTTATTCCCCATGTCCCTCACACACAGCGACAGAGGTGAGTGTCTCTCTCTCCCCTTACCTGTCCTGGGTCCAACCCTGGTCAAGACCTGTGTTGAAATACCAGGATTATCTTTCATGACGCTTTCACACTGCACAATGTCCTGGGTTGTTGCGCGTTCATGTGCAATAACCTGGAAAATATTTGTCAGTGTGAAAGGGTATTATCCTGAAGCCATGAAAATCTGACCTGTTGGAGATGCATCCGGACTGGAGTGGAGAATCATTGCTCTTAAGCATTGTAATTGCAGCTGTGAATTTTAAAAGGAGTCTGCTGATACCTATATGTAACGCCCAATGACCCCCTCAGGTTACCAATACCTGGATAGTGGCAGCTGCTCTCCAATCACAGCTCTTAAGGCAAAGACGTCAGCAGGTATGAAAAATGCTAATTCGTGGAGGGCAGCTTGTCACCTGAATATTGTATCGCCGCCGTTCTGCAGCTTAAGCTGGGCACTCACTATGCAATTATCTGCCAGATTGGGGCACCCAGGTCAGTTTGTGGAATTTTAGGCACATTTTGTTTATCTCTGTCCCATCTTACCATCTGCGTGGTCTATGGTTGGGAACATCACTAGTGCAGGAACGCACCTCTGCGGCATGGCATACACTAATTGGGGTATTATGTGCTCAAACCTACAGTTTGACACCCCCCAAAATAAAAAAAATTTGTGTTGACCTTTTAATGTGTTGACTATTTCTGTCATCCTTTTTCACATGTTGGCTAATTACCTACCTAGACACTAATCCTTTGCTGATGACTTTGGAACCGCAGCTTGGACAGATGGTCTGCCAGATAATTGTATGGTGTGTGGGCCCAGCTTTAGCTATGGCTGGAGGCTACCGTCTGCAGTGTTAATCACACTGTAGTAATTTATGTTGTACTGCTTTAGCCAGAATCACTTAAAAGGCAAAACTAAGTTGATATTGTCTGGTAAATTGTTCCCTCTTTATGAATAAGGTGGAAACACACAGAATCCTGCGTCTCGCATGCTTGCATTTCTCTGTACAGCGGTGTAAAAGATGCGCGTCCCCACATTACTGTTATAATTAGTGGTGGGCAACGATTGAAATGTTTAATTGCGTGAAATTTTGGCGATTAACTGAGATTAATTGCACTGATAGGCACTTAAGTGCCGCTTACCTAAAATCTTATTGCCAGGGGTTCCATGCTCGTTGCCAGGTGGGATTACATGCTTGTTGTCATGGTAGGATCCATGCTCATTGCCGGGGGGTTTACTTGCTCGTTGACAGAGGTTTAATTGCTCCATTCCAGGGGGGGTTACTTGCTCCATGCCAGGGGGGTTTACTTGCTCTTTGCCAGGGGTTGCATGCACACAGTGCTCCCAGAATCCGCACTTCCGGGTAGCGCTGGGCACTCTGCACTTCCCAGGCAAACGCTAGAGGTAAAGGAGCACCTCTAGCGTCTGTCTTCTTCATAGCGGTGGCCATTTTTGGAGGGGCACAGGGTCTTCGTCTGCATGAGCAATAATGTACATGCTATTGTCCAGTGTTTACACATTGAGCAATGAACAATTAGCATGCCCAAGGGTTGTTATTGACACCCTCACCCCGATGCCTGTACATGCATGCCAGTCTGCCCAGTACTATTGCATCACGCCAATCTCCTAAGAAAAGCTATTCAGTACTATATTCTACCTAACGGCTCCCATAACCTCGCACTCACTACAACAGTGATGGCAAACCTTGACACGCCAGCTGTTGTTGAACTACACATCCCAGCATGCCCTGCATCAGTTTTACTATTTGGCCATGCTAAAACTGATGCTGGGCATGTTGGGATGTGTAGTCAACAACAGCTGGAGTGTCAAGGTTAGCCATCACTGAACTACAATAACCAATTTGCTTGGGAAAACAAAGGGTCTTCCGGATCATCTCCACAAAATCTCCGTTGCTTAGGGAAGATGGAAAGCAACTAACCAGAAAAATTGTCCAACTAGCAAACCGGCTGCCTCCGCAATATGTGCACTTCAAACGGTGCCTGGCTAATCCATACGAGTAACAATATGTAGTCATCTTTCTAGGTTTTTATTATTTTAATTTTATTAGAATAGCTCAAGATCCACATCAATGTCCCTTGGTTGCAGACACCAGTCTATCATACAGCACAACTGCCTATGTAATCTGAGGCCTCAGGTCTGCAGGAGTACTGATTATGTCACTTGCAAGGTCGCCAATCACAGCTTTGGCTGTAGTTGTTGCCGTGGGATACAGATGATGCTCTTGTTCTTCCTTAGGTCAATTAATTTGCTGTTGGTGATATTCTGCTGTGAGTGCCACCCAGTGGTAGAAATTGGGAACAGCTGCTAATCAGTCCTATCAGTGTGTCAAATACAGGCCAGGCATTGTATGCCACCGGGCAACTGGGGTAGTAGTCTCTGGCTCTGAGTCTCTCTCTTTTGTTCCTATTGGATAAAGAACAGAACAATAAATCCCCTACTTAGATAATAGCTGTACACATTTCCTCTGTAGCATATCCTAATAGTAAAACTGTGGGCATGCTGGGATGTGTAGTTCCACAACAGCTGGAAGACCACATACCTACCAACTGTTCTGATAACAGCGGGACAGTCCTGCTAAGTGGACACTGTCCTACCGGCAGGTTGCAGTGTTCTACGGATAGGGGGCGGGGACAGTTGGGGGGAGCCTAGGATTACTTCTGCTTCGGTGATCACTAAATAGATTATGCACACATGCACGAGGCATCTACATAACATGTCCCCAGTAGCGCCAGTTACATAACATGTCCCCAGTAGCGCCAGTTACATAACATGTCCCCAGTAGTGCCATTTACATAACATGTCCCCAGTAGCGCCAGTTACATAACATGTCCCCAGTAGTGCCATTTACATAACATGTCCCCAGTAGCGCCAGTTACATAACATGTCCCCAGTAGCGCCAGTTACATAACATGTCCCCAGTAGTGCCATTTACATAACATGTCCCCAGTAGTGCCATTTACATAACATGTCCCCAGTAGTGCCATTTACATAACATGTCCCCAGTAGTGCCATTTACATAACATGTCCCCAGTAGTGCCATTTACATAACACGTCCCCAGTAGTGCCATTTACATAACACGTCCCCAGTAGTGCCATTTACATAACACGTCCCCAGTAGTGCCAGTTACATAACACGTCCCCAGTAGTGCCAGTTACATAACACGTCCCCAGTAGTGCCAGTTACACAACACGTCCCCAGTAGTGCCAGTTACACAACACGTCCCCAGTAGTGCCAGTTACACAACACGTCCCCAGTAGTGCCAGTTACACAACACGTCCCCAGTAGTGCCAGTTACACAACACGTCCCCAGTAGTGCCAGTTACACAACACGTCCCCAGTAGTGCCAGTTACACAACACGTCCCCAGTAGTGCCAGTTACACAACACGTCCCCAGTAGTGCCAGTTACACAACACGTCCCCAGTAGTGCCAGTTACACAACACGTCCCCAGTAGTGCCAGTTACACAACACGTCCCCAGTAGTGCCAGTTACACAACACGTCCCCAGTAGTGCCAGTTACACAACACGTCCCCAGTAGTGCCAGTTACACAACACGTCCCCAGTAGTGCCAGTTACACAACACGTCCCCAGTAGTGCCAGTTACACAACACGTCCCCAGTAGTGCCAGTTACACAACACGTCCCCAGTAGTGCCAGTTACACAACACGTCCCCAGTAGCGCCAGTTACACAACACGTCCCCAGTAGCGCCAGTTACACAACACGTCCCCAGTAGCGCCAGTTACACAACACGTCCCCAGTAGCGCCAGTTACACAACACGTCCCCAGTAGCGCCAGTTACACAACACGTCCCCAGTAGCGCCAGTTACACAACACGTCCCCAGTAGCGCCAGTTACACAACACGTCCCCAGTAGCGCCAGTTACATAACACGTCCCCAGTAGCGCCAGTTACATAACACGTCCCCAGTAGCGCCAGTTACATAACATGTCCCCAGTAGTGCCAGTTACATAACATTATTATTATTATTATAATTTTATTTATAAGGCGCCACAAGTGTTTCGCAGCGCCGTACAAAGGAACAATACAGGGAGACAAAGCTTGGCATAACATTGAATAAATAACAAAAATACAGTACAAATAGAGAGCGCCACAGATCAATACACATTACAGCTTAAATGTAAGTAGTGAGGACTCAATCAACATACAACTAGAGGCTTGAGGCCAATGATGGAGAGGAGTATGCGGACAAAGATGGTCACTGAGTGTTGGAGTATAGGAGAGCTGTGAGTGAAATGTGAAGAGAAGTGGGCTTTGACAACAGGAAGGAAGAGGGCCCTGCTCAGAGGAGCTTACAATCTAGTAGTAATAACATGTCCCCAGTCGTGCCCGTTACATAACATGTCCCCAGTCGTGCCCGTTACATAACATGTCCCCAGTAGTACCAATTACATAACATGTCCCCAGTAGTACCAATTACATAACATGTCCCCAGTAGTACCAGTTACATAACATGTCCCCAGAAGTGCCCTAGTTACATAACATGTCTCCAGTAGTGCCAGTTATATAACATGTCCCCAGTAGTGCCAGTTACATAACATGTCCCCAGTAGTGCCAGTTACATAACATGTCCCCAGTAGTACCAGTTACATAACATGTCCCCAGTAGTACCATTTACATAACATGTCCCTAGTCGTGGCAGTTACATAACATGTCCCCAGTAGTGCCAGTTATATAACATGTCCCCAGTAGTGCCAGTTACATAACATGTCCCCAGTAGTGCCAGTTACATAACATGTCCCCAGTAGTACCAGTTACATAACATGTCCCCAGTAGTACCATTTACATAACATGTCCCTAGTCGTGGCAGTTACATAACATGTCCCCAGTAGTGCCAGTTATATAACATGTCCCCAGTAGTGCCGGTTACATAACATGTCCCCAGTAGTAGCAGTGCCAAAGGGCTGAAAGTGTAACCGTTTGTGACATCACCCCTCTTTGTGACATCATCACACTGTCTGTGACATCATCACACTGTCTGTGACATCATCACACTGTGACATCATCACACTATATATATGGGCATAGGCTGAGCTATGACCATATATGGGCATAGGCTGAGCCTAACAGGGTATAAATAAGGGTGCCCAGACTGCTGGACCTCATTTTGCTGCAGCCTCTCGACAAGATAAGTCACAGTCTAGAGAAGTCAAAGCAGAGAAGCTAACAACAGTCTAGAGAAGTCAAAGCAGAGAAGCTAACATGCCGGTCTCTCAAGGGCCAGCCACACCATCCCGGCCTCAGTATCGGCCTGTGGCACCAAAACATGTTGTGCGAAGGCAGCCAACATTTGAGCAGGCCAAGCTGGCGACATCTGGGCCAACATCTGAGCGGGTCAAAGCGGCGACCCAGGTCAAGGCCAAGCCGCCGAGCACATTTCATTACAATGTGTACAGTCTAGGGCCCTCTTCCTATATAGACACACACAAAAAAACAAAGCTGGCAGAACCAATCAAGCCAAAAGCCCCGGTCAAACCAAAGCTGGCAGAACCAGTCAAGCCATTGAGCCCCCCTCCTTACAGGGTGTGCAGTCTAGGGCCCCCCTCTTGCTATATAGACGCATTCAAACCAAAGCTGGCAGAACCGGGCAAGCCTAAGCTGGCAGCCCCGGTCAAACCAAAGCTGGCAGGCCCTGTCAAGCCAAAACCTGCAGCCCCGATCAAGCCTAAGCGGGCAGCCCTGGACAAGCCAAAGCTGGCAGACCCAATAAAGGCCAAACCAACAAACCTGGTCAAGCCAAAGCCTGCAGCCCCGGTCGAGCAAAAGCTGACAGACCCAATCATGGCCAAAACAACAGACCTGGTCATGCCCAAGCCAGCAGACGCGGTCATGCCCAAGCCGGCAGACACGGTCATGCCCAAGCCGGCAGACGCGGTCATTCCCAAGCCGGCAGACGCGGTCATTCCCAAGCCGGCAGACGCGGTCATTCCCAAGCCGGCAGACCCGGTCATTCCCAAACTGGCAGATATGGTTAATGCTGCCAAATGCACACCCCTGTCTGTGGATGATCGCCCAGCCCAGCAGAAGAAACCTGGCTCGTTCAGGTCAAGAGTCTCCAAATTCATGAGAAACGGGTGCTGCACGAGTTAGACAACAACAGACTCCTGCAAAAAAAAAAAATCCCTCCCCTCCCCCCCTCCCTCCCCTCCCCAACCCACCTGAACTATACTAGGCTATTCTATGCTATACTTAGCTATGCTATGCTAAGACTTCGGTCTTAGTATAGCATAGCTAAGCACAGCGTAGAATAGAATAGCTTAGCATAGATAGTCTTAGCTAAGACAATGTTAAGACTAGGCTATTCTATGCTATGCTTAGCTATGCTATTCTAAGACAATGTTCTTGGTATTGCATAGCTAAGCATAGCATAGATTAGCATAGTCCTAACATAGTCTCAGCTAAGACTATCTATGTTATTCTATGCTATGCTTAGCTATGCTATGCTAAGACTATGGTCTTAGTATAGCATAGCTAAGCATAGCATAGAATAGTATAGCACAGGCTCCTCCCCTCCCTCCCCCTCCACCCACCTGATGAGGTCACCTTGACGTGGTAGGTGGGCTCACATTTTTGTGCCAAGAACCTCAATGTCCCCCATGTTCATATTATTGGTTTCTCTGCTTATTGTGTACCTTTTATTTCTGACATCCCTCTTCCAGTGCCTCGCTGAGTGTTTCTGTATGTATATGTGTAATGAAGGTTAAATTGTTTTATACAGTATGTGAACTTTTCATATATTATTATATGAATCTACTGTACATTACTGTAATGATATTTCTTGTCATTTAATCTTTTTGAATAAATAAAATAATAAAACTAATGTCATATAGAAAATAAGTTGCTGTAACCAAAAGAACTATTCCCCAGAGACATTGTCCTACAGAAAAGTCACAGCCCCTGTATTACATACAAATGTACATTACCGCTTTATTTCCATATCATAGGTATCCTAGTGCCGGTTACATAACATGTCCCCAGTAGTGCCGGTTACATAACATGTCCCCAGTAGAAGCAGTGACATCACCCCTCTTTGTGACATCATCACACTGTCTGTGACATCACCCTGGACTCAGCTGCATTGTTATGCTATATGTAACAATGACAGTTAGGAAGTGTCTGGAATCTGTGCAGGGAAATTATAAACTGATGTGTTTTAAAAATAACTGGCAGAGATTAAAATGCTGTTATCACAAGAATGTGCTGTTAGCTCACAGATGCTATGTCACATGGATGATTATTCTTGTGGTTTATTTATTAATGATTTAATAATGGTTTAATAATGATTTTTTTTTTTTTATGTTTTATTGAGATTTTCACATATACATAGCAAATATTCCAAAAGGGAAAAATATGCAGGCAGTATGATAAAATGGTACACAATGCAACATCGACAGAAGGAGGATCTCGCCGTCAGAGTCTAAGTATAAACATTCCTCGCAGATTACTCTTTTCATCATCAGAAAAATTACTGAAAAATATGAACCTTAAGAGTCCAAAGAATAAATAAATTAATATATATATATTGTGATGCCTAGAAAATTGCTAAGGTACATGGAATACCATCAATGTCAAGAGTGTGTTATAAAGCTTTGGACAAATATGAAATCGCAACGTGCACCAAAACAAATTCAATAAATCATCGGAGCTAGTTAAACATACAAAATAGTATCGACTCATTCATCCATCATTCACACCGGAGGGAAATAAGGGGGGGGGGGGGTATATTATCTAAGAGTAACCTCAAGTATATGTTCTCTAAATTAAGGTGATAACGTTTCAATTAGCGGGGACCATTTAGATAAGAATTTCTGGGTTTTACAGTCCACATCTGGGAGAGTAGACTCGTGACAAAGTATTGTGGTCAGTTCAGATTGTAAATGCTCAAGCCTGGGGGGTACAGGGGAAATCCACTGCTTAACTATGAGCTTTTTTGCAACTGTAAGGATTATTATCAGAAGGGGGATCATTGGGTGTGCGGACTGGGGTATCTGCCAAGCAGCAGTTTGTAAACCTAAAAGAGCTTTTATATTGAACAATATTGATATATATCAATATCAAATGAGTTATGTATATACCATTTCACTTTGAACCAAAATTTTGCCATTTTGGGACAGTGCCAAAAGTTGTGTAGAAATAGGGCTTTTGGAGAATGACACTTAGGGCATCTACCTGAGTCTGAAGAAACCATGTATATTCTCTGGCCCGGTGAAATATATGCTCGGTACAGAAATTTCAAATGGATCTCCTGTAATGGCGCTGAGTGCAAAATGTTAAATATGGATGGTATAGAATGAGTTAGGTCTCGTCTAGTCACAGGGGAAGAGAATTCCGAAGACCAAGTCTCGAGGAGGGGGGACCATAGCTTACCCATGTTTATAATGGAGATAAGTATGTCGCCATATAGCCATTGCGTTTTATAATGTGTTTTGCTAATTCTAGTAATCAGTGAGGTGAGAGGGTCCGGTGTTTCTTCATTTGGCCAGGGGATTGGAAGAGACTGTATATAGTGTCGCAGTTGTAGGTGCATGAAAAAATCTGACCAAGGTAAATCAAAAAGATTTACTAAATCAGTGAAAGAATATAGAGAACCACCTGGGTCACACACATCTCTAATTGCAGAGATTCCTTTAAGCTTCCAGACAGTGAATCTAGAATTGGTAAGAGGTGGGGTAAAACAAGGATTGCCTCCTATAGATATAAATTTGGAATGTGTAGGGTTTCTGCCCCAAGCTTTATGTATGGCCCCCCAGGCCTGGTATGTATCCCAAAACAGAATATTATTTTTTTAAAGTGGGCGGTATAAGGGATTTCGGGGTATGTAGCAGGGCTTTGAGATCATATGGGGCCACTAGTGCTTGTTGCAAATTATAATTAGTATAAATAGAGGAGTCTAATAACCAATCCGAAATGTACCGAAAGGCGACGGCTCTAGAGAAGGATAGAAGGTCCGGGACGGCCAGGCCACCATGCTCATTATGGAGCTTCAGTTTTGTTAAGACTATACGGGGTTTTTATTATTCCATTAAAATTTTGTAAATCGTTTATCGTAGGCTGAACAGTCTTTCCTGTTGGGTCTCAGAGGCAGCATCTGTAGCGTGTAAGATATTTTTGGAAATATGATACTTTTTAAAGTCGCCACCCTCCCCAGTGACGAAATCGGTAAGGAAGACCAAGAGGTCAATAACTGAGAGATTTTTGACATAATCGGGTTATAATTTGTCGCAAATAATTTAGTCAGGTCGGCAGGGACAAAGACACCTAGATATTGTAGTTTCATTTTATTCAGGGAAAACTGAGAGAGGATAGGATTAGAAGCAAGTGTGAGGGCGGAAGGAGTGAGTGGAAGCAGGTCAGATTTAGAGGCATTTACCTTATAACCGGCAAAAGAACTAAAGTTATCAATGACGGACATAATATTAGGGATGGGTTTTAAAGGGTCGGATACAAAAAGGAGCATGTAGTCCGCAAATAAACGTGAACCCCTGTAAACGACTACAATTGTCTTAGGGAAATCGCTAATGGTTCAATAGCGAGGGAAAATAATAGGGGCGAGAGTGGGCAGCCCTGTCTGGTACCTCTTTTTAGAATTCCTGGATCAGATATATACCCATTGCATATAATCCGAGAACTAGAGGCTGTATATAAAGCATTTAGGACACTGGAGAAGCCCGGCGGAAACCCAGAACGTGTGATCGTGGTGTACAGATGGTCCCAACTGACATAATCGAAGGCTTTCTCTGCATCGAGAGAAAGAATGAAATGTGCGTCTGGGTTAGCCGTGGAGTTTGGCCAGTGTGAAGCAGCCAGAACCTTTCTAATGTTCCCTGTGGAATGACGACCCTTAATGAAGCCCGTCTGATCTGAGTGGACCACAGAAGGAAGAATTAACTTCAACCTATCTGCCAGAATTTTGGTATACAACTTGTAATCAACGTTGAGAAGTGATATGGGTCTGTATGATCCCGGCAAGTGTGGGTCTCTTCCTAGATTGGGGAGGAGATGAATGAATGCATCAGTGAAATCAGTGGCGTCACTAGGGTTGGTGTCACCCGGTGTAGTAACTCATGGTGTCACCCCCCCAACTTTCCATAAGCCGGAGATAGGATGCTTGTGCATGCTGAAAAATTGGGGTGTGGCCTATCAGAAGGGGGTGTAGCCTGTAACGTGATTGTATTGTGTAACTGCAGATTGTGCCAGCGCACCTATTCTAATCTTCCAGTTTATAGATGAATTGATTGATCAGTTCAGCTTAGTTCTACCCTGCATTGGCTATAAATCATTAAATACTGTTTATCCGTAATGCCAATTACACATTATGCCGCACACCGTGATGCCAATTACACAATAAGCTGCACACCGTGATGCCCATTACACCGCATACCGTGATGCCCATACGCCACACACCGTGATGCCAATTACACATTATGCCACACACCGTGATGCCAATTACACAATAAGCTGCATACCGTGATGCCCATTACGCCACACACCGTGATGCCAATTACACATTATGCCGCACACCGTGATGCCAATTACACAATAAGCTGCACACCGTGATGCCCATTACACCGCATACCGTGATGCCCATTACGCCACACACCGTGATGCCAATTACACATTATGCCACACACCGTGATGCCAATTACACAATAAGCTGCACACCGTGATGCAGGGGCGGATTGGGATGAAAAACCAGCCCGGGAAATTTCTGGGAGCAGCCCTAATGGAGGCGGGATCTGTTTAGGTGTGGGGTTTGTCACGAGGAGCGGGATCCCTCCTCATGTGGCCTTTGTTGGACACAGTCGCAGCTGTCCTAGCATCTTTTGCTGCAGTTGCATACAGTATGTTACTATGATAATGCTGCTACTAAACTCTTCCCTGACACGCCCCATGTCACACGCAATGTCCCTCCATGGGAAAAAACAATTTGCTGATAAAGGACAAATAAACAGATATATTGGCCTTAAAAGGAATAAATAATACACACTGGCACCCGGAAGGAAATTACAAATAAAAATATTGGCCCCTACAGGTAAAATAAAACACATTGGCCCCATTGGTCCCTACTGGAATGATTAAAACATATCGGCCCCACACTCTGTCCCCTGTTCTACTATATATCACACTCCCTCCCACTGCATCCTGTACTCTATCACACACTCCATCCCACTGCGATATATGACTTTTCCTCCCCCTGCGCTATATCACACACCCTCACCTGTGGCCTGCACTCTATCACACACTCCCTTCCACTGCACTATATCACACTCCCTCCCCCTGCGCTATATCACACTCCCTCCCACTGCATCCTGTACTCTATTACACTCTACCTCCCACTGCGCTATATCACACTCCCTCACCTGCGGCCTGCACTCTATCACACACTCCCTTCCACTGCACTATATCACACTCCCTCCCCCTGCGCTATATCACACACCCTCACCTGTGGCCTGCACTCTATCACACACTCCCTTCCACTGCACTATATCACACTCCCTCCCCCTGCGCTATATCACACTCCCTCGCCCTGCGCTATATCACACTCCCTCCCACTGCATCCTGTACTCTATTACACTCTACCTCCCACTGCGCTATATCACACACCCTCACCTGTGGCCTGCACTCTATCACACACTCCCTTCCATTGCACTATATCACACTCCCTCCCCCTGTGATATATCACACTCCCTCCCCCTGCGCTATATCACACTCCCTCCCACTGCATCCTGTACTCTATTACACTCTACCCCCCACTGCGCTATATCACACTCCCTCACCTGCGGCCTGCACTCTATCACACACTCCCTTCCACTGCACTATATCACACTCCCTCCCCCTGCGCTATATCACACACCCTCACCTGTGGCCTGCACTCTATCACACACTCCCTTCCACTGCACTATATCACACTCCCTCCCCCTGCGCTATATCACACTCCCTCCCCCTGCGCTATATCACACTCCCTCCCACTGCATCCTGTACTCTATTACACTCTACCTCCCACTGCGCTATATCACACACCCTCACCTGTGGCCTGCACTCTATCACACACTCCCTTCCACTGCACTATATCACACTCCCTCCCCCTGTGATATATCACACTCCCTCCCCCTGCGCTATATCACACTCCCTCCCACTGCATCCTGTACTCTATTACACTCTACCCCCCACTGCGCTATATAACACTCCCTCACCTGCGGCCTGCACTCTATCACACACTCCCTTCCACTGCACTATATCACACTCCCTCCCCCTGCGCTATATCACACACCCTCACCTGTGGCCTGCACTCTATCACACACTCCCTTCCACTGCACTATATCACACTCCCTCCCCCTGCGCTATATCACACTCCCTCCCCCTGCGCTATATCACACTCCCTCCCACTGCATCCTGCACACTATTACACTCTACCTTCCACTGCGCTATATCACACTCCCTCACCTGCGGCCTGCACTCTATCACACACTCCCTTCCACTGCACTATATCACACTCCCTCCCCCTGCGCTATATCACACTCCCTCCCCCTGCGCTATATCACACTCCCTCCCACTGCATCCTGCACTCTATTACACTCTACCTCCCACTGCGCTATATCACACTCCCTCACCTGCGGCCTGCACTCTATCACACACTCCCTTCCACTGCACTATATCACACTCCCTCCCCCTGCGCTATATCACACACCCTCACCTGTGGCCTGCACTCTATCACACACTCCCTTCCACTGCACTATATCACACTCCCTCCCCCTGCGCTATATCACACTCCCTCCCCCTGCGCTATATCACACTCCCTCCCCCTGCGCTATATCACACTCCCTCCCACTGCATCCTGTACTCTATTACACTCTACCTCCCCCTGTGCTATATCACACTCCCTCCCCCTGCGCTATATCACACTCCCTCCCACTGCATCCTGTACTCTATTACACTCTACCTCCCACTGCGCTATATCACACTCCCTCACCTGTGGCCTGCACTCTATCACACACTCCCTTCCACTGCACTATATCACACTCCCTCCCCCTGCGCTATATCACACTCCCTCCCACTGCATCCTGTACTCTATTACACTCTACCTCCCCCTGCGCTATATCACACACCCTCACCTGTGGCCTGCACTCTATCACACACTCCCTTCCACTGCACTATATCACACTCCCTCCCCCTGCGCTATATCACACTCCCTCCCACTGCATCCTGTACTCTATTACACTCTACCTCCCACTGCGCTATATCACACTCCCTCACCTGCGGCCTGCACTCTATCACACACTCCCTTCCACTGCACTATATCACACTCTCTCCCCCTGCGCTATATCACACACCCTCACCTGTGGCCTGCACTCTATCACACACTCCCTTCCACTGCACTATATCACACTCCCTCCCCCTGCGCTATATCACACACCCTCACCTGTGGCCTGCACTCTATCACACACTCCCTTCCACTGCACTATATCACACTCCCTCCCCCTGCTCTATATCACAATCCCTCCCCCTGCGCTATATCACACTCACTCCCCCTACTCTATATCACACTCCCTCCCACTGCATCCTGTACTCTATTACACTCTACCTCCCACTGTGCTATATCACACTCCCTCACCTGCGGCCTGCACTCTATCACACACTCCCTTCCACTGCACTATATCACACTCCCTCCCCCTGTGCTATATCACACTCCCTCCCCCTGCGCTATATCACACTCCTTCCCACTGCATCCTGTACTCTATTACACTCTACCTCCCACTGCGCTATATCACACTCCCTCACCTGCGGCCTGCACTCTATCACACACTCCCTTCCACTGCACTATATCACACTCCCTCCCCCTGCGCTATATCACACACCCTCACCTGTGGCCTGCACTCTATCACACACTCCCTTCCACTGCACTATATCACACTCCCTCCCCCTGCGCTATATCACACTCCCTCGCCCTGCGCTATATCACACTCCCTCCCACTGCATCCTGTACTCTATTACACTCTACCTCCCACTGCGCTATATCACACACCCTCACCTGTGGCCTGCACTCTATCACACACTCCCTTCCACTGCACTATATCACACTCCCTCCCCCTGTGATATATCACACTCCCTCCCCCTGCGCTATATCACACTCCCTCCCACTGCATCCTGTACTCTATTACACTCTACCCCCCACTGCGCTATATCACACTCCCTCACCTGCGGCCTGCACTCTATCACACACTCCCTTCCACTGCACTATATCACACTCCCTCCCCCTGCGCTATATCACACACC
The DNA here is from genome assembly GCF_055691185.1 of Crinia signifera. Lineage (NCBI taxonomy): Eukaryota > Metazoa > Chordata > Amphibia > Anura > Myobatrachidae > Crinia > Crinia signifera. Next base: position 202,926 of record NW_028142785.1, on the reverse strand, counting down.
CTCACCTGTGGCCTGCACTCTATCACACACTCCCTTCCACTGCACTATATCACACTCCCTCCCCCTGCGCTATATCACACTCCCTCCCCCTGCGCTATATCACACTCCCTCCCACTGCATCCTGTACTCTATTACACTCTACCTCCCACTGCGCTATATCACATACCCTCACCTGTGGCCTGCACTCTATCACACACTCCCTTCCACTGCACTATATCACACTCCCTCCCCCTGTGATATATCACACTCCCTCCCCCTGCGCTATATCACACTCCCTCCCACTGCATCCTGTACTCTATTACACTCTACCCCCCACTGCGCTATATCACACTCCCTCACCTGCGGCCTGCACTCTATCACACACTCCCTTCCACTGCACTATATCACACTCCCTCCCCCTGCGCTATATCACACACCCTCACCTGTGGCCTGCACTCTATCACACACTCCCTTCCACTGCACTATATCACACTCCCTCCCCCTGCGCTATATCACACTCCCTCCCCCTGCGCTATATCACACTCCCTCCCACTGCATCCTGCACACTATTACACTCTACCTCCCACTGCGCTATATCACACTCCCTCACCTGCGGCCTGCACTCTATCACACACTCCCTTCCACTGCACTATATCACACTCCCTCCCCCTGCGCTATATCACACTCCCTCCCCCTGCGCTATATCACACTCCCTCCCACTGCATCCTGCACTCTATTACACTCTACCTCCCACTGCGCTATATCACACTCCCTCACCTGCGGCCTGCACTCTATCACACACTCCCTTCCACTGCACTATATCACACTCCCTCCCCCTGCGCTATATCACACACCCTCACCTGTGGCCTGCACTCTATCACACACTCCCTTCCACTGCACTATATCACACTCCCTCCCCTTGCGCTATATCACACTCCCTCCCCCTGCGCTATATCACACTCCCTCCCCCTGCGCTATATCACACTCCCTCCCACTGCATCCTGTACTCTATTACACTCTACCTCCCCCTGTGCTATATCACACTCCCTCCCCCTGCGCTATATCACACTCCCTCCCACTGCATCCTGTACTCTATTACACTCTACCTCCCACTGCGCTATATCACACTCCCTCACCTGCGGCCTGCACTCTATCACACACTCCCTTCCACTGCACTATATCACACTCCCTCCCCCTGCGCTATATCACACATCCTCACCTGTGGCCTGCACTCTATCACACACTCCCTTCCACTGCACTATATCACACTCCCTCCCCCTGCGCTATATCACACTCCCTCCCCCTGCGCTATATCACACTCCCTCCCACTGCATCCTGTACTCTATTACACTCTACCTCCCACTGCGCTTTATCACACACCCTCACCTGTGGCCTGCACTCTATCACACACTCCCTTCCACTGCACTATATCACACTCCCTCCCCCTGTGCTATATCACACTCCCTCCCCCTGCGCTATATCACACTCCCTCCCACTGCATCCTGTACTCTATTACACTCTACCTCCCACTGCGCTATATCACACTCCCTCACCTGCGGCCTGCACTCTATCACACACTCCCTTACACTGCACTATATCACACTCCCTCCCCCTGCGCTATATCACACACCCTCACCTGTGGCCTGCACTCTATCACACACTCCCTTCCACTGCACTATATCACACTCCCTCCCCCTGCGCTATATCACACTCCCTCCCACTGCATCCTGTACTCTATTACACTCTACCTCCCCCTGCGCTATATCACACACCCTCACCTGCGGCCTGCACTCTATCACACTCCCTCCCCCTGCGCTATATCACACTCCCTCCCCCTGCGCTATATCACACACCCTCACCTGTGGCCTGCACTCTATCACACACTCCCTTCCACTGCACTATATCACACTCCCTCCCCCTGTGCTATATCACACTCCCTCCCCCTGCGCTATATCACACTCCCTCCCACTGCATCCTGTACTCTATTACACTCTACCTCCCACTGCGCTATATCACACTCCCTCACCTGCGGCCTGCACTCTATCACACACTCCCTTACACTGCACTATATCACACTCCCTCCCCCTGCGCTATATCACACACCCTCACCTGTGGCCTGCACTCTATCACACACTCCCTTCCACTGCACTATATCACACTCCCTCCCCCTGCGCTATATCACACTCCCTCCCCCTGCGCTATATCACACTCCCTCCCACTGCATCCTGCACTCTATTACACTCTACCTCCCACTGCGCTATATCACACTCCCTCCCCCTGCGCTATATCAAACTCCCTCCCCCTGCGCTATATCACACTCCCTCCCCCTGCGCTATATCACACTCCCTCCCCCTGCGCTATATCACACTCCCTCCCACTGCATCCTGCACTCTATTACACTCTACCTCCCACTGCGCTATATCACACTCCCTCACCTGCGGCCTGCACTCTATCACACACTCCCTTCCACTGCACTATATCACACTCCCTCCCCCTGCGCTATATCACACTCCCTCCCCCTGCGCTATATCACACTCCCTCCCACTGCATCCTGCACTCTATTACACTCTACCTCCCACTGCGCTATATCACACTCCCTCACCCTGCGCTATATCACACTCCCTCCCCCTGCGCTATATCACACTCCCTCCCACTGCATCATGCACTCTATTACACTCTACCTCCCACTGCGCTATATCACACTCCCTCACCTGCGGCCTGCACTCTATCACACACTCCCTTCCACTGCACTATATCACACTCCCTCCCCCTGCGCTATATCACACACCCTCACCTGTGGCCTGCACTCTATCACACACTCCCTTCCACTGCACTATATCACACTCCCTCCCCCTGCGCTATATCACACTCCCTCCCCCTGCGCTATATCACACTCCCTTCCACTGCATCCTGTACTCTATTACACTCTACCTCCCACTGCGCTATATCACACTCCCTCACCTGCGGCCTGCACTCTATCACAGACTCCCTTCCACTGCACTATATCACACTCCCTCCCCCTGCGCTATATCACACTCCCTCCCCCTGCGCTATATCACACTCCCTTCCACTGCATCCTGTACTCTATTACACTCTACCTCCCACTGCGCTATATCACACTCCCTCACCTGCGGCCTGCACTCTATCACACACTCCCTTCCACTGCACTATATCACACTCCCTCCCCCTGCGCTATATCACACACCCTCACCTGTGGCCTGCACTCTATCACACACTCCCTTCCACTGCACTATATCACACTCCCTCCCCCTGCGCTATATCACACTCCCTCCCCCTGCGCTATATCACACTCCCTCCCCCTGCGCTATATCACACTCCCTTCCACTGCATCTGTACTCTATTACACTCTACCTCCCACTGCGCTATATCACACTCTCTCACCTGCGGCCTGCACTCTATCACAGACTCCCTTCCACTGCACTATATCACACTCCCTCCCACTGCGCTATATCACACTCCCTCCCACTGCATCCTGTACTCTATTACACTCTACCTCCCACTGCGCTATATCACACTCCCTCCCCCTACTCTATATCACACTCCCTCCCACTGCATCCTGTACTCTATTACACTCTACCTCCACCTGTGCTATATCACACTCCCTCCCCCTGCACTATATCACACTCCCTCCCCCTGCACTATATCACACTCCCTCCCCCTGCGCTATATCACACTCCCTCCCATTGCATCCTGTACTCTATTACACTCTACCTCCCACTGCGCTATATCACATTCCCTCACCTGCAGCCTGCACTCTATCACACACTCCCTTCCACTGCACTATATCACACTCCCTCCCCCTGCGCTATATCACACACCCTCACCTGCGGCCTGCACTCTATCACACTCCCTCCCCCTGCGCTATATCACACTCCCTCCCCCTGCGCTATATCACACACCCTCACCTGTGGCCTGCACTCTATCACACACTCCCTTCCACTGCACTATATCACACTCCCTCCCCCTGTGCTATATCACACTCCCTCCCACTGCGCTATATCACACTCCCTCCCACGGCATCCTGTACTCTATTACACTCTACCTCCCACTGCGCTATATCACACTCCCTCCCCCTACTCTATATCACACTCCCTCCCACTGCATCCTGTACTCTATTACACTCTACCTCCCCCTGTGCTATATCACACTCCCTCCCCCTGCGCTATATCACACTCCCTCCCATTGCATCCTGTACTCTATTACAGTCTACCTCCCACTGCGCTATATCACACTCCCTCACCTGCGGCCTGCACTCTATCACACACTCCCTTCCACTGCACTATATCACACTCCCTCCCCCTGCGCTATATCACACACCCTCACCTGCGGCCTGCACTCTATCACACTCCCTCCCCCTGCGCTATATCACACTCCCTCCCCCTGCGCTATATCACACACCCTCACCTGTGGCCTGCACTCTATCACACACTCCCTTCCACTGCACTATATCACACTCCCTCCCCCTGTGCTATATCACACTCCCTCCCACTGCGCTATATCACACTCCCTCCCACGGCATCCTGTACTCTATTACACTCTACCTCCCACTGCGCTATATCACACTCCCTCCCCCTACTCTATATCACACTCCCTCCCACTGCATCCTGTACTCTATTACACTCTACCTCCCCCTGTGCTATATCACACTCCCTCCCCCTGCGCTATATCACACTCCCTCCCATTGCATCCTGTACTCTATTACACTCTACCTCCCACTGCGCTATATCACACTCCCTCACCTGCGGCCTGCACTCTATCACACACTCCCTTCCACTGCACTATATCACACTCCCTCCCCCTGCGCTATATCACACACCCTCACCTGCGGCCTGCACTCTATCACACTCCCGCCCCCTGCGCTATATCACACTCCCTCCCCCTGCGCTATATCACACACCCTCACCTGTGGCCTGCACTCTATCACACACTCCCTTCCACTGCACTATATCACACTCCCTCCCCCTGCGCTATATCACACACCCTCCCCCTGCGCTATATCACACTCCCTCCCCCTGCGCTATATCACACTCCATCCCACTGCATCCTGTACTCTATTACACTCTACCTCCCCCTGCGCTATATCACACTCCCTCCCCCTGCGCTATATCACACTCCCTCCCATTGCATCCTGTACTCTATTACACTCTACCTCCCACTGCGCTATATCACACTCCCTCACCTGCGGCCTGCACTCTATCACACACTCCCTTCCACTGCACTATATCACACTCTCTCCCCCTGCGCTATATCACACTCCCTCACCTGTGGCCTGCACTCTATCACACACTCCCTCCCCCTGCGCTATATCACACTCCCTCGCCCTGTACTATATCACACACCAGTGGCGTAACTAGGGCTCCGCAGCCCCAACGGTGGCAGAGGGTGCCTGCGCCACCGGGGCGCAGGTTCACAGCGCTCTCACAGAGGCTGCCAAAGGCCAGGAGTCCTGTGTGAGCTCTGCAGCTGCAGCCAATAAGGAAACGCAGACTTGTCCGCCTCTGGCTGTCTGTGTGAGGGCTCTCAGTGACCCGCCCCATGACCCGCTGATGAGTGGGTCACTGAGCGTCCTCACACAGACAGCCAGAGAGCTCCCACTTCTACCCTGCCCGCCGCTCCCCCTTCCTCACTGCGTGATGGAGAGAGTGTCCGTCAGCCACTGGAGAGAGCCTGCTGCTCAATTCAGGATACTCTCCTCCCGGGCCTCACTGACGGATTAAAGCAGCACAGGTACTGTTCATTCTGTACCTGCGCTGTCAGTGTGTACCTGCTCTGTCACTGTGTTTAGGAGGGGGATGGCACCAGAATTTATTTACTTTTAGTTACGTCACTGTCACTCACCCTGAATTCTGTACTCTATTACACTGATACACTCCCTCGCCCATGGCTTGTGTTCTCACACACTCCCACCCCCTGCGGTCTGCGCTTTATTACACTGATGTTCTCCTTCACCTTCCGTCCTTTACCTACACTTACACGCTCCCTCTCCCCAAGTTGTACGCTCTATCACACTGGCACGCTCCCTCTCCCCGAGACGTACGCTTTATCACACCCCCTGAGCTTTATCACACTCACTTGCTCCCTCATCCTGCGCTCTATCACACTGACGTGCTCCATCACCCTATGGCCTGTGATCTGTCACACTGATGCACTCCCTCCCTTTGAGGCATGCACTCTATCACGCAGTCCCTAACCTTAACTTACTCCACCACCTTACCCACCCTCCCTGCAGCCTAAGCCTGACTGCATCCTAATTCAACACCCTTGGCTGATTTACATGTGCCGCACACTAGTTTAGTTTATTAACGCAGACACAACAAAACCCAATATGGCAGCAGTGCAAAGCCAGTTGTGCCTCTCCCTGTAGATACTGACACACACATACACTCTGGGCAGCCACTTCTCTCCCTCTTGCTGTGGAATCAGGCCAGTTCTGTGTAGCTCCGCCCAGGGCCGGTGCAAGGATGTTTGGTGCCCTCCTGCACACTATAAATTTGTGCTTCCTCTCCCATACTTAATAAAGGGACAATGCCCACCGCATACCGCAAAAAAAAGGAGGTATGAGGTCACATAAATGACTCCTTCTATAATTACTACAAGTCCCTCTACAATCTGAGAGATCAGGTTGCCGGCCCCTCTCTACCATCAGCTATAGCACAGGAATATCTCGACTCATGTCACCTCCCCACACTATCGGACTCAGCCATTAACTTACTCAATTCCCCTATATCACCTGAAGACGTAAATACTGCGTTGAAGTCGCAGAAACCGTCAAAGGCTCCAGGTCCCGACGGGTTCCCTATGTCTTACTACAAGACATTTTCAGGATTATTGGTCCCAAGGTTGGCCGAGGTTTTTAATAAAATTATGGCAGGAGAGAGGTTTCATGCCGAGTCAATGAAGTCTGCTATCATTGTACTGCCAAAATCAGGCAAAGATCCCACATGCTGCACGAGCTATAGGCCGATATCCCTCATCAATGCAGACCTGAAGCTTTTCGCAAAAGTACTGGCCACAAGATTAAGTGTATACCTTACCTCACTGATAGATGCAGATCAGGTAGGATTTGTTCCCACGAGACAGGCACTGGACAACACTAGACGGGCCATCAACCTGATCTCACACATCAATAAGACCAAAACCCCGGCGATCCTGCTCTCACTAGACGCAGAGAAGGCCTTTGACCGCCTCTCTTGGCCTTTTATGTTTCAGACACTGAAAACTTACGGCTTTTGTGGGGGCTTCTTGTCAGCCATACAAGCTTTGTACCATAGTCCAAAAGCTGTGGTTACCACCAATGGTGTCATTTCCCGGCCCTTCGGTCTGGGAAATGGCACCCGGCAGGGGTGCCCATTGTCCCCTTTACTATACGCCCTTAGTATCGAACCCTTGGCAGCCCACATCAGGAAGAACCATGATATACAGGGGATTACGGTTCGGGGCTCCCAATATAAAATATCGTTATTTGCAGATGATGTCCTGTTAACACTGTCTTCTCCACTGACTTCACTCCCAAACCTTCAGGCTGAACTCTCACTATACGGTAGCCTCTCAGATCACAAAGTAAATAACTCAAAATCGGAAGCATTAGCATTTCACCTTCCCAACACCACCACGGAATTATTAGAGTCAAACTTTAATTACATTTGGCGCCCCCAATCTATAAAGTACTTGGGTGTACAGATAACAAAACACTTTGACCAATTATTTAAAGCCAACTACGAACCTCTTCTATGCTCCATTAAAAAAGATCTAGCAACCTGGTCCCCTTTATTTATATCTTGGACAGGCCGGATAAATTCGATTAAAATGAACATCTTACCCCGATTATTATACCTATTTCAAACGATCCCCATAGTGGTCCCTACTTCTTATCTGCGTACAATTCAGTCTTTATGTGGCAAATTTGTATGGCCAAACAAACCCCCTAGATTAAACAGATCCTGCCTAGCGAAATCTTCTTCCAATGGCGGACTGGGCCTCCCTATATTTGAACGCTACTTTCAGGCTACGCAATTGAGCCATGTTGTAGCTTGGCACACACAGGCGGGGGTCAGGAAATGGGTATCTTTAGAGAGCGAACTAATTAACTACCATTCAGTTTGTTTCCTCCCCTGGCTACCGCCGAAATTGAGACCAGCCTCAGTACTGGAAACCCCTTGTGTCCACTCTGTGTTAAGAACGTGGGACTACCTAAACAAAAAACTCCAACTGGCACCATATCCCTCCCCTCTCACCCCTCTCTGGCGACACCCAGACTTTCCTTTGGGATGTATGTCTCCTTACTCACAACCCTGGATCTCAGCAGGTATCACTCGTCTATCGCACATTTCAGGGGAATTCGCCCCTCAAAACTATAAAGCACTATGTGAGAAATATGATAGTCAGCGTCTCAGACACTTTGACTACCTCCAGATTTCCAGCTTTGTAAAGTCTCTATACAAATCAACTAAGCCCAGATCCCCACTTCCCATTGAACGTTTCTGTATTTACAGTCCAGACCGCAGGGGAGCAATCTCATATCTATACTCCCTGTTGGCAGACAAACCCCCGGCTAAAGAACCTTTTGAGGTAGCTTGGGAAAGGGATTTGGGTGTTGCTTTGGAGGAGGAGGAGTGGTCAGAAATAAAAACACTAATAGCAAAATCTTCAATAAACTCGAATCTCAAGGAAAATGCCTTTAAGGTATACACTAGGTGGTACATGGTTCCCACAGTAATACACCGTATTTTCCCTTCTAGCTCCAGCCAGTGCTGGCGGAACTGTGGATCTCAGGGTACGTTCATCCACATATGGTGGGATTGCCCCCAGATTAGCTCCTACTGGGATGACATTTTTTCTCTTCTAGGAAAGATATTGGTTTCCCCGACCCCAAAAAATCCCTCTACTTTGCAGACCAGTTGCAGGGACCTCAAACCCTAAAAGCAAGCTATGTGGCCATGTACTCAACTCCGCCAGATTGCTGATCGCGGCAAACTGGAAACAGCCAACTGCCCCTTCCATTCAGGCCGTTATCAACAAGGTCTGGTTTGCAGCTTCCATGGAGTATATCACTGCGCTGCTACATGACTCAGTGGGGAAATACAGATCAATTTGGTCTCCCTGGTATGTATATTACCAGAGGCAACTTCCCGGGTAAATGCGATCACTATCTCTTGCCTGATGCTCTGAAAGATTTAACTCTTGAACAGTTGATACACTCTCATGTGCAAGGTTAGATGACCCCCGCCTCTCTTTTATTTCTTTCTTTATTTTTTATTTTTTTCTGTCCCCTCCCCCCCCCCCCCCCCCATTGCCCTTTTCTATTTTTATTTTACTTTGTGTTTCCCCAATGCAATTATTTTGCTGTTTGTTCGCTGTTTTAACAAAAAAAAACAAAAAGACAGTGGTACTCTTAACGGTATATTTTATTTATATGCATTATACCATGTTGTTTGTTTACACCGAATTGTCTGTAAATGCATTGTCCAGATATCAGTCTCATTTAAATGTACTGTTTGCCACTGTAAAAATAAAGAGTTTAAAAAAAAAAAAAAAAAAAAAAAGGAGGTATGGCCATACAATAGTACCAATTCAAATGACTCAGTAGCACAATCTTGTTCACATTACACAGCACATAGCGCACACAGGGCACTCAATGTCTGGATTCCCACATTGGTCTCCTAACCGCTTGGTTTCTGAACATCGGTAAATCATACAAAATCTGTCTTGTAACAAATTTGGCAGGCTGACAGCTGGGAGTGCAGTGCTTAACTTACTGTACTGCCGCACATGGGCCTGTTCTGCATCCGACGTGCACGGCATCACTGGTGTGTGTAGTGGAGCTTCCTTCTGCTGGGTGGGGGCTTGAAGCCTCTTCAGTTGTACCCGCAGGCTTTCTGTAATGCAAGAAACATGTGATGGGTAACGCGCTTAGGGGATGGGGCCACAAGTGACAAGTATCCCCACAGAAAATCTTCCCACTATAGGTGACTCTCCAGTGCTCGAAGTAGCGTTATAACATACCACTGTATAATGCCCCACTATATATATATATTATTATTATTATAATTTTATTTATAAGGCGCCACAAGTGTTTCGCAGCGCCGTACAAAGGAACAATACAGGGAGACAAAACTTGGCATAACATTGAATAAATAACAAAAATACAGTACAAATAAAGAGCACCACAGTTCAATACACATTACAGCTTAAATGTAAGTAGTGAGGACCCAATCAACATACAACTAGAGGCTTGAGGCCAATGATGGAGATGAGTATGAAGAGGGTCACTGAGTGTTGGAGTAAAGGAGAGCTGTGAGTGAAATGTGAAGAGAAGTGGGCTTTGACAACAGGAGGGAAGAGGGCCCTACTCGGAGGAGCTTACAATCTAGTAGGAAGGGGAGACAGACAGATTACAAGAGGTGCAAGCGAGGGGGTGGTGGTTAGATAGCAGGATGTAAACAGGCAAGGGGTCGGAGAACCAGCTGGTTTATGCAGTGGAAGGGTACGCTTTGATGAATAGGTGAGTTTTCAGTGCCCGTTTGAAGCTTTGCAAGGTCGGGGAGAGTCTAATGGAGCGAAGGAGTGCGTTCCACTGAAGGGGTGCAGCACGGGCAAAGTCCTGTACTCTAGCATGGGAAGCAGTGATCAGGGTGGAGGAGAGACGACAGTCGTCAGCTGACCGTAGAGGGCAGGAGGGTGTATGAATGGAGATGAGGTTAGAGATATATGGAGCAATGGAATTAGAGATGGCCCTGTATGTGAGTGTGAGGTGTTTGAAGAGGATTATGTAGGGGAATGGAAGCCAGTGCAGATTTTGTTGAAGGGGAGTAGCAGAGTTAGAGCGGCGGGAGAGGAAGATAAGCCTGGCTGCAGGATTGAGGACAGATTGGAGAGGAGCTAGTTGGGATTGAGCGAGGTCGGTGAGAAGAGCATTACAGTAGTCAAGCCGTGAGATGACTAATGAGTGGATGATCAGCTTAGTTGCACTCTGTGAGAGAAAGGGCCTGATGCGAGCAATGTTGCGTAACTGGAACCGGCAAGAATGGGCCAGGCCTTGGATGTGGGGTGCAAAGGAGAGGGAGGAGTCAAGAGTGGCACCCAGGCAGCGGAGTTGGGGAACAGGGGAGATGATGGTGTTGTTAACAGTGATAGAGAAATTAGTAGGGGGCATAGCTCTGGGTGGGGGAAAGATAATAAGTTTGGTTTTGTCCATATTCAGCTTCAGAAATCGCTCAGACATCCAGGTAGAGATGGCAGCGAGGCAGTTGGAAACTTGAGAGAAAACAGTGGGGGACAGATCAGGAGAGGTAGATTTGGGTGTCATCTGCATAGAGGTGATATTGGAAGCCAAAGGAGTTAATGATTGCACCCAGAGAGGAGGTGTACAGAGAGAACAGAATGGGGCCAAGGACGGAACCCTGAGGGACCCCGACAGGAAGGATAGAAGGTGGTGAGGTAGAGCCAGAGGCAGAGACTGAGAAGGAACGGTTGAAGAGGTAAGAGGAAAACCAGTTGAAGACTGTGCCAGAGAGGCCAATGTTTTGGAGTGTGTGGAGGAGGAGAGGGTGATCCACAGTGTCAAAGGCAGCAGATAGGTCCAAAAGGATAAGCAGGGAGAAGTGACCCTTGGATTTGGCTGACAGCAGGTCATTGGTGACTTTCACTAGGGCAGTCTCAGTGGAATGAAGTGGGCGAAAGCCAGATTGAAGGGGATCTAGGATGGAGTGGTCAGACAGGTAGCTGGTGAGACGCCTGTAAACCAGCCGTTCTAGTATTTTAGAGGCAAATGGGAGAAGAGAGATAGGGCGGTAGCTTGTGGGAGATAAAGGGTCCAGGTTAGGTTTTTAAAGAATAGGCGAGACCAGAGCGTGTTTGAAGGGTGAGGGAAAAATGCCAGTAGAAAGAGATAGGTTAAAGAGGTGAGCAAGATGGGAGCAGCCAGTGGGGGAGAGGGAACTGAGGAGACGGGAGGGGAGAGGGTCCAAGGGACAGGTAGAGGGGGGAGAGGATGAGATGAGGGAGTGGACTTCCTCAGCTGTAGTAGGGCAGAAGTATGACAGAGTGGGGTAGTTGGTAGGGGAGGATGATTGGGGTGGGTGGGCAGCAGAGGGGGTATGGAAGGAGATATCATGTCGGATTACCTCAATTTTAGAGAGGAAGAAGGAGGCAAAGTCAGTGGCAGTGAGGGATGAAGGGAGGAGGGGTGGTGCAGGGCGAAGTAGAGTGTTGAAAGTTTCAAAGAGACGTCGGGGATTGGAGGAATGGGAAGAGATGAGAGATTTGAAGAAAGATTGTTTGGTATAGGAGAGAGCAGCGCTGTAGGAGGAGAGAATAAACTTGAAATGGAGGAAGTCTTCCAGAGAGTGAGATTTCCTCCAGAGGCGTTCAGCACATTTTTGCAAGAATCTAGTTATTTTGTTGTGCCAGGGTTGTGGTTTAGAGCGTCGAAGGGGAACAGTGTGGAGGATATATATATATATATATATATATATATATATATATATACGGCCAATGTTTGACAAAGGGGCTATGGGCGCCGAATCATGGGTGGCAGGGGTCACCTGGAACTAGAGCTGACAGCTGCTGTAAGCAGAGGAGATCAGCAGTGTGTCAGGGTGGCAGGGGTCACCTGGAACTAGAGCTGACAGCTGCTCTAAGCAGAGGAGATCACGGCGTGTAAGGGTGGCAGGGGTCACCTGGAACTAGAGCTGACAGCTGCTGTAAGCAGAGGAGATCAGCAGCGTGTCAGGGTGGCAGGGGTCACCTGGAACTAGAGCTGACAGCTGCTGTAAGCAGAGGAGATCAGCGGCGTGTCAGGGCGGCAGGGGTCACCTGGAACTAGAGCTGACAGCTGCTGTAAGCAGAGGAGATCAGCGGCGTGTCAGGGCGGCAGGGGTCACCTGGAACTAGAGCTGACAGCTGCTGTAAGCAGAGGAGATCAGCAGCGTGTCAGGGCGCACCTGGAACTAGAACTGACAGCCGCTTTACAGCGTTAAGCACTTGTCAGATCATCCAGGTGCACCCACCCCCTTCTGCTTACACCGGCTGTCAGCTCATCTTGCTGCATGGTAACCGCAAGCCCTGCTGGATGCCCCGAGTCTCTCCCTGGCTCAAGTAGGCGAGTGGCCACTGGTCCCCTCTGCAGCACAGTGGCTGTTAGCTGTTCCCGTGTGTGTACCGTGCTGACATGCCGCACTTCCCCTCTGATGAGAGTGGCTGTCAGTGAGGATCTTACGGCTAAGCCGGTCCATCAGTAGATATCAGAGTTGTGTTAGCGGGGGGAGGGGCACCAGAATGAAAGAGCTGACACATGTGCCTTTTGTGGGGTCGCTGGTAGACGCATTGGATGGCTGCCAATCGACCTCTGGTCATATGCGCTGCTTAGGTCTCTGGCAGGGCACAGTCATAAGGGCAGGGAGATTTCAGTACATTATAAAATGGGCAGGGCGCTGCGCCCTGCAAAACAACAAAACAAGGCTACTGGGAACACTATAAATATATACACACACAAACAGATAGATATCCACCATTACATATATGTAGATTGATATAGACACATAGATAGATAGATAGATAGATAGATAGATAGATAGATAGATAGATAGATAGATAGATAGATAGATAGATGATAGACAGACACATAGAAGATAGATATACAGAGACACATAGATGATAGATAGACAGAGATACATAGGTAGATGATAGATAGATAGACAGAGACAGATAGATAATAGACAGACAGACAGACAGACAGATAATCACTAAACTCACTTAGTTCCTCTGTACTGGTCCAGGGCAGTCTCTCTATTGTTCATGGCAGGTGATGAGATGGCTCCATGGATATGGGGACATCCAGTGGCTCCTGGCAGTACTGCAGTCAGCAGTAACTGCAGCACTCTTCTCTCCTTTGTTGTCCTTGTAGCTCCGCCGCCCGCCATGTCCGTGTAGCCCCGCCCCCAGCCAAGTCCGTGTAGCTCCGCCCCCCGCCGAGTCTCAGGCACTGCAGTGCAGCCTAGAGATGGGCAAAACGGCGCATTAGTATGAGTCGGGATCCGCCGGATCGTTAAGTGAAAAGATACGTATCTTTAAGACAGGGACCTCGGCTCACTTTTAATAAAAAAAGGGGGAATATACATGACCGAGTAAAAACACTGACCGATGGCTGGGTGCAGAATCGCCATCGATGTCAACCATCGATGGCATCTGCACCGATGGCCATCCCTGGCTGCAGCAGCTAATCTTTCTATCACTTGTAATTACAGCACTGTACTCAGTCTTCAGAGGTAGGACATCTCAGCTGCCACAGGTGGCAGCACTGAGATCAGGGAAATGCATTGTAAACTGAAACGGATCACCTTTTTGGGATCGGCGGATCATTCGTTCTTGGGTGGGAGCCGTTCAAAAGATCCAGTTCGTTCGCGAACGACCCATCTCTACTGCAGCCTGACAGGCAGCCTCATAAGTGGGGTGAGGGACCGGCCTGCCGGGAAACTACCCGGTGTCCAAGCATACCAATCCGCCCCTGCCTCATATGATATCTCAGGGCTGTGCACTAACACTGCACTGGCTGCCTGCAGAAGGTGGTGTCACCCCAGAGACTGGTGACACCCAGCGCGGCCCGCACCCCCCCGCACCTGCCTAGTGACGCCACTGAGTGAAATATTGTGGGATGGTATGAGAAGTCAAAATTGTATTAAATACCTGTACCAAGGGGTCAATAATCTTAGGGGAGAGGAGTTTGTAAAATTCACCGAAATATCCACCAGGGCCCGGTGATTTGAAGGATTTAAGTTGAGAAATAACTTGTTCCACCTCCTGAGAGGTAATAGGGGCGCAAACTGAATCAGCAGCCTCTGCACTAATAGTGGGTAGGGTAACAGAGTTCCAGAAAGTAGATTTAGCCTGGGTATTTATGGAGGGTTGGGAGAAGATATCTGTGTAAAAGTCTGATAACACCTTTGCTATGTCACTAGATTTAGTCATTAGGGAGCCTTCATACCCTCCAACTGTACCGTTTTAGCCGGTACAGTACCGTTTTTTAACGGCCTGTACCGGCTAAAAATCCTTGTACCGATTGTACCGTTTTTTTTTTTCATTTTTAATATAGTAGCACTGCGCTTCCTCCCCCGAGGTGGCCAAGGGGACTCTGAGAGATGTAGTATTCTACACCGCCGGCTGCTTATTGGGTAGCGTGAGGGGTTGCCAGCTGACACGACTACAACTCCCGAGGTGCACCACCTCGGGGGGAGAAGGGACGGAGGCGGAGCGTGCCGCAAGCCAATAACATGGCAACAAACTGAGAGGTGGGAGAGCATCGGCGGGCGCCGGGTGAATGAAAATGTGCAGCGCCGTCTGTGTTTGCTCCAATTCTGCTGCCCATGTGGAGTCAGTTCTATCAGCTGTCAGGTATAGTAGTTGCTGCGCTGTGTTAGACTCAGACCCCGGTTGCCGCGTGTGCTTATGTGAGCGGGCCAATGAGGGGACACTGTACCATAGCAGCAGCAGCATTAGTATAATTTTATGTTCCACTCCAGTACCATTGAACGTATAGAAAACGAGGTATGACCACGCCCCCTTTCCATGGCCACACCCCTTTTTCCAGTTGTACCGAATTCACCCCTTCAAATGTTGGAGGGTATAAGCCTTCTGGGGATTTGAGCGACTGGATAAGGGAATTTGGTGCAGTCCCTTTCAATAAATTAGAAAGAAGACGACCAGTTTTGTTGCCAAACCGATAAAATCTATGATTTTTGTGGAAAGAGTGTTTATTACCCATAGTGGTCATAATTGAATCAAAATGCGATTTAGCTGCAGAATATTTCTGTCTATTAGAGGGGGGTCGGAGACTGTCTGTCGCCGTCAGTTTCTGTTGCGACACTATGAAAGTTGAGACAAACCTCTTTTTACGCTGAGACACATACTCAATAAGTTGGCCTCGTAATACAGCTTTAGCGGCCTGCCAAAACACCAAAGGGTCTGAGTGTGCTGACTGTATATTGTTAGCGAGGTAGTCCTCCCAGCAAAGTCTAAGCTGCTTGCGAAAAGGGACTGAGGAGACAAAAGAAGTAGGGAATTGCCATCGTTTAAAAGCTTCCACATCTACATTTAAGGCAATAGTGGTCCAAATCAATCCATGGTCCGAAAGTGCCATGGGTTCAATTTTGGCTTGGCTAGCATTGGGGATAATAGAGTCAGACAATAATAGATAATCTATTCTAGAAAGGGAGCCGTGGGCCGCCGACAGGCACGTGTACTGTCAGTAGGGGGCAAAAATCTCCACACATCTGTGATTTTGAGTTGGTGTGATAGGTGAGGGATGCCAAGCCTGGGGGTTAGGCGCTTTGAAGCACGGGAGGAGGTATCTAGATAAGGGGAGGTTATTATGTTGAAATTGCCCCCAACAATTAAGGGCTTAGATGAGAACAGGTACAATTTAGATAATATATCGGTCATGAAGGCCTTAGAATAGGAGTTGGGTGCATACACTGAACACAAAACATAATTACAGCTGTAAAGAGAAATTTCTAAAATTAGGTCACGCCCCTCTGGGTCAGTAATGGTATTTGTAACCTCAATCGGAAGGTTGCCCCTGGCCAATATCATCACCCCTCGGGCTTTCGAATTGTAGGAGGCGGTGGCAGCACACGCCATCCCAGGGTATTTAATTTTTGTGCTTCCGCGGGGAGACGATGAGTCTCTTGAAGGTAAACCAGATCCATACCCAGTTTTTTAAGATACAAGAGGCACTTCTTCCTTTTTATCGGAGATTGTATACCTCCAATATTCCAGGAACCAACTTTAATGGTAGCCATCATTTAAAAATGAAAGAGAAAGGCGATCAGAGACCCCCTCCAACAAGTAACACCATACTCTATATATTATAATTGAGGCAACAAGAAGTACAAAGATAACATAAAAGAAGGGGTGATGAGAAAGGGGGAAGGGAAGCAAGCACACAGCACACTCACATACAACAAAGTAACATTCGAGAGGGGATTCACAAAAAGGAATCACCGTCTCCTTGAGTCTATAGACTTCACGGTGAGAAACAAAATAAGGCCGTGACAACATGGAGCTAAATTGGCTCCTGGCCCTATCACCCATTTTTATTATTATTAACTAAGAAAGAACACTTGAACATAAATATGTAGTAGCTATTAAATGTAGCACAACAGGGACATTTCTCCAGGGAAGCGTCAGCGTTACCTATGAGGCTGCAAGAGGGGCACAACCTGTACTGTAGAGGTTGAAAAACCTATGGAAGGTTAAGGACAAAATACGCTGTCCCACAGAGTGAGTGCATAGATCAGTCCTCATTGAAGTCATCCGGGGTGATACCAGAAGGTAAGCCTCTGCATCAGCCGGCGTGTTAAAGTCCCGGGAGGTATTTCCATGGAACACGCGAAGGCATGCAGGGTAGAGAAGAGCACATTTTTGGCCTAATAATGATATTAATCAATTTCAAATTGATGGAAATTGATCTTAATGTTGGGTTTTTAGTACGCATATATTAGCAGCGGGCACGATGCTTACCGGAGGGCACCGACGTTATATTGTATATCAGTATTGCACACTGGGAGTGCCGCCCTTACAGAATTTAATCTCTTATATATTTAGCCAGATCCGTCATTTAAAAGCAGTGTAGGGAACGGTGGGCGGGGTTCCACGGGTGATTGACAGGCCCGTCCACCGTTATCCACACTGCAGAACCTGGACACTTCCGTTCTACACAGGCTACGTCCTACACAGCAAGCTCCCGCCCCCTCCACCCCATGTCCACCCAAGCACACCCCAAACACCGCCCCACGGCTGCACAGCACTCTGTACAGGCACTTTAGCCCCGCCCACCCTCCTTGCCCCTTACTGCCCACACGTGCAAGGTACGACCCCCCACACCCGCTCTGATCATCAACATTACCCTGACCACCGGAAGCCCGTGCCTGATGCCCCCAGCTGCACACATCGCGCCGCCGCCTGTGTAGTGGGAGCGGCAAAGGACATCGCCGCAAAACACCCCCACCTGCCAGCATCCATGCCCGCACTCCTGCGCTTTGCCGGCAGCATAACTCCCCCCCCCCCCTTATCTCCCTCCAGCATCTCCCCTCTCCAGTTCACGGGAGCATCCATCTCCACACCCCCCGCACAGCTCAGTGTGCAGGGGGTTAATGCAGCCCGTGTGCAGCTCCCCCCCCCCCTTTCCAGGCGCACACAGCTTACTTATGTGCCGCTGCCGCTACCTCCTGCCATGGAGTTCCAAACCTACACTTCAGCTGCCTCACTGCAGCCATCGGCAATACTCCAGGGCTGCAGTGCACGGAAGTCCTGCCTGGTGGCTCGGCTCCCTCCACCCTTCTCAAGCGTGCAGGCAAGGTTGCGCCTTCAGCTGATCCGGGGCTGGCACACATCCAAGACCCAACGCGAACTTCGGTAATCTCCCCCTGGGCCCCGCAAAATGTAAAAAAAAAAAGTCGGAACATGGGGGGGGGGGGGCCGCAATAGCGCACAGTACTTACGCTGCCCGCTACAGGGGGTCAGGAAATACATGCTGTGCCCACACAGCACTGCTGCCCCCTGTCCAGCTGAACTGCATCTAGGGATAGCAGCTATACAAGCCACAGGTACGTGCTACCCTGGGGACCCCCTTGCTGCTCTGACCCAAGACTGCACTTTACACAATCCCCTACTG
The DNA here is from genome assembly GCF_055691185.1 of Crinia signifera. Classification (NCBI taxonomy): domain Eukaryota; kingdom Metazoa; phylum Chordata; class Amphibia; order Anura; family Myobatrachidae; genus Crinia; species Crinia signifera. Next base: position 184,259 of record NW_028142785.1, on the reverse strand, counting down.
CATAGCAATTTCCCAGCATAGGCACTTTCTGCCTGTAAACTGCTGTATGTGCACATGCCCATCCCCCACCAGCAGTACACACACACACCTATCTCTACCACACCAGCACCACAAAAAAAACCAGCACCCACAACATCAACGCAACTGTCCCTCATTCTTACCGCACATGAACACCCCACACGGACCACACCAGTAACCTGTACCTACACCACCCACAGTATCCCAAAACCTGCCACTAACCCACCCACACCAACTCTATGTTCCCTACCCCACCCACCCCATCACCACATTTACAACACCTCCACACAGCCCACGCCCCACCAGACTTATCCCTTTCTACATCACACCCACAGCCCATCCATCACCCACGCACACCCGCAACACTCACTCCAACACTGCCCTCACACCCAGACACAACCATCCCCCAGCAAAATGCAGCATTACTGCACCTGCCCCTCTATCACCGACAGCACCTACCCAAAACAACAACACCCCCACGGCCCACCCTCACATCTGCATCTCAACCACCACCAGTATCCAAATAACCCACCCACACAACCCCCAAACACCTTCACCCAACCATCCATCCTTTGCAGCTGTCCCTCACCCACCCAATACACCCTCACTTTCAACACGCCCGCAGCCACACCACAACCATCCACGGCTTACCACCATCCACCTCCAAACTAACATATAGCTACACAGCACACACTACCCACAAGGGGATAAAACCCACCTATAACTCCACCAAACAGTATTCGCCAACCTGCAACTTCCCCACCCACAACACCACCAATCACACTACCCCACCCTCACCACACGCAAAACCATCACCATCTCACACCCCAACACACCCACACTGCCCATCCACCACCCATGCCCCACAAACTCACCCATTTCCACAGCACACCCACAACCCGTCCGTCACCCAGGTACACCCCACACACAACCATCCACCACTCAACTGCTGCACCACTGCACCCACCCCTCCATCACCTAACCAACACAACACACATGGCCTGCACCTGCAACTCAACCACCACCACTATCCCTGACACACACACACACCCCAAACACATTCACCCAACCATACAGCCCTTGCACCTAACCCGCACCCACCAAACGCAACCTCACATTCAACACCTATGCACCCCCACAGCACACCCCCGTCCACCGCCTTACTAACATATTATCTTCATGGCCAACCTTATAGCAACATTTAGCCTGTGTACTGCTAGATGCACACCCGGCCCTCCCCGACACACGGCACACCGGCTTCTCTACCATCAACAGCACGCTTACACACTGTCACTCACCCACGCCAACCCCGAGCCCACCATTCTAATCCCTGCTGCACCGCCACCCTCCCCCACGCAAGTGCTGCACCCATGCATCTACTCCACCGACACCACCCCCGCAACTGCAACTGTACTACCCACACCACACCTGCCCCTCCCACACCACCACCAGACACTCGCATCCACCTGTGGCAACCCCCCTGCCACTAACCCCCACCTGTGGTACTAATGCACCCACCCATGGCACCCCCCAACCCGGACCTTCTCAACCTGCAGGAACCCCGGCACCCAGCCAAGACAACACAACACCCACCCCACCCATCCCCCACCTGCTATAGCCACGCGTCCATTCCTCCCCCATCCACACCACCCCCGCTCACACACCCACAGCAACCCCAAGACTACCCCTCACTTAATCAGTGCACCCCTGCCCCTAACCAACCCACATAGACCACCCCCGTACCTGCAACTCCACCATCCACAGTATCCCCGCACCCACCACTCCCCCACCCACAACACTCCCAAGCACGCTTGCACCCGACCCTCACACACCCACCCACCGGCAACACCACAGCACCTACCCCTCCACCACATATAGCACACCGCATCTACCTGCAGAAACACGCTACCCGACCCTCTCCATCCTGCAGTACACCCACACCCACCCCTACATAAAGGCGTTCACATGTTAAGGGGGCGGAGCCCCTTACGACGGTATGAAGAGCACCCGTAGGGCGCGATGAATCACCTAGTATATATATATATATATATATTTATATACACACTTAACATCGGCACTCACCTTTCCTAGTTTTGGGGTGCCCTATGGCTTGTGACCACATTGTTTAAACAGACATTGTAGGGGCTCTGCACACACTAAATTAACTGATAATAAATAGTGGAGATTTGGTTCATGAATTGATCATTGCATTTAAGCCTGCAGCCCCCTTCACGGGACCCCACTTTTCTGCAGGTCCTTACACTATCGCTGAAAATGGCTACAATACACATAGCTATCACATCAATGTTTGATTCCAGGCATGCTATCTGGTCTGAAGCTCACAGCACACTTTGCTTTTATAGGTGAGCAGCTACCAACACACCTTTCACTAATCATCTAGGGAAATGGTTAACATAAGCTATGGAATCTTAGTTAAACAGGGTGCATGAGAGAATGTGACCACAATAAGACTAATTTAAAAAACTAATCTAATAAACAATATATACACTTAACATCGGCACTCACCTTTCCTAGTTTTGGGGTGCCCTATGGCTTGTGACAAAGTTGTTTAAACAGACATTGTAGATGCTCTGCACACACTAAATTAACTGATAATAAATAGTGGAGATTCGGTTCATGAATTGATCAATGCATTTAAGCCTGCAGCCCCCTTCACGGGACCCCACTTTTCTGCAGGTCCTAACACTATCGCTGAAAATGGCTACAATACACATAGCTATCACATCAATGTTTGATTCCAGGCATGCTATCTGGTCTGAAGCTCACAGCACACTTTGCTTTTATAGGTGAGCAGCTACCAACACACCTGTCACTAATCATCTAGGGAAATGGTTAACATAAGCTATGGAATCTTAGTTAAACAGGGTGTATGAGAGAATGTGACCACAATAAGACTAATATTAAAAACTAATCTAATAAACAATATGTACACGTAACATCGGCACTCACCTTTCCTAGTTTTGGGGTGCCCTATGGCTTGTGACCACATTGTTTAAACAGACATTGTAGGGGCTCTGCACACACTAAATTAACTGATAATAAATAGTGGAGATTTGGTTCATGAATTGATCAATGCATTTAAGCCTGCAGCCCCCTTCACGGGACCCCACTTTTCTGCAGGTCCTAACACTATCTCTGAAAATGGCTACAATACACATAGCTATCACATCAATGTTTGATTCCAGGCATGCTATCTGGTCAAACATTGATCTATACATATGCCACACACCGTGATGCCCATTATACATATGCCACACACCATGATGCTATTATATATATGCCACACACCGTTATGCTCCATTATACATATGACACACACCGTGATGCCCATTATACATATGCCCCACACCGTGATTCCCATTATACATATGCCACACCGTGCTGCCCATTATACATATACCTACCACACACCGTGATGCCCATTATACATATACCACAGACCATGATGCCCATTATACATATGCCAGACACCGTGATGGCCACTATACATATGGCATGCACCGTGATGCCCATTATTCATATGCCACACACAGAGATGCCCATTATTCATATGTCACACACCGTGATGCCCATTATTCATATGCCACACACCGTGATTTCGATTATACATATGCCGCACACCGTGATGCTCCATTATACATATGCCACACACAGTGATGCCCATTATACATATGCCACACACTGTGATTTCGATTATACATATGCCGCACACCGTGATGCACCATTATACATATGCCACACACAGTGATGCCCATTATACATATGCCACACACCGTGATGCCCATTATTCATATGCCACACACCATTATGCTCCATTATACATATGCCTCACACGGTGATGCCCATTATACATATGCCCCACACCGTGATGCCCATTATGCATATGCCACACACTGTGATGACCATTATACATATACCACACACCGTGATGCCCATTATACATATACCACAGACCATGATGCCCATTATACATGTCAGACACCGTGATGGCCACTATACATATGCCATGCACCGTGATGCCCATTATACATATGACACACACAGAGATGCCCATTATTCATATGCCACACACTGTAATGCCCATTATTCATGTGCCACACACGGAGATGCCCATTATTCATATGCCACACACTGTGATTTTCGATTGCAAAAATAAAATGGGTGCAGAATTATCAGCAGTGCCAGTACCTCTGAGGAACGTCCAACAGCACCTCTTCTCCAGCTCAGCCACTGCTTATGAAGGTCTCCAGACTTTCAGCTTCCACTAACAGCACTAATGTGCCTGTGGAGTGCGGAGGTCAGTCCAGCGTAATTATTCTTACAGGGCAGGCAGGCAAGCGGCCAGGAGAGCGCGCGTCTCAAGCGAGCTGCGGGCAGGGATTCACCATGGAAGCGCCGTGCGCACTGCACAGCATTGTGAGGGTGTCGCTGCAACTCCATTCACCCAGCCGCCGCGGAGAATGTGGAAGTTATAACGCCGCTGATTACAACTTCCGGAACGCCGTTCCTAATGAGGTAATTTTTCATCAGAACTTTAGGAAAGGCGTTCCGGAGCGTTCCGCCTCAAAAATAGCGCTGTATATTTATATATATATATATATATATATATTTATAATACAAACAAATGAGGCGTCACTCCGGGGCTTGCGTGAGAAAAAACTTTACTATGAGGCGGTCTATATATATGACCAAAGGACTGGCACTCTGTGAATAGGAATATATCACCTTGCCTTCCCTCAGCTTCACACACCGCGTTGCTGTAGTATAGTCAATGTACAGTATAAGGACGGCACTCCAAGGTTTTTCAACCTTGGATATCCAGTGTATTTTTCGTCACCCCTGACGAAAAATCCAGTAAACGATTTTGAAACGTTGGTAACATCTGACAGCCTTACTTGGTATTTATTTGAAAAACCTTGGAGTGCCGCCCTTATACATTGACTATATATATATATATATATATATATATATATATATATATATATATATATAATCCAGATAGAGATGGTGGTACTCGATGACTTGGTAAAAAAGTTTTTCTTTACATAAAAATATTAAAGTGCAGTAAGTAAACCGATTTTTCAGGGAAACTCCCCATTTTCAAGGTGCAGAGTAGTGACAAAAACACAATATGTTTCTGATATTGGCAGGAGAAAACTTTTACCGTAATAACGGTTAATTACCAGGTCAATTTGGGTAGGCTATTAATGAATTAAAACCAATAAACACCATGAAATGAGAGTAAATAGTTGATGGGTGTCACATCCACCATGGCGTTTACTCAAATCCCCTGTGCTGTGCCCAGCCCTAGGCTCTCTAACTGCACTTATATTACCATGGCTCTCACCTCTGCTGATGTCCCTGGTTCCGGTGGGGCACATGTGTCCGCGCTGTCACCGCGTGGTGACACCGGTGATGTGTGCTCTGACTCCATGCAGGGTATGAGTGGCGTGCCACCATGTGTGTTTGTGCCTGGTTAGCCCTGTGACTGAATGCCGGCGTTTGCGCAGCTGCGTACAATCCTGGCCGGCTGAAATCTGTCGCCCTCTCTGGCGGGCGCCATCTTGTTGGTTCCCTCAGCCTCTCATGTGCGGCTCCGCCTCCCCTGTCAATTGCCTGACCAATCGCTGCACAGTCCACCTGTTAAGTACTGACTGGCCGGGTTAGACCGGCAGTCAGTACAATGATGTCTAACCCTATGCATCATTGCTCCGGTCTGGCTCTGTATTTTCCACTACACTCCTGAGCGTCTTCAAGGAAGTCTTCCTGCTGGTCGTCAACTGCATCAAGTGCCACGGACTCCATTGCCGCCAAAGCGGATCCAGCAAGGTTAGCCCTCCAAAGGGGTATTACCTTGCTCCATATTTACATAGTTACATAGTAGGTAAGGCTGAAAAAAGACTTGCGTCCATCTAGTTCAACCTGGTATAGATATCCATTGCTGATTTGGTAGGTTCTGGTATTTTACAGACAAATTATATTTCTTATTTGTACCCATGGATGTTTTTCTCCAGTAAATGTTTGTCCAACTTTGCCTTGAACGCATTTAATGAGCCAGCCGTTACCACCTCTTTGGGAAGAGAGTTCCAGAGTTTGACTGTTCTGACCGTAAAGAAATTCTTTCTACTAGCTGAATGAAATCTTTTTTCTTCTAATCTATACTCATGCCCTCGCGTCCTAGATTCCTTTCTAGTAGAAAATAGGGTGTGTGACAGTTCCTTATATTGGCCCTTGATATACTTGTACATGTTGAGCATGTCCCCCCTTAAACGTCTCTTTTCTAATGTAAATAGTCCCAAATTGCTTAATCTCTCCCCGTAGCTTAAATTCTCCATTCCCCTAATAAGCTTTGTTGCTCGCCTTTGGACTTTTTCTAATTCTATGATGTCCTTTTTATAGTGTGGGGCCCAGAACTGTACTCCGTACTCTAGGTGAGGTCTCACCAATGCTTTATATAGTGGCATAATTACCCTTGAGTCCCTAGTTTCCATTCCCCTCTTAATACATGCCAGAATTTTGTTGGCCTTTTTTGTAGCTACATTACAATGGGCACTACATCCTAGATTGCTGTCTATTTGGACTCCTAGATCCTTTTCAAGTATGGAATTACCCAGTTCCTCTCCGCTAAGGTTGTAACTTGCACACTGGTTGTGTCTCCCAAGGTGCATAACCTTACATTTATCTACATTGAACCTCATCTTCCATTTTTTTGCCCACTCATCTAGAATTGCAAGATCATTTTGAAGCATGGTGACATCTTCTGGTGATTTGATGACTTTGCTAAGTTTTGTATCGTCCGCAAAGATGGATACATTGCTGAGTAACCCTATCCCAATATCGTTAATAAAAATGTTAAACAAAATGGGCCCCAAAACCGAACCCTGGGGCACTCCACTTAATACCGGTATCATATCTGATACGGCACCATTCACAACCACTCTTTGTTCTCTATTACATAGCCAATTCCCTACCCATCTGCAGATATTTTCACCCAATCCTAGGTTCTCCATTTTATTAATCAATCTCTTGTGTGGGACAGTATCAAATGCTTTAGCGAAATCTAGGAAAATCACATCTACAGCATTTCCATTATCGAGGTTTTTGCTAACCTCTTCATAGAACCCTAGCAGATTAGTTTGGCATGAACGATTTTTCATGTTGGTTAGTACTGAGTAGACGGTGATGATCTAAATATTCCTGGATTCCATCCCTTAAAAATCCTTCAAATAGTTTACCCACAATTGATGTTAAACTGTAATTAGCTGGATCTTCCTTTTTTCCTTTTTTGAATATTGACACTACCTCTGCTATTCTCCAATCTTTTGGTACTATACCTGACGATAGTGACTTGCTAAAGATATAATGTAGGGGGGTAGCTAGTTCATCCCTTAATTCCATTAATACCCTCGGATGAATCCCATCTGGCCCTGGTGACTTATTTGTTTTGAGTTTGCTTAGCCTCAGTATTATTTCTTTCGGCGTGAAATCCACAATGAGATCTGGCTTATTTGTCCCGTTTGTGGTAAATGTTCGTTCCACAGTCTGCTCTCCCTTAGTAAATACTGATGAGAAGAACTCATTTAACAGTTTTGATTTTCCCTTGTCCTCAGTAACACTTTTTCCACTAGTATCAGTTAGTGGGCCTATGTTTTCCTTAATTAAACGTTTACTATTTATGTATTTAAAAAACTTCTTTGGGTTGGTTTTGCTTTCAGTGGCTATGCACTCTTCACAGGGCCGGCCTTAGGCATAGGCAAGCTAGGCAATTGCCTAGGGCATTTGGAATGCCTAGGGGCATCAGCAGCTTCTGCTGATTAAAATGATATGCAGCATGCCTATATTCTGTGTGTGAGTGAGGCTGTATTTGCATATGAAATAGTGTATTCATGGAAATCACTGTAACATAGCATTCCATATGCAGGTACAGCCACAGTCGCACATAAAATATAGGCATGCCGCATATCATTTTAATCATCAGAAGCCCCTTGTGTGTGCTGGTCCCAACAATGCAAATAAGACGAATTTTCAGCAAAAAATGCACCCAACGTTAGCAGAACTGGCCAGGAGCAGCATGGCCTATTGAGACAAGATGTATGCGGAAACATCTGTTTCCAAGCAGAGGCAGAGGTTACAGTGTTAGTGGCTGTGTGAGTGCTGTCTGCGGGTGGGTTGGTTGTGCAATAGTGTTCGCATAAGTGTAAGGGGCATTATGTGTGTCATGTATAAATGCATTAATAATGTGCGACATATGTGTAACAGGCATTATGTGTGTCATGTGTATAAGGGCATTAATAATGTGCAACATATGTGTAAGGGGCATTATGTGTGTCATTATGTGTATGAAGGGCATTAATAAAGGTTGGCATAATGTGTAAGGGGCATTATGGTTATAAGGACATTAATAAGGGGCATTACTGTGTGGTATTATCAGGGGTGCCGAGAAAAAGGGGTAGGGGGTACAAATTACCCAGGCCAAAGTCTGATGGGAGGGCCCAGTTGGGGCCCCGGCCCCTTCCCCTTAATCAGCTCTTCTGCTCTGCCCAGCACACACTGCTTTGTGCTGAATTGCAGTGTGGCCATGGAGGTGGTTAAAATACACTATTTTCTCAGGATTTTTTTCTAAGGGAATAATGTGAGGAGTAATGTATATAACTAGGTAAAGTGGTACTACAGTGCGATGTAACGTGAATAAAGGACACCATCGCATGATATAATGTGAATAAAGTTGCACTACTGTGTGGCATAATTTGAACTGGGGGTAAAATTGTGTGGCCATGCCCCTTCCCAGCAAGAACACACCCCTGTTTGGGCCGCACACCAAATGTGTGCACTGTTTCTATTTAAAATATTGCGGGTAGGAGCACCAAAATGATGACTTTTATGATGAGGGTTGATGGTGCTGGGAAAGGGGAGCAGAGTCAGAGGCGGAACTAGTGGTGGTGCTAGGGGGCACCAGCCAAAATCTTGCCTAGGGCGTCATTTAGGCTAGGGCCGGCTCTGACTCTTCATATAATATTTTAGCTGCTTTGATTACCCCTTTACAAGTTTTGTTTGATTCTTTGTATTTTGCGAACGCCTCCTCATTCAAGTTATTTTTATAGAATTTAAAGGCTCTGGTTTTATTGTTGATAGCTGACCTTACTTCTTTGTCCAACCATGGTGGCTTTTTTTTGTTGAATTTACCTTTAGTTACTTTAGGAATGTATTCAATAGTTAGTGAATCAAGCACCTTTTTTAGAGTATCCCACATTTCCTCTGCATTTTTTCAATCCATAACCGTTTCCCACCCAATTCCTGTTAGGGCTTCCCTGAATAATTCAAAGTTCGCTTTTCTGAAGTTTAGTATTTTTGCAGATCCTTTTTGATGTAATTTACTGAAGTTGATTTCCAGTGAAACCATATTGTGATCACTATTCCCTAATTGTTCAATTACTTTTGTGTTTGAAACTAAGTCTGTGTTATTTGTTAATACTAAGTCCAAGAGCGCCTCATCACGAGTTGGAGTTTCTACCGTTTGTGTAATAAACTGGTCTTTAAGTAAGCTTAAGAACCCATTGTTTCTTGCTGATTTACCGGTTTCGTTTTCCCAATATTCCCGACGGTTATTTCCCACGGTCACCTCTGTTTGCAGTCACGATCCTATTCAGCAAGGACAAGTCTTCTTCATTTATATTCTTCATTATTCTTTCATCATCCAATCTTCATTCCAATCTTCAACCCAATCATCCAATCCTCAATCCAATCATCCAATCTTCAATCCAATCATCCAATCCTCAATCCAATCTTCAAACCAATCATCCAATACTCAATCCAATCATCCAATCTTCAATACAATCATCCAATCCTCAATCCAATCATCCAATCCAATCTTCCAATCTTCAATCCAATCCTCCAATCTTCAATCCAATCCTCCAATCTTCAATACAATCATCCAATCTTCAACCAATCATCCAATCTTCAATTATCCAATCAAATCCTTTTCATTCATTCTTCAACTCTTCAAGCAACATTACAATATTCTTTCAAGTACCAACCATCATCATATTCTACAATAACATTGGACTATTGACTTTACATTTGCATAATCTGCCATATATCATTTGTGCCATCAATATCATTGTCTTGCAATATCTTTATTAAACTAAATTCATTTTATCCTATTTGTTTCACTCCCTTCTGTCGTGGATGCAACCCCCATACGGTAAAGCACCTAGCCTCCGTTATTCTACAGCTGGTGCTTCTAAGAACGTGACAATGGGTTGTTAATGACTTGCGAGCAGGGCCGGCGCTACCCGCTCAGCAGAGGATGCAAAGCAGGGAGGCACCAGCCTGCATAGGCGCTCCCATTGCCTTTGCTATCCTGCCGCTGACGCTGCGCCTAGCCTGACGACTGTAGAAGGCAATCTGAGACTCTAGAAGGCAATCTGCCGCGCTGGCGGCTCCCTCCGTCCCCCGACTCCTCTCTCCTCGCCGTACTCACCCCTGGGCCCTACCCCTTGCCTGCCCGACAATCAATCGAGCCAGCTGAGCGGAGCTGAAAGGACAGCAGGGAGGCTGTGTAGAGCTGCATGTAGGTGGCGCTGCAGTGCACAGCTCTGAGTCCTCTGCTCTTCGGCAGTTCCAACTTCCTTCTACTCCGTGAGACAGTGACCACAGCACATGGGGCTGTTCAGTATTCAGGTGCGTGTACCCTGATGTGGGTGGTGGGGGCACCTTAAATAACTATATACAGTACTGGCCCAGGGAGCATTAGGATATCTTTGCAGCTGCAGGGCATTTCTATGATTGCTTGTGTGGTTTATTTGCTCTAATAACAAGTATGCTGTGTGTATGACTGTACTGTATATATACAGTTTGCTGTTTATGTGTCTTGTGTATGTTTATGAATATACTGTGTGTATGTTTGCCTACTGTATATGCCACGTGTGTGTTTGTATATGTATGGTACATGTGTGTGTATTTATGGTAGGTGGGCATGTATGCTCTGTGTGTATTTATGGTACTTTTATGCCCAGTGTGTATGTATGGTGCGTGTGCTTGTATACCCTGTGTGTATGTATTGTATGTACAGTATGAGTGCATGCCCTGTGTAAATGTATGTGTGAGTGTATGCCTTGTGTGTACATATTGTGTCTGTGTGCATGCATGCCCTGTCTGTATGTATGGTTTGTGTGCTTGCATGCCCTGTCTGTATGTATGGTTTGTGTGCGTGCATGCCCTGTCTGTGTGTATGGTGTGTGTGTGGTGTGTGTGGGTGCATGCACTGTCTGTGTGTATGGTTTGTGTGCGTGCATGCCCTGTCTGTATGTATGGTTTGTGTGCGTGCATGCCCTGTCTGTATGTATGTTTTGTGTGCGTGCATGCCCTGTCTGTATGTATGGTGTGTTTGCGTGCATGCCCTGTCTGTATGTATGGCTTGTGTGCGTGCATGCCCTGTCTGTATGTATGGCTTGTGTGCGTGCATGCCCTGTCTGTATGTATGGCTTGTGTGCATGCATGCCCTGTCTGTATGTATGGTTTGTGTGCGTGCATGCCCTGTCTGTATGTATGGCTTGTGTGCGTGCATGCCCTGTCTGTATGTATGGCTTGTGTGCGTGCATGCCCTGTCTGTATGTATGGTTTGTGTGCGTGCATGCACTGTCTGTATGTATGGTTTGTGTGCTTGCATGCCCTGTCTGTATGTATGGTTCAGGGGCGGATTGGCCATTGAAGTCACCGGGAAGTTTCCCGGGAGGCCGGCCGCCCCTGAGGCCGAAAAGTGCAGGTGACACTGAATCCAGGTCACAGGAGAATAACTGAATCCCCCAGTGCCCCATCGCGAATGTGAAGTGATGGTAGCAACTAGCACTGCAGGAAACAAGGGGCCGGCCACTGCGGAGTTATGGGTAGCAGTGGCCGGCCCGGAAGCAGTTTTAACAAGTACCTGCCCCTGTTCCTGTTTCCCAGCCAGCACGCATTTGTACCTGTAGACTGACTGAGGAGCATGGAGGCCAGCCGGAGTGATCACCAGCAGCAGCTCATCAGCTGGTGGAGCTGCAGCTGCGAACACACTGACAGCGGAGCTGCTGTAGGAGGATTGGGCTGCAGCACAGCATCAAAGGAGTCCTCCGTGACCAGTGGAGTCAGCAAGTGGAGGAGCAGAGAACCCCCTGCAGGACGCTCTTCCTGCTCTGCTTCCTGGCTGCTGTTCTTTGTGGCTGCTGCTGCCTGTCACACTGCATGACAGGCAGCAGTGCCAGCAACATAAGGCTGAGGTTGAATTCCTTCTCAGCCAACTCCCAACCCCCCTTTAACTATACGGCCACCAGTGTCAGCAGTGATTGAACAGATGGGCGGAGCCACACGGGATGAGGGGGCGGAGCTACAGTGGAGCACAGCAGGGCTGATGAAAGGAGAGGATGGGCTGCCAGACAGATTTTAAGGTAAAAAAAAGTGTGTGAGAGGGAGTAATCCTGTCAGCAAATGGTGTGGGGGATTCAGTATGAAATCCCGGCGGTCGGGATCCCGGCGTTCAAAATCCCGACGCCGGAATCCCGACCGCCGAAATCCCAACAAGGGGGGGACGTGGATCGCCCCCCCTTGCGGGCTCGCTTCGCTCGGCACGCTAATTTATTCTCCCTCCAGGGGTGTCGTGGACACCCACGGAGGGAGAAAGTGTCTGGATTTCGGCGGTCGGGATTCCAGCGTCGGGATTCTGAACGCCAGGATCCCGACCGCCAGGATTTAAACTGCATCCCAGTGTGGGCATTGTCCAGATGGAGCCATTCTCATTGCACCCATCCCCTGCACACCAATCGCCGCTGTGTGCTGGGTATTCTGGCATGTGTGCGTATCCGATGCTCCCCCCCATTCCCGGCACTGGACATGCGAGCATCCAAGATGCTTGCATGTCCACGTATGCAAAGGCTGAGACTGGGTCCATCTGTAAAAGCAGCATAGTACTGTCGGCAACTGGCGTGGGTATTAGGTATAAGCAGCGCTACTACTGTCTGCATCTGGTGTGAACGTTATGTATAAGCAGGGGCATAGGGAGGGCTGAGCCGGTGGAGCACAAGCTATGGGCGCTGACGGGGTACAGGGCGGCAGCGCGCACCGCAAATGATACCTGACTGTGTGCTGCTGCTGCTCGGCGCCTGCCCACCCACCCGGCTGCAGTTGCCCGCAAACCGAAATCTTCCCCCGCCCGTGACGGGTACTCCACTCCGTGCTCTGTCCTCCTGACGCCTTCCCAGGGCCGGGTTAACAATGGCAACCCTGAACCTGCAAAATAGGCCTAAGCATCCGCAGATGCCTTCACTGCTTATACAGGATTTTTTCTATTGCTTGCTGCTAGTACAGCAGACTGTCGTGTTCTAGGCCCCACCCCCTCTGGCACCAACAACACTCCCACCCGTCCCCAGCGCTGATGAAGGAAATACCGGCATCCATGCTCCCTGTGGCTCAGCGCCGCCTCCGCCGTCGCAACAAATGATGTCACACAGCTGCCAGCTCGATAACATCGGAGAGACTCTGCAGTACATCCCCAGGCCAGGACTGGAGCAGACAGCAGTCACAGGTTAAGCTGCTCCGTAACAGCGTAAATAGCAGCCACATGTTACACAGACTTAAGTGTGAAGTCCACTTTCACGGCTATTTAGCAGTGACTAGCTTGTCCTCAGCCTGGAGCATGGACTGATTACAGATGGGCAGTCTTCAAGGGGCCCTAGGCCCACACTGCAGTAATTATTTCCCCAGCCTGCAAACTCTACCTAGCTGACAGCAGGGCAAAACACAGTGGGGGGGGAGCCTAATGTCTGAAGTGCCCGCCCCCTCCAGAGACCTGTGCTGAAGCTTAAGTAGATTGTTAAGGTAGTGTCCCTTCCTTCCTCTGTTTCTCCCTCTCTCCCCTGCCCCTCCCCCCTCCTTCTCTCTCCCTGTCCCCCATCTCTCCCTCACTCTCTCTCTCCCTCTCTCTCCCTCTCTCTCTCTCCCTCCCTCCCTCCCTCTCTCTCTCTTTGGGGTCCATTCATTATTGGACCGCATTTGCAATGGGATCTGTGTGGCATTTACCACCCAGGATCGCAGTGCAATATGCAATCCTTTGTGTCCTGCAGACACAGGGACTCAGAAAGGAACCCGTCCCTGCGCTTTTCATCGTTGGGTGCCGGCCCGAGTCTGTACATGCACGGTTAGCACTGACCCACGACCGACCCTGCTTCCTGCGGGGCAGTGCGGTCTGTAGCCCATGGGCTACCGCCATCTCAGAGTGGCGGTAGCCCCTGGACCCACTGTGATGCTGCCCAATGTTGATACATTGGGAAGCTTCGCATCCACCATAGTAACTTACGGAGCAGGAGGGACCGCAGCAGGGATCGGAGATTCCTGTTGCGGTCCCGCCTACATATATTCTTGTGATACTTAATATGTGCTGCTAAGGGATGTAGCCGCATATATTATATGATAAATGGGTCCTTGTCTCTTCAACAGCACAGGTGATACCCGCCACTGCTGGCACCGAGAGGGGAGAGACCAAGCGCTACCTGCAGTACAGCACAGGAAACCCACCACTGAACAGGACATCCAGCGCCAAACAGAAAATCAGTCCAGCTCCAAACATTGCCGGCACCCCTTAGCAGGAGACCCGGCACTACTGCCAGTGTACAAGAGACAAGTCACTGCTGGTGATGAAAGGGAGAATGGGAAACCCAGCGCTAACGGCTGGTAAATGGAAGACCCGTCACTGCTGATGCTGTTGAGAACGAGACCTGCCACTGCCAGAGGTACACAGTGCCACTTGTACGGGGGGAATTAGAAGGGACAAAATTATGCCCGTCAAAACCCTTTCAGACCAATGCTCTTCATCCTCCACCTCTCTCCTTTCCCTGCTTGCCCCACTGCCTCACCCCCCCCTACCCCTCTATCTCTGTCCCTATCTTAGTTCCCCTCCCCCTCTCTCTCACCTCTCTCCATAATGTTTTTCATTCCCCCACCCCATCGCTCCCTGTACCCTTTTCTCTCTCCTTTTTTCTCTCTATCTCTCCTGTAATCTGTCACCCACCCCCTCTCTCCCCTGCTGTTTCTCTACTTTTTGTCTCCCCCTGCCCCTCTCTATCTCCTGTTCTTTTCCCCTTCCCCCTTCTCTTTCTCTCAACCCTATCTCATTCCCCTCCATCTCACCTCTCTTTATAGCTCTTTGTCTTGCCCTCTTTATCTCACTGACACACACTCTCTCTCTCCTTGACACGCGCTCTCTCCCTGACACTCACTACCTATCACTGTCTCTCCTCCCTCTCTATCTCCCTCTGACACATTTTCTTAATCCCCCTCACTCTCTCTCCCTGACACACTCTCTCCTGCTTGCTCCCCCTCTCTCCTTGATAACTTATCTCCCTTACTCACTATCCTCTCTTTCTCTCATTGGGGCCCATTTATCAAACCATATTTGCGGCTAAATCCCCGAAAACACCAGTTTTCGGGGTTTAACAGCAAATATTAAGTATCTCCTAAATGTATCAAAGGGGGACCGCAGCAAGGATCTCCGATCCCTGCTGTGATCCCCCCTGTACCACCGCCGGCCGCATCCCCCATAGGTTTCTATGGGGGATGCGAAGCTGCCCGATGTATTAACATTGGGCAGCCCGGCTTCGCATCCCTGGGCTATCGCCATTCTGATATGGCGATAGCCCATTGCAGCCTATGGCTGCGGGATTGCACTGCCGAGCTGGGCAGTGTGGTCGTGGGGTCAGCACATAACAGCACACCCCCCGACTTCCGGCTCTGGGTATCGGAGGGACGGGCTCCTTTCGGAGCCCTGTCCCTGCGTCCCCATAATGATACATCCCGGCGGTTTTAAAAGCAACTGCAATGCAATGCCCGGCGATGTCACCACGCCGGCATCGCACATGAATGATAAATGCGCCCCATTGTCTCTTGCACTGACTCCCTCTCTCTCACTGACACCCTCTGTCTATCTTTCTTGCAGTGACACCCTTTTTCTCTTATTCACTCCTCTCTCTCACTGACACCCTCTCTCTCTGACACCTACTTTCTATCTGTCTCTTGCTCTCTCCTTATCCCATTTCCCCCTCGCCTTTGTTCCATCTTTTTTTCTCTCTCTCTCCCTGACACCCTTTCTCTCTGACACTATCTTTCTCTCTTTCCCCCTCCCCCCCCCCTTTTCTCTATCTCCCTGACACTCTTTGTCGTTCACTCCACTCACTTTTTCTCTTGTGCCCCTAAGGGGACAGTGCTGGGGTTCAGAGTCAACTTTATTAAAGGCTGGGTACTGTACAGTGAAGCGATGTGTACCCAGCGAATATGATGACAGATTGGAACCTGGGTACACATTGAGCAATGTTAATGAAGGATGGAATGATCACGGTTCTGTCCTTAATTAGTCCCTGGTGATATTGTCAATTTTGATGTGCAACACAACAAACCTAACGACATCATTAGCAACCGCAGGCATTGCATATTGGGCATACAGTATACACTGCTTGATGTTCCCTGTTGTGAGCAATTTGACGAAACCCTCTAAGTAGAGGGGAGGGTGATTGAGGTGTGTGAAGAAAGGTAAGTGGGACACAGACCACCCCCACATATCAGTAGTCACACCCCCTGTGGCGGCACAGTCAGTAATAGGCCTTTTATAAATTTCAGCTCCAGAGCCTTAATCTTGCACTGCTCCTGCCCACCCACCCGGCTGCAGCCGCCCGCAACATGGCAACTGATGTGGGCGTTGCATATAGGCAGTGCTACTACTGTCGGAAACTGGTGTGGGCATTACATATAGGCAGCGCTACCACCATCGGCAACTGGTGTGAGCGTTATGTATAGGCAGCAATACTACCGTCGGCAACTGGTGTGAGCGTTATATATATATGCAGCGCTACTAGTGTTGGCAACTGGTGTAAGCATTATGCATAAGCAACGCTACTCCTGTCTGCATCTGGTGTGGGTGTTAAGCAGCACTACTACTGTCGGCAACTGGTGTGGGTGTTAGGTATAAACAGCGCTACTACTGTCGGCAACTGGTGTGGGCATTATGCATCGTTACTTCTGTCGGCAACTGATGTGGACATTAGTTATAAGCAGCGCTACTACTGTCTGACACTGGTGTGAGCATTCGCTAAAAGCAGCCCTACTACGGTCAGAAACTGGTGTGAGCATTAAGTAAAAGCAGTGCTACTACTGTCAGCAACTGGAGTGGGCATTGGGTTTAAGCAGTGCTACTACTGTCGGAAACTGATGTGGGCATATGTATAGGCAGCGCTACTAGTGTCAGCAACTGTTGTGGGCATTACATATAATCAGCCCTAAGACTTTCTGCAACTGGTGTGGGCGTTACGTATAGTCAGCGCTACTACTGTGGCCAATAGTGGGCATTACAGTAGGAGCAAGTTTCATCTTTGCTCCTTTGTCCATGGCTAGCCATGGCTATTCTATTGTTCTCAGCTGCAATACAATACGTATTGCAGCTGAGAACAATAGAATAGCCATGGTTAGCCATGGCCAAAGGAGCAAAGATGAAACTTGCTCCTACTGTATGTGTAAGAGGCACAACTACTGTGGACATAATGTGTGTGTGTGTGTGTGTGTGTGTGTGTGTGTGTGTAAGGGTTCTACTACTCTGGGCATTATATGTATAAGCAGCGCAACTACTGTGGACATTTTTTGTAATGGGCACTACTGTGAATCGTAATGTGAATAAGGGGCACTAGGTGCTGTGCAGGGCAATAACTAGGTGTGTGCCAGTGGTGCCTTGCCCATTTGCACTGTGGGTACATCATGTGGTCCAGCAGCTGCAGTTATTGATTGCCTGTCGGACCAAAAGCTCTGATTGGCTCAAAAGCTGGGGCCATATTTGAAAATCAATTCAGTGCCTCTGCAGGCTCTGCTGGGCTCAGGGCTAGACAGGATTGGATTACACAGTGAGCAGTACTGAAAGCATACTGCAATACGCACTTCTCTGGGCATTGTGAAAGGGGCACTACTGGTGGTATTATGTGTATAAGCACGAGTACTTGGGACATTACGCATAGCATAATGTCATATGGGCATTAAAGGGTTCAGCATATTGTGTAAGGGGAATTACGGTGTGTGGCAAAAAGTGTAATGGGCATTACGTTGTGTGGCATAATGTGTAAGCACATCACAATGTGTGGCATAATGTGAAATAGGCAGTAATGTGTGGCATAATGTGCATGTGGCATTACCGCGTGTGCCATAATGTATAATGGGCATATTGGTACTGTTACGTTAAGTTTTTTTTTCACTTTGTTGAAACTTTTTATAAGCATCTCCTTGTCATATTGCTTATATACCGAATCCACCCTTGATTGTACACCCGATGCAGCTAGCGATCAACCTGATTGACAAAAACTCCCACTTCGGACTCTGAGAACCACACATAACGGAGGGATGATGATACAGAGGTTTGGAACTTGAGTGAAGCACATACTTTCGGGTATAGTGCTCTCCATGGAACCACCTGTGGAACGCATCCTTCCGGTTACTATGCGTCCAAGTGACTCGAGCCGTAGAGACAGAAGTGAAGTCATCGGGCTGGACATGGGCGCAACGCTGCACCAGGTGAGTGTGATCTTCACTGTTTGTAAGCCCTATTTAAGGCAGCTTGTTTTACACTTACTGACCAAAAAAAATAAAGATTTGAAACGTTGAAATCTAATACAGTTTGGTCTATTTATTTACTGAAAAAACGTGTGAGTGCCGTCCTGCTTCCTGCTCCATATTGACTGTTTTCAACAAACAGCCTGGGAAAGGCACTGGGGTATTATTTCTGTCAAAAATGGTGTGCCGGCCATATCAAAAAAGCTGGATGGCACTCCCAAGATTTTGTAATACTGCACGGCGGCCATAGGCGAATCTAGGGGGTGGTCCGGGGGTGCACAGGACCACCCATTAGCCCATTTTGTAGCTGAGGGATGGAGCTTTCCAACGAGCCCAGCCCTGTGTCTCTAGCCCCCTGGGAACCGGAGATACGACCAGGCAAAGTTGGAACATTTTCCCTATAGGATAACATGGGACCCGCTAATTCCGACCCCCACCCAGTTAAACGGCTGCCAGTTCCCCCTTCTGCATCACTGAAGCTCGAGGTTGATCTCAGTCGAACCCAAATTGCTGGGCCTTCAATCTGATACCAGGCTGGATCCATATGGGTTAATTGGTTCCAGGCATATTGAGGTTAAACAGTTTTTTTTTTTTTTTCATTTCTTAAATGTATTTTTATGACTGTTTATGTTCTTTGAGGGCAGATTTCTCTGTAACCAAACAGCCCAGTTTCATGGGACCAAAATCATTCGAAGCCAACTCAAAAGTTCTTCAATATGATACTGATCTCATGTAAATGGGTCAGTTGGTTCCGAAGATATAGCTGGTTGGTTAAAGGGGGGTAGGGAGAGGGAAGTGGTTGTCTCTCCCCCTCACACCAGAAAGTGCAGGGACTAGGCTGGTGTATAAGGTGTCAGCCTGGGAATGTCCCTGCATGATCCTGGGACCATATTCCCGGGTAAATCCCTGAATTTTCTGTTGTGAAAGGGGTATTATTTCAAACAGCCGTGACCTGCAGTGCTCTAAACACAGCCGGGCAGCCCCCTGCTCTCTGCCCAGCTGTCAATGACTGTCACCCCTGCAGCTTCCACTCCAATTCTTCTTCCCGCTTTCACCTCAGCCTCCCCTCCCCCCCTTTTAATCATGTGGTGCCGGCGCCCGGCGTGCTCCCCCGACATCACGCACAACAACAGCGCGCACAATATTTCAAATGTCCACTCGGATAGAGGGGACACCAGGAGGGGAGTGGGAGCGTGCTCTGCGCTGCGATCTGCTCCTCTCCCCATAGAAGCAGCTGCACCGCTCTCCATCTGCAGCAGCAGTGAAGGCTCATATAAAAATTTACAGTAAGTGGCACTTTTGGGGGCATTATTAAGGGACGCTACAAGTAGCGGTATGTGGGGGCATTATGCATAATGTGTGGCTTAATGTGTAAGGGTCATTATGGTGTGCAGCATCATGTGTAAGCGGCATTATGTGTGCTGCATCATGTGTAAGGGACATTATGTGTGCAACATCATGTGTAATGGGTACTATGGTGCGCGGCATCATGTGTAATGGGTACTATGGTGTGTGGCATCATGTGTAATGGGTACTATGGTGTGCGGCATCATGTGTAATGGGTACTATGGTGTGCGGCATCATGTGTAATGGGTACTATGGTGTGCGGCATCATGTGTAATGGGTACTATGGTATGCGGCATCATGTGTAATGGGTACTATGGTGCCATCAAGCAAGAACCCCCTAGCAATGAGCACGTAGGTAAGCAGCACTTATGTGGCAAATATGTAATGGGCATAACGGTTTGTTATATAGTATGTAATGGGCATCATGATGTGTGGCACAATGTGTAATGGGCATTATGGTGTGTGGCATTACGGCGTGTGGCTTTATGTGTAATGGGTATTACAGAGTTTGCTAAAATGTGTTATGGGCATTACTGTGTATGGTCTAAAGTGTAACACCACACCCCTTTGTGTGATGCCACGCCTCCTTCCCACGAGGCCACGCACCTTTTTGCCGCGCGGCTTCGCCGCGCTAAGGTCCCCCTGTGGTTATGTCTAGATTTGGGACCACCCATTACCATAATTCTAGATTCGCCTATGACGGCGGCAGATTCAAGAAATAAAAGTCAAACACCAAGCTAGTGTGTCAACGTTTCGGGCAAAGCCCTTTATCTTTGTCTTGAACATGTTCCCCCTCCCTGAGAAGTGCTCTCCATCCTCCCATTGTTCAGAATTAAACATGGGCTGAAAACTTTATATACATATTTTTAAGTATATGTATTCAAAGTAATCAGCCCTGTTTCCTGCAGTGTCCGTGGCTGAATTGCTTGGGCGTTGCAACACTAATGATTAGGTAGAAACACTGATAGTACTGATGTAGTAACCCCGCCTACTGCTATGCTGGCCCTGCCCATTTTGGTTTGGTGCCGCCCACATGAGGCCGCTTCCAGAAATTTTCCAGGGCCACTTTTGGTCCCCAATCCGCCCCTGGTATGGTTTGTGTGCGTGCATGCCCTGTCTGTGTGTATGGTGTGTGTGTGGTGTGTGTGCGTGCATGCACTGTCTGTGTGTATGGTTTGTGTGCGTGCATGCCCTGTCTGTATGTATGTTTTGTGTGCGTACATGCCCTGTCTGTATGTATGGTTTGTGTGCGTGCATGCCCTGTCTGTATGTATGGTTTGTGTGCGTGCATGCCCTGTCTGTATGTATGGTGTGTGTGCGTGCATGCCCTGTCTGTATGTATGGTTTGTGTGCATGCATGCCCTGTCTGTATGTATGGTTTGTGTGCGTGCATGCCCTGTCTGTCTGTATGTATGGTTTGTGTGCGTGCATGCCCTGTCTGTATGTATGGCTTGTGTGCGTGCATGACCTGTCTGTATGTATGGTTTGTGTGCGTGCATGCCCTGTCTGTCTGTATGTATGGTTTGTGTGCGTGCATGCCCTGTCTGTATGTATGGTTTGTGTGCGTGCATGCCCTGTCTGTATGTATGGTTTGTGTGCGTGCATGCCCTGTCTGTATGTATGGTTTGTGTGCGTGCATGCCCTGTCTGTATGTATGGTTTGTGTGCGTGCATGCCCTGTCTGTATGTATGGTTTGTGTGCGTGCATGCCCTGTCTGTATGTATGGTGTGTGTGCGTGCATGCCCTGTCTGTATGTATGGTTTGTGTGCGTGCATGCCCTGTGTGTGTGTGTGTGTGTGCGTGAGTGTGTGGATGCCCTGCGGGTATATATGGTATGTGTGCGTGTATGACCTGTGTGTACATATTGTGCATGCATGCCCTGTGTGTATGTATGATGTGTGCTTGTTGGCCCTGTGTGTATGTATGTATGTATGTATGGTACTTATATGCCTAATGTGTATGTATGGTGCGTGTGCTTTTATAACCTGTATGTATGTATGTATTCTATGTGTGTATGTGTGCATGCATGCCCTGTGGGTATATATGGTATGTGTGCCTGTATGCCCTATGTGTATGTATTTTGTGTGCTTTCAGCAGCCAATTTGTTAGTAGCAGGGTAAGCGATGGAGAGTACAAGCCAGAGCACTATGTCGCAGGAGAAAACTGCAGGTAACCTGTTAGCACTAGTCAAAACGCCGGAGAAGTAAAGTCAGGTAGTGTGGAATCTCCTTTACAATATGCTCACCCTCCTTGATGAATGGTTACGGAGGGGCGGGGAGCCCGATGTCACGATGGCTCAACCCAGTGCTCACGATGTATTGGCGTCCGTACCTTTAATTCCAGTAAAGGGCAGCAGGGGAAGACGCCGTGTAAACGGCTGGTGCAGGCGGCTGTAGGCGCTGAGTGTAGCTTATGGAGTTTAGCAGCGGCAGTCCGTGTAGTAAGCCGGCTCCGTATACACGACATCGTGACCTCAGGAAGGGATTACCCCTGCTACTGTATGGCTGGTGCCTCAGTCCTCAGTCTCCTCCCTCTACTTCCCACTCCCCTGTATCAGGTCCTCCCATGCCCTATGTATGCGCCTATGTACAGACAGAGTCCCAGTGCCCCTATAAAAATGTCCCCCTTAATAGAGGAGTGAGGCACTTGAGTGCCTTCTGCGCCTTTGTCAGGGTGCCTAGCGCTACCAGGAAGTGCTGATTCCAGGAGCGCTGGCATGCTGTGCCTCTGCATCCCCAGGAATGTAACTCCCCTGGCAACATGCATGTAAACCACCAAAGCAACTAGCGTGTAGCAATCATAAAGCCCCTGGAGAGGAGCAAGTAATCCCTGGCAACGAGCATTTAACTCCTGGCAATGAGTGTGTAGGTAAGCTGAACTTATGTGGCATAATATGTTATGGGCATAACGGTGTGTGGCATGTCTAATAAACATTACAGTGTGTGCGGCATAACGTGTAATGGCCATTATGGTGTGTGGTATAATATGTAAAGGGCATTACGGTGTGAGACATAATGTGTCATGGGCATTATGATGTGCGGCATAAAGTGTAATGGACATTATGATGTGCTTACTGCTGGTGCAGTATTTCTATAGAAGATCTATCGAGCGCAGGGTGTCTAAGGGCTCTACCTGGCACAGCGTGCATAAGGAGCTCTAGCTGGAACAATGTTCATAAGTGGCACAGTGCGCACTCGCCCTGTATTCAGTGTGTGTGTGTGTGTGTGTGTGTGTGTGTGAGTGTGTATGTATGTATGTATGTATGTATGTATGGGTGGCAGGAGGTACAGGGACCTAATTCCTTTTCTGGCACAGGGAACCAAAATGTATAGTTACTACACTGATGCTACTGGGCACATGATGTGGCACTACCGGCATTATATAGCTTTTTTTCAGCATTCAGATTTGTTACTTGCTGTCTCTTTCTAAAGTATAGGAGGGAGCAAATTTATAGTTTGCAGGAGGGCGCCGAACACCCTAGCACCGGCCCTGCTTGTGAGCGCATTCGTGCTGGGGTGTGTGAATCGCCCGCAGACCGTATTCCCTCGGCCACCCACTGGATATCCGAGTAAAGAGGCTAAGTTACGTGCGAACACTTTAGCGTATGTGTAGTGTAACGCCACTCCACTCCCCTTTATCTTTGGATGGGAAAGAATGGGTTTGCGTGGCTTAAAGGCGTGCCTTCGCTGGCCGTGTGCGAGTGGGTGCCTTTCGTTCCCCGGCATGCAAATGTGTGTCCCAGTGAATGAACCTGAATAAGGCCCAATGTGCATGTGCAAAAGCCATCTGCACATGCGAAGGGGTAACCCAAACCTACTGCTGTTTGCTAAACACTGAATGTGTGTTTTACCCCCTCACTGAATGCTAAAGGGGTTATGACAAATTGTTGAGCCCTCAGTACTGTAGTAAACTTATAAAAGGGCAGATATGTCACTGACAGTAGGGCTTCACTCTGTACATCAATGAGACACTTCTGGTAGTTTCACTACATTCAGGATTAGCCAGAAATAATTGATCTATACTAAACATAGATCATGGCAATAAATGTACAACCACAATCCTTATTTTGTTATCGTACTATTAGCGCTATCGTTTTTGACTCCAACCATCCATGTGAAGTCTGAATACTGTGGGCCACTATGTGCATATTGCCTTAGAAAGGCATATTGAAAAACACAGCCATTGTTGCACAGATAGAGGAGCACATTACACCAGTGATAAAAGATCATTGTGATAACACCTTCCAGTTTAATTAACACAAATTCCATTTTAATCAACAAAGTTGACAAAGTGAACATTAAAATTATTTTCCTAATAGTGAACTGACTAAAAAATAACTGCACGACACAGTATGTTAAAAAGAAGAGGTGACACCCCAGAGGAGGAAGATGGCATTGGGGTACTTATATATTAGGCGCGCTGCTAATACATAAGTACCCTAATGCCGAGGACCGAATTTGGGATTTGACAATGAATGAAGTGGATCCATACTTATGGCCATTGAATTCCATATGATTACACCAACATCTATAATAATAATAATAATAATTATAATAATAATAATAACAATAATATTTCCCCATTTTACTTCCATATCACTAATATTTATATAGCACAATCTTTTAATTTACTGTATTAATTAATTCATTCATTGTTGGTACCTGAATATGGTACAGTACATTAATCCTTTGTGTGCCAATGCCGCTGTGAGAGATCCTCAAAATATCCACTAAAAATGCCAGCGCCGCTCACAGCGATTGTTCTTTTTTTGGGTGCAAGATTTAACTAAACTTCCATTAATTGACGTGGCGTAATTTGTATTTATTTATACTACAGGAACAGTCGCTGTGAGCGATGCCGGTATTTTTAGCGAATATTTTGAGGATCTCTCACAGCAACCTTGGCGCCCAAAGGGTTAAAATGTAGTTACATGCCAGTTACCTGGTATCATGTGCAGTAACCTGGGAAATATTTGTCAGTGTGAAAGGGTATTATGCTGAAGCCCTGAAAATCTGACCTGTTGGAGAGGCATCCGGACTGGAGTGGAGAATCATTGCTCTTTGTAAGTGCAGGAAAAAATAAATTGTAATTGCAGCTGTGAGTTTTAAAAGGAGTCTGCTGATACCCATATGTAGCGCCCAATGACCCCCTCAGGTTACCAATACCTGGATAGTGGCAGCTGCTCTCCAATCACAGCAATCAAGGCAAAGACGTCAGCAGGTATGAAAAATGCTAATTCGTGGAGGGCAGCTTGTCACCTGAATATTGTATCGCCGCTGTTCTGCAGCTTAAGCTGGGCACTCACTATGCAATTATCTGCCAGATTGGGGTACCCAGGTCAGTTTGTGGAATTTTAGGCACATTTTGTTTATCTCTGTCCCATCTTACCATCTGCGAGATCTACGATTGGGAACATTACTCTGTGCCTAGTGCAGGAACGCACCTCTGCGGCGTGGCAAGCCAAGCAGTACACTAATTGGGGTATTATGTGCTCAAACCTACAGTTTGACACCCCCCAAAATAAAAAACTTTGTGTTGAGGTTTTAATGTGTTGACTTTTTCTGTCATCCTTTTTCACATGTCGACTAATTACCTACCTAGACACAGTAATCCTTTGCTGATGACTTTTGGAACCGCACCCGCAGCTTGGACAGATGGTCTGCCAGATAATTGTATAGTGTGTGGGCCCAGCTTTAGCTATGGCTGGAGGCTACTGTCTGCAGTGTTAATCACACTGTAATAATTTATGTTGTACTGCTTTAGCCAGAATCACTTGAAAGGCAAAGCTAAGTTGGTTTTGTCTGGTAAATTGGTACTTATATGTTAGTTGGACGCCCACTATAGTTAGTACGCTCATACCCCCACTCTCCATGTCGTGTTGATTTTATACAGTGTGGGGAGCGCAGCGAGCCACCGAGCCTGAAGTGTGGCAAGCCCCGCGAGGGGACATGGAAAACTAAGCAAATAGCTTAGTGGGTGCCCAACTAACATATAAGTACCGGTAAATTATTCCCTCTTTATAAATCAGGTAGAAAAACACAGAATCCTGCGTCTCGCATTCTTGCATTTCTCCGTACAGCGGTGTAAAAGATGCTTGTCCCCACATTACTGTTATAATTAGTGGTGGTCAACGATTGAAATTTTTAAGCGCATGAAATTTTTGCAATTAACTACGATTAATCGCACTGATAGTCACTTAAGTGCCGCTTACCAAAAACTTGTTGCCAGGTGGGATTACATGCTTGTTGCCATGGTAGGATCCATGCTTGCCAGGGGTTTCATGCTTGTTGCCAGGGGAGGTTTACTTGCTTATTGCCAGGGGAGGTTTACTTGCTCGTTGCCAGGGGGGATTTACTTGCTCCATGCCAGGGGGGGGGGGGGGGTGGTTACTTGCTCTCTGCCAGGGGTTGCATGGCCACAGTGCTCCCAGAATCCGCACTTCCGGGTAGCGCTGGGCACTCTGCACTTCCCAGGCAAACGCTAGAGGTGAAGGAGCACCTATAGCGTCTGTCTTCTTCATAGCGGTGGCCATTTTTGGAGGGGCACAGCGGAGACCCTGTGCCCCTCCAAAAATGAGCTATATTGTACATGCTATTGTCCAGTGTTTACACATTGAGCAATGAACAATTAGCATGCCCAAGGGTTGTTATTGACACCCTCACCCTGTTGCCTGTACATGCATGCCAGTCTGCCCAGTACTATTGCATCACGCCAATCTCCTAAGAAAAGCTATTCAGTACTATATTCTACCTAACGGCTCCCACAACCTCGTACTAACTACAACAGTGATGGCTAACCTTGACACGCCAGCTGTTGTTGAACTACACATCCCAGCATGCCCTGCATCAGTTTTACTATTTGGCCATGCTAAAACTGATGCTGGGCATGTTGGGATGTGTAGTTCAACAACAGCTAGAGTGTCAAGGTTAGCCATCACTGAACTACAATAACCAATTTGCTTGGGAAAACAAAGGGTCTTCCAGATCATCTCCACAAAATCTCCGTTGCTTAGGGAAGATGGAAAACAACTAACCAGAAAAATTGTCCAACTAGCAAACCGGCTGCCTCCGCAATATGTGCACTTCAAACGGTGCCTGGCTAATCCATACGAGTAACAATATGTAGTCATCTTTCTAGGTTTTTATTTTAATTTTATTAGAATAGCTCAAGATCCACATCAATGTCCCTTGGTTGCAGACACCAGTCTATCATACAGCACAACTGCCTATG
Organism: Crinia signifera; assembly: GCF_055691185.1. NCBI lineage: Eukaryota > Metazoa > Chordata > Amphibia > Anura > Myobatrachidae > Crinia > Crinia signifera. Next base: position 157,034 of record NW_028142785.1, on the reverse strand, counting down.
TAATCTGAGGCCTCAGGTCTGCAGCAGTACTGATTATGTCACTTGCAAGGTCGCCAATCACAGCTTTGGCTGTAGCTGTTGCCGTGGGATACAGATGATGCTCTTGTTCTTCCTTAGGTCAATTAATTTGCTGTTGGTGATATTCTGCTGTGAGTGCCACCCAGTGGTAGAAATTGGGAACAGCTGCTAATCAGTCCTATCAGTGTTTCAAATACAGGCCAGGCACTGCATGCCACCGGGCAACTGGGGTAGTAGTCTCTGGCTCTGAGTCTCTCTCTTTTGTTCCTATTGGATAAAGAACAGAACAATAAATCCCCTACTTAGATAATAGCGGTACACATTTCCTCTGTAGCATATCCTAATAGTAAAACTGTGGGCATGCTGGGATGTGTAGTTCCACAACAGCTGGAAGACCACATACCTACCAACTGTTTTGATAACAGCGGGACAGTCCTGCTAAGTGGACACTGTCCTACCGGCAGGTTGCAGTGTTCTACGGATAGGGGGCGGGGACAGTTGGGGGGAGCCTAGGATTACTTCTGCTTCGGTGATCACTAAATAGATTATGCACACATGCACGAGGCATCTACATAACATGTCCCCAGTAGTGCCAGTTACATAACATGTCCCCAGTAGTGCCAGTTACATAACATGTCCCCAGTAGTGCCAGTTACATAACATGTCCCCAGTAGTGCCAGTTACATAACATGTCCCCAGTAGTGCCAGTTACATAACATGTCCCCAGTAGTGCCAGTTACATAACATGTCCCCAGTAGTGCCATTTACATAACATGTCCCCAGTAGTGCCATTTACATAACATGTCCCCAGTAGTGCCATTTACATAACATGTCCCCAGTAGCGCCAGTTACATAACATGTCCCCAGTAGCGCCAGTTACATAACATGTCCCCAGTAGCGCCATTTACATAACATGTCCCCAGTAGTGCCAGTTACATAACATGTCCCCAGTAGTGCCAGTTACACAACACGTCCCCAGTAGTGCCAGTTACACAACACGTCCCCAGTAGTGCCAGTTACACAACATGTCCCCAGTAGTGCCAGTTACACAACATGTCCCCAGTAGTGCCAGTTACACAACATGTCCCCAGTAGCGCCAGTTACACAACATGTCCCCAGTAGCGCCAGTTACACAACATGTCCCCAGTAGCGCCAGTTACATAACATGTCCCCAGTAGCGCCATTTACATAACATGTCCCCAGTAGCGCCAGTTACATAACATGTCCCCAGTAGCGCCAGTTACATAACATGTCCCCAGTAGTGCCAGTTACATAACATTATTATTATTATTATAATTTTATTTATAAGGCGCCACAAGTGTTTCGCAGCGCCGTACAAAGGAACAATACAGGGAGACAAAGCTTGGCATAACATTGAATAAATAACAAAAATAAAGTACAAATAGAGAGCGCCACAGATCAATACACATTACAGCTTAAATGTAAGTAGTGAGGACTCAATCAACATACAACTAGAGGCTTGAGGCCAATGATGGAGAGGAGTATGCGGACAAAGATGGTCACTGAGTGTTGGAGTATAGGAGAGCTGTGAGTGAAATGTGAAGAGAAGTGGGCTTTGACAACAGGAAGGAAGAGGGCCCTGCTCAGAGGAGCTTACAATCTAGTAGTAATAACATGTCCCCAGTAGTACCATTTACATAACATGTCCCCAGTCGTGCCCGTTAAAAAACATGTCCCCAGTAGTACCAATTACATAACATGTCCCCAGTAGTACCAATTACATAACATGTCCCCAATAGTGCCCATTACATAACATGTCCCCAATAGTACCAGTTACATAACATGTCCCCAGAAGTGCCCTAGTTACATAACATGTCTCAAGTAGTACCATTTACATAACATGTCCCTAGTCGTGGCAGTTACATAACATGTCCCCAGTAGTGCCAGTTACACAACATGTCCCCAGTAGTGCCAGTTACATAACATGTCCCCAGTAGTGCCAGTTACATAACATGTCCCCAGTAGTACCAGTTACATAACATGTCCCCAGTAGTACCATTTACATAACATGTCCCTAGTCGTGGCAGTTACATAACATGTCCCCAGTAGTGCCAGTTATATAACATGTCCCCAGTAGTGCCGGTTACATAACATGTCCCCAGTAGTAGCAGTGCCAAAGGGCTGAAAGTGTAACCGTTTGTGACATCACCCCTCTTTGTGACATCATCACACTGTCTGTGACATCATCACACTGTCTGTGACATCATCACACTGTGACATCATCACACTATATATATGGGCATAGGCTGAGCTATGACCATATATGGGCATAGGCTGAGCCTAACAGGGTATAAATAAGGGTGCCCAGACTGCTGGACCTCATTTTGCTGCAGCCTCTCGACAAGATAAGTCACAGTCTAGAGAAGTCAAAGCAGAGAAGCTAACATGCCGGTCTCTCAAGGGCCAGCCACACCATCCCGGCCTCAGTATCGGCCTGTGGCACCAAAACATGTTGTGCGAAGGCAGCCAACATCTGAGCAGGCCAAGCTGGCGACATCTGGGCCAACATCTGAGCGGGTCAAAGCGGCGACCCAGGTCAAGGCCAAGCCGCCGAGCACATTTCATTACAATGTGTACAGTCTAGGGCCCTCTTCCTATATAGACACACACAAAAAAACAAAGCTGGCAGAACCAATCAAGCCAAAAGCCCCGGTCAAACCAAAGCTGGCAGAACCAGTCAAGCCATTGAGCCCCCCTCCTTACAGGGTGTGCAGTCTAGGGCCCCCCTCTTGCTATATAGACACATTCAAACCAAAGCTGGCAGAACCGGGCAAGCCTAAGCTGGCAGCCCCGGTCAAACCAAAGCTGGCAGGCCCTGTCAAGCCAAAACCTGCAGCCCCGATCAAGCCTAAGCGGGCAGCCCTGGACAAGCCAAAGCTGGCAGACCCAATAAAGGCCAAACCAACAAACCTGGTCAAGCCAAAGCCTGCAGCCCCGGTCGAGCAAAAGCTGACAGACCCAATCATGGCCAAAACAACAGACCTGGTCATGCCCAAGCCAGCAGACGCGGTCATGCCCAAGCCGGCAGACGCGGTCATGCCCAAGCCGGCAGACGCGGTCATTCCCAAGCCGGCAGACGCGGTCATTCCCAAGCCGGCAGACCCGGTCATTCCCAAACTGGCAGATATGGTTAATGCTGCCAAATGCACACCCCTGTCTGTGGATGATCGCCCAGCCCAGCAGAAGAAACCTGGCTCGTTCAGGTCAAGAGTCTCCAAATTCATGAGAAACGGGTGCTGCACGAGTTAAACAACAACAGACTCCTGCAAAAAAAAAAAAATCCCTCCCCTCCCCCCCCCCCCCCCCTCCCCAACCCACCTGAACTATACTAGGCTATTCTATGCTATACTTAGCTATGCTATGCTAAGACTTCGGTCTTAGTATAGCATAGCTAAGCACAGCGTAGAATAGAATAGCTTAGCATAGATAGTCTTAGCTAAGACAATGTTAAGACTAGGCTATTCTATGCTATGCTTAGCTATGCTATTCTAAGACAATGGTCTTGGTATTGCATAGCTAAGCATAGCATAGATTAGCATAGTCCTAACATAGTCTCAGCTAAGACTATCTATGCTATTCTATGCTATGCTATGCTAAGACTTCGGTCTTAGTATAGCATAGCTAAGCACAGCATAGAATAGAATAGCTTAGCATAGATAGTCTTAGCTAAGACAATGTTAAGACTAGGCTATTCTATGCTATGCTTAGCTATGCTATTCTAAGACAATGGTCTTGGTATTGCATAGCTAAGCATAGCATAGATTAGCATAGTCCTAACATAGTCTCAGCTAAGACTATCTATGTTATTCTATGCTATGCTTAGCTATGCTATGCTAAGACTATGGTCTTAGTATAGCATAGCTAAGCATAGAATAGTATAGCACAGGCTCCTCCCCTCCCTCCCCCTCCACCCACCTGATGAGGTCACCTTGACGTGGTAGGTGGGCTCACATTTTTGTGCCAAGAACCTCAATGTCCCCCATGTTCATATTATTGGTTTCTCTGCTTATTGTGTACCTGCATTTTCTGACATCCCTCTTCCAGTGCCTCGCTGAGTGTTTCTGTATGTATATGTGTAATGAAGGTTAAATTGTTTTATAGAGTATGTGAACTTTTCATATATTATTATATGAATCTACTGTACATTACTGTAATGATACTTCTTATCATTTAATCTTTTTGAATAAATGAAATAATAAAACTAATGTCATATAGAAAATAAGTTGCTGTAACCAAAATAACTATTCCCCAGAGACATTGTCCTACAGAAAAGTCACAGCCCCTGTATTACATACAAATGTACATTACCGATTTATTTCCATATCATAGGTATCCTAGTGCCGGTTACATAATATGTCCCCAGTAGTAGCAGTGCCAAAGGGCTGAAAGTGTAACAGTCTGTGACATCACCCCTCTTTGTGACATCATCACACTGTCTGTGACATCACCCTGGACTCAGCTGCATTGTTATGCTATATGTAACAATGACAGTTAGGAAGTGGCTGGAATATGTGCAGGGAAATTATAAACTGATGTGTTTGTAACTGGCAGAGATTAAAATGCTGTTATCACATGAATGTGCTGTTAGCTCACAGATGCTATGTCACATGGATGATTATTCTTGTGGTTTATTTATTAATGATTTAATAATGGTTTAATACTGATTTTTTTTTATGTTTTTATTGAGATTTTCACATATACATAGCAAATATTCCAAAAGGAAAAAATATGCAAGCAGTATGATAAAATGGTACACAATGCAACATCAACAGAAGGAGGATCTCAACGTCAGAGTCGAAGTATAAACATTCCCCGCAGATTACTCTTTTCATCATCAGAAAAATTACTGAAAAATATGAACCTTATATATATATATATATATATATATATATATATATATATATATATATATATATATATATTGTGACGCCTAGAAAATTGCTAAGGTACATGTGATACCATCAATGTCAAGAGTGTGTTATAAAGCTTTGGACATATATGGAATCAAAACCAATCTAATAAATCATCTGAGCTAGTTAAACATACAAAATAGTAAAGACTCATTCATCCATCATTCACACTGGAGGGAAATAAGGGGGGGGGGTTATATTATCTCAGAGTAACCTCAAGTATATGTTCTCTAAATTAAGGTGATAACGTTTCAATTAGCGGGGACCATTTAGATAAGAATTTCTGGGTTTTACAGTCCACATCTGGGAGAGTAGACTCGTGACAAAGTATTGTGGTCAGTTCAGATTGTAAATGCTCAAGCCTGGGGGGTACAGGGGAAATCCACTGCTTAACTATGAGCTTTTTTGCAACTGTAAGGATTATTATCAGAAGGGGGATCATTGGGTGTGCGGACTGGGGTATCTGCCAAGCAGCAGTTTGTAAACCTAAAAGAGCTTTTATATTGAACAATATTGATATATATCAATATCAAATGAGTTATGTATATACCATTTCACTTTGAACCAAAATTTTGCTATTTTGGGACAGTGCCAAAAGTTGTGTAGAAATAGGGCTTTTGGAGAATGACACTTAGGGCATCTACCTGAGTCTGAAGAAACCCTGTGTATTCTCTGGCCCGGTGAAATATATGCTCGGTACAGAAATTTCAAATGGATCTCCTGTAATGGCGCTGAGTGCAAAATGTTAAATATGGATGGTATAGAATGAGTTAGGTCTCGTCTAGTCACAGGGGAAGAGAATTCCGAAGACCAAGTCTCGAGGAGGGGGGACCATAGCTTACCCATGTTTATAATGGAGATAAGTATGTCGCCATATAGCCATTGCGTTTTATAATGTGTTTTGCTAATTCTAGTAATCAGTGAGGTGAGAGGGTCCGGTGTTTCTTCATTTGGCCAGGGGATTGGAAGAGACTGTATATAGTGTCGCAGTTGTAGGTGAATGAAAAAATCTGACCAAGGTAAATCAAAAAGATTTACTAAATCAGTGAAAGAATATAGAGAACCACCTGGGTCACACACATCTCTAATTGCAAAGATTCCTTTAAGCTTCCAGACAGTGAATCTAGAATTGGTAAGAGGTGGGGTAAAACACGGATTGCCTCCTATAGATATAAATTTGGAATGTGTAGGGTTTCTGCCCCAAGCTTTATGTATGGCCCCCCAGGCCTGGTATGTATCCCAAAACAGAATATTATTTTTTTAAAGTGGGCGGTATAAGGGATTTCGGGGTATGTAGCAGGGCTTTGAGATCATATGGGGCCACTAGTGCTTGTTGCAAATTATAATTAGTATAAATAGAGGAGTCTAATAACCAATCCGAAATGTACCGAAAGGTGACGGCTCTAGAGAAGGATAGAAGGTCCGGGACGGCCAGGCCACCATGCTCCTTATGAAGCTTCAGTTTTGTTAAGGCTATACGGGGTTATTTATTATTCCATTAAAATTTTGTAAATCGTTTATCGTAGGCTGAACAGTCTTTCCTGTTGGGTCTCAGAGGCAGCATCTGAAGCGTGTAAGATATTTTTGGAAATATGATACTTTTTAAAGTCGCCACCCTCCCCAGTGACGAAATCGGTAAGGAAGACCAAGAGGTCAATAACTGAGAGATTTTGGACCTAATCGGGTTATAATTTGTTGCGTATAATTTAGTCAGGTCGGCAGGGACAAAGACACCTAGATATTTTAGTTTCATTTTATTCAGGGAAAACTGAGAGAGGATAGGATTAGAAGCAAGTGTGAGGGCGGAAGGAGTGAGTGGAAGCAGGTCAGATTTAGAGGGATTTACCTTATAACCGGCAAAAGAACTAAAGTTATCAATGACGGACATAATATTAGGGATGGGTTTTAAAGGGTCGGATACAAAAAGGAGCATGTCGTCCGCAAATAAACGTGAACCACTGTAAACGACTACAATTGTCTTAGGGAAATCGCTAATGGTTCAATAGCAAGGGAAAATAATAGGGGCGAGAGTGGGCAGCCCTGTCTGGTACCTCTTTTTAGAATTCCTGGATCAGATATATACCCATTGCATATAATCCGAGAACTAGAGGCTGTATATAAAGCGTTTAGGACACTGGAGAAGCCCGGCGGAAACCCAGAACGTGTGAGCGTGGTGTACAGATGGTCCCAACTGACATAATCGAAGGCTTTCTCTGCATCGAGAGAAAGAATGAAATGTGCGTCTGGGTTAGCCGTGGAGTTCGGCCAGTGTGAAGCAGCCAGAACCTTTCTAATGTTCCCTGTGGAATGACGACCCTTAATGAAGCCCGTCTGATCTGAGTGGACCACAGAAGGAAGAATTAACTTCAACCTATCTGCCAGAATTTTGGTATACAACTTGTAATCAACGTTGAGAAGTGATATGGGTCTGTATGATCCCGGCAAGTGTGGGTCTCTTCCCAGTTTGGGGAGGAGATGAATGAATGCATCAGTGAAATCAGTGGCGTCACTAGGGTTGGTGTCACCCGGTGTAGTAACTCATGGTGTCACCCCCCCCAACTTTCCATAAATTGGAGATAGGATGCTTGTGCATGCTGAAAAATTGGGGTGTGGCCTATCAGAAGGGGGTGTAGCCTGTAACGTGATTGTATTGTGTAACTGCAGATTGTGCCAGCGCACCTATTCTAATCTTCCAGTTTATAGATGAATTGATTGATCAGTTCAGCTTAGTTCTACCCTGCATTGGCTATAAATCATTAAATACTGTTTATCCGTAATGCCAATTACACATTATGCCGCACACCGTGATGCCAATTACACAATAAGCTGCACACCGTGATGCCCATTACACCGCATACCGTGATGCCCATACGCCACACACCGTGATGCCAATTACACATTATGCCACACAGCGTGATGCCAATTACACAATAAGCTGCATACCGTGATGCCCATTACGCCACACACCGTGATGCCAATTACACATTATGCCACACACCGTGATGCCAATTACACAATAAGCTGCATACCGTGATGCCCATTACGCCACACACCGTGATGCCAATTACACATTATGCCGCACACCGTGATGCCAATTACACAATAAGCTGCACACCGTGATGCCCATTACACCGCATACCGTGATGCCCATTACGCCACACACCGTGATGCCAATTACACATTATGCCACACACCGTGATGCCAATTACACAATAAGCTGCACACCGTGATGCAGGGGCGGATTGGGATGAAAAACCAGCCCGGGAAATTTCTGGGAGCGGCCCTCATGGAGGCGGGATCTGTTTAGGTGTGGGGTTTGTCACGAGGAGCGGGATCCCTCCTCATGTGGCCTTTGTTGGACACAGTCGCAGCTGTCCTAGCATCTTTTGCTGCAGTTGCATACAGTATGTTACTATGATAATGCTGCTACTAAACTCTTCCCTGACACGCCCCATGTCACACGCAATGTCCCTCCATGGGAAAAAACAATTTGCTGATACAGGAAAAATAAACAGATATATTGGCCTTAAAAGGAATAAATAATACACACTGGCACCCGGAAGGAAATTACAAATAAAAATATTGGCCCCTACAGGTAAAATAAAACACATTGGCCCCATTGGTCCCTACTGGAATGATTAAAACTTATCGGCCCCACACTCTGTCCCCTGTTCTACTATATATCACACTCCCTCCCACTGCATCCTGTACTCTATTACACACTACCTCCCACTGCGCTAGATCACACTCCCTCCCTTTGAAGCCTGTACTCTATCACAAACTCCATCCCACTGCGATATATGACTTTTCCTCCCCCTGCGCTATATCACACACCCTCACCTGTGGCCTGCACTCTATCACACACTCCCTTCCACTGCACTATATCAGACTCCCTCCCCCTGCGCTATATCACACTCCCTCCCACTGCATCCTGTACTCTATTACACTCTACCTCCCACTGCGCTATATCACACTCCCTCACCTGCGGCCTGCACTCTATCACACACTCCCTTCCACTGCACTATATCACACTCTCTCCCCCTGCGCTATATCACACACCCTCACCTGTGGCCTGCACTCTATCACACACTTCCTTCCACTGCACTATATCACACTCCCTCCCCCTGCGCTATATCACACACCCTCACCTGTGGCCTGCACTCTATCACACACTCCCTTCCACTGCACTATATCACACTCCCTCCCCCTGCGCTATATCACACTCCCTCCCCCTGCGCTATATCACACTCCCTCCCCCTGCGCTATATCACACTCCCTCCCACTGCATCCTGTACTCTATTACACTCTACCTCCCACTGCGCTATATCACACTCCCTCACCTGCGGCCTGCACTCTATCACACACTCCCTTCCACTGCACTATATCACACTCCCTCCCCCTGCGCTATATCACACACACCCTCACCTGTGGCCTGCACTCTATCACACACTCCCTTAAACTGCACTATATCACACTCCCTCCCCCTGCGCTATATCACACTCCCTCCCCCTGCGCTATATCACACTCCCTCCCACTGCATCCTGCACTCTATTACACTCTACCTCCCACTGCGCTATATCACACTCCCTCACCTGCGGCCTGCACTCTATCACACACTCCCTTCCACTGCACTATATCACACTCCCTCCCCCTGAGCTATATCACACTCCCTCCCCCTGCGCTATATCACACTCCCTCCCCCTGCGCTATATCACACTCCCTCCCCCTGCGCTATATCACACTCCCTCCCCCTGAGCTATATCACACTCCCTCCCCCTGAGCTATATCACACTCCCTCTCCCTGCATCCTGTACTCTATTACACTCTACCTCCCACTGTGCTATATCACACTCCCCCACCTGCGCTATATCACACACCATCACCTGCGGCCTGCACTCTATCACACACTCCCTTCCACTGCACTATATCACACTCCCTTCCCCTGCGCTATATCACACTCCCTCCCCCTGCGCTATATCACACTCCCTCCCCCTGCGCTATATCACACTCCCTCCCCCTGAGCTATATCACACTTCCTCCCCCTGCACTATATCACACTTCCTCCCCCTACTCTATATCACACTCCCTCCCACTGCATCCTGTACTCTATTACACTCTACCCCCACTGTGCTATATCACACTCCCTCACCTGCGGCCTGCACTCTATCACACACTCCCTTCCACTGCACTATATCACACTCCCTCCCCCTGCGCTATATCACACTCCCTCCCATTGCGCTATATCACACTCCCTCCCCCTGCGCTATATCACACTCCCTCCCCCTGCGCTATATCACACTCCCTCTCCCTGCGCTATATCACACTCCCTCCCCCTGCGCTATATAACACTCCCTCCCCCTGCGCTATATCACACTCCCTCCCCCTGCGCTATATCACACTCCCTCCCACTGCATCCTGCACTCTATTACACTCTACCTCCCACTGCGCTATATCACACTCCCTCACCTGCGGCCTCACCTGCGGCCTGCACTCTATCACACACTCCCTTCCACTGCGCTATATCACACTCCCTCCCCCTGCGCTATATCACACTCCCTCCCACTGCATCCTGTACTCTATTACACTCTACCTCCCCCTGTGCTATATCACACTCCCTCCCCCTGCGCTATATCACACTCCCTCCCACTGCATCCTGTACTCTATTACACTCTACCTCCCCCTGCACTATATCACACTCCCTCCCCCGGCGCTATATCACACTCCCTCCCATTGCATCCTGTACTCTATTACACTCTACCTCCCACTGCGCTATATCACACTCCCTCACCTGCGGCCTGCACTCTATCACACACTCCCTTCCACTGCACTATATCACACACCCTCCCCCTGCGCTATATCACACTCCCTCCCCCTGCGCTATATCACACTCCCTCCCCCTGCGCTATATCACACTCCCTCCCCCTGCGCTATATCACACTCCCTCCCCCTGCGCTATATCACACTCCCTCCCATTGCATCCTGTACTCTATTACACTCTACCTCCCACTGCGCTATATCACACTCCCTCCCCCTGCGCTATATCACACTCCCTCCCCCTGCGCTATATCACACTCCCTCCCCCTGCACTATATCACACTCCCTCCCCCTGCGCTATATCACACTCCCTCACCTGCGGCCTGCACTCTATCACACACTCCCTTCCACTGCACTATATCACACTCTCTCCCCCTGCGCTATATCACACTCCCTCCCCCTGCGCTATATCACACTCCCTCCCACTGCATCCAGTACTCTATTACACTCTACCTCCCCATGCGCTATATCACACTCCCTCCCACTGCGCTATATCACACTCCCTCCCATTGCATCCTGTACTCTATTACACTCTACCTCCCACTGCGCTTTATCACACTCCCTCACCTGCGGCCTGCACTCTATCACACACTCCCTTCCACTGCACTATATCACACTCCCTCCCCCTGCGCTATATCACACTCCCTCACCTGCGGCCTGCACTCTATCACACACTCCCTCCCCCTGCGCTATATCACACTCCCTCGCCCTGTGCTATATCACACACCAGTGTCGTAACTAGGGCTCCGCAGCCCCAACGGTAGCAGAGGGTGCCTGCGCCACCGGGGCGCAGGTTCACAGCGCTCTCACAGAGGCTGCCAAAGGCCAGGAGTCCTGTGTGAGCTCTGCAGCTGCAGCCAATAAGGAAACGCAGACTTGTCTGCCTCTGGCTGTCTGTGTGAGGGCTCTCAGTGACCCGCCCCATGACCCGCTGATGAGTGGGTCACTGAGCGTCCTCACACAGACAGCCAGAGAGCTCCCACTTCTACCCTGCCCGCCGCTCCCCCTTCCTCACTGCGTGATGGAGAGAGTGTCCGTCAGCCACTGGAGAGAGCCTGCTGCTCAATTCAGGATACTCTCCTCCCGGGCCTCACTGACGGATTAAAGCAGCACAGGTACTGTTCATTCTGTACCTGCGCTGTCAGTGTGTACCTGCTCTGTCACTGTGTTTAGGAGGGGGATGGCACCAGAATTTATTTACTTTTAGTTACGTCACTGTCACTCACCCTGAATTCTGTACTCTATTACACTGATACACTCCCTCGCCCATGGCTTGTGTTCTCACACACTCCCACCCCCTGCGGTCTCTGCTTTATTACACTGATGTTCTCCTTCACCTTCCGGCCTTTACCTACACTTACACGCTCCCTCTCCCCAAGTTGTACGCTCTATCACACTGGCACGCTCCCTCTCCCCGAGACGTACGCTTTATCACACCCCCTGAGCTTTATCACACTCACTTGCTCCCTCATCCTGCGCTCTATCACACTGACGTGCTCCATCACCCTATGGCCTGTGATCTTTCACACTGATGCACTCCCTCCCTTTGAGGCATGCACTCTATCACGCAGTCCCTAACCTTAACTTACTCCACCACCTTACCCACCCTCCCTGCAGCCTAAGCCTGACTGCATCCTAATTCAACACCCTTGGCTGATTTACATGTGCCGCACACTAGTTTAGTTTATTAACGCAGACACAACAAAACCCAATATGGCAGCAGTGCAAAGCCAGTTGTGCCTCTCCCTGTAGATACTGACACACACATACACTCTGGGCAGCCACTTCTCTCCCTCTTGCTGTGGAATCAGGCCAGTTCTGTGTAGCTCCGCCCAGGGCCAGTGCAAGGATGTTTGGTGCCCTCCTGCACACTATAAATTTGTGCTTCCTCTCCCATACTTAATAAAGGGACAATGCCCACCGCATACCGCAAAAAAAAAGGAGGTATGGCCATACAATAGTACCAATTCAAATGACTCAGTAGCACAATCTTGTTTACATTACACAGCACATAGCGCACACAGGGCACTCAATGTCTGGATTCCCACTTCGGTCTCCTAACCGCTTGGTTTCTGAACATCGGTAAATCATACAAAATCTGTCTTGTAACAAATTTGGCAGGCTGACAGCTGGGAGTGCAGTGCTTAACTTACTGTTCTGCCGCACATGGGCCTGTTCTGCATCCGACGTGCACGGCATCACTGGTGTGTGTAGTGGAGCTTCCTTCTGCTGGGTGGGGGCTTGAAGCCTCTTCAGTTGTACCCGCAGGCTTTCTGTAATGCAAGAAAGCTGTGATGGGTAACGCGCTTAGGGGATGGGGCCACAAGTGACAAGTATCCCCACAGAAAATCTTCCCACTATAGGTGACCCTCCAGTGCTCCAAGTAGCGTTATAACATACCACTGTATAATGCCCCACTATATATATATATATATATATATTATTATTATTATTATTATTATAATTTTATTTATAAGGCGCCACAAGTGTTTCGCAGCGCCAAAGGAACAATACAGGGAGACAAAACTTGGCATAACATTGAATAAATAACAAAAATACAGTACAAATAAAGAGCACCACAGTTCAATACACATTACAGCTTAAATGTAAGTAGTGAGGACCCAATCAACATACAACTAGAGGCTTGAGGCCAATGATGGAGATGAGTATGAAGAGGGTCACTGAGTGTTGGAGTAAAGGAGAGCTGTGAGTGAAATGTGAAGAGAAGTGGGCTTTGACAACAGGAGGGAAGAGGGCCCTACTCGGAGGAGCTTACAATCTAGTAGGAAGGGGAGACAGACAGATTACAAGAGGTGCAAGCGAGGGGGTGGTGGTTAGATAGCAGGATGTAAACAGGCAAGGGGTCGGAGAACCAGCTGGTTTATGCAGTGGAAGGGTACGCTTTGATGAATAGGTGAGTTTTCAGTGCCCGTTTGAAGCTTTGCAAGGTCGGGGAGAGTCTAATGGAGCGAAGGAGTGCGTTCCACTGAAGGGGTGCAGCACGGGCAAAGTCCTGTACTCTAGCATGGGAAGCAGTGATCAGGGTGGAGGAGAGACGACAGTCGTCAGCTGACCGTAGAGGGCGGGAGGGTGTATGAATGGAGATGAGGTTAGAGATATATGGAGCAATGGAATTAAAAATGGCCCTGTATGTGAGTGTGAGGTGTTTGAAGAGGATTATGTAGGGGAATGGAAGCCAGTGCAGATTTTGTTGAAGGGGAGTAGCAGAGTTAGAGCGGCGGGAGAGGAAGATAAGCCTGGCTGCAGCATTGAGGACAGATTGGAGAGGAGCTAGTTGGGATTGAGCGAGGTCGGTGAGAAGAGCATTACAGTAGTCAAGCCGTGAGATGACTAATGAGTGGATGATCAGCTTAGTTGCACTCTGTGAGAGAAAGGGCCTGATGCGAGCAATGTTGCGTAACTGGAACCGGCAAGAATGGGCCAGGCCTTGGATGTGGGGTGCAAAGGAGAGGGAGGAGTCAAGAGTGACACCCAGGCAGCGGAGTTGGGGAACAGGGGAAATGATGGTGTTGTTAACAGTGATAGAGAAATTAGTAGGGGGCATAGCTCTGGGTGGGGGAAAGATAATAAGTTTGGTTTTGTCCATATTCAGCTTCAGAAATCGCTCAGACATCCAGGTAGAGATGGCAGCGAGGCAGTTGGAAACTTGAGAGAAAACAGTGGGGGACAGATCAGGAGAGGAGAGGTAGATTTGGGTGTCATCTGCATAGAGGTGATATTGGAAGCCAAAGGAGTTAATGAGTGCACCCAGAGAGGAGGTGTACAGAGAGAACAGAATGGGGCCAAGGACGGAACCCTGAGGGACCCCGACAGGAAGGATAGAAGGTGGTGAGGTAGAGCCAGAGGCAGAGACTGAGAAGGAACGGTTGAAGAGGTAAGAGGAAAACCAGTTGAAGACTGTGCCAGAGAGGCCAATGTTTTGGAGTGTGTGGAGGAGGAGAGGGTGATCCACAGTGTCAAAGGCAGCAGATAGGTCCAAAAGGATAAGCAGGGAGAAGTGACCCTTGGATTTGGCTGACAGCAGGTCATTGGTGACTTTCACTAGGGCAGTCTCAGTGGAATGAAGTGGGCGAAAGCCAGATTGAAGAGGATCTAGGATGGAGTGGTCAGACAGGTAGCTGGTGAGACGCCTGTAAACCAGCCGTTCTAGTATTTTAGAGGCAAATGGGAGAAGAGAGATAGGGCGGTAGCTTGTGGGAGATAAAGGGTCCAGGTTAGGTTTTTAAAGAATAGGCGAGACCAGAGCGTGTTTGAAGGGTGAGGGAAAGATGCCAGTAGAAAGAGATAGGTTAAAGAGGTGAGCAAGGTGGGAGCAGCCAGTGGGGGAGAGGGAACTGAGGAGACGGGAGGGGAGAGGGTCCAAGGGACAGGTAGAGGGGGGAGAGGATGAGATGAGGGAGTGGACTTCCTCAGCTGTAGTAGGGCAGAAGTATGACAGAGTGGGGTAGTTGGTAGGGGAGGATGATTGGGGTGGGTGGGCAGCAGAGGGGGTATGGAAGGAGATATCATGTCGGATTACCTCAATTTTAGAGAGGAAGAAGGAGGCAGTCAGTGGCAGTGAGGGATGAAGGGAGGAGGGGTGGTGCAGGGCGAAGTAGAGTGTTGAAAGTTTCAAAGAGACGTCGGGGATTGGAGGAATGGGAAGAGATGAGAGATTTGAAGAAAGATTGTTTGGTATAGGAGAGAGCAGCGCTGTAGGAAGAGAGAATAAACTTGAAATGGAGGAAGTCTTCCAGAGAGTGAGATTTCCTCCAGAGGCGTTCAGCACATTTTTGCAAGAATCTAGTTATTTTGTTGTGCCAGGGTTGTGGTTTAGAGCGTCGAAGGGGAACAGTGTGGAGGATAATATATATATATATATATATATATAGCGGGGGTTGGCGGCACTCAGAAAAACGACACCACACAAGGCTTTTTAAACCGACGTTTCTGTGCTCAGCGGCACTTTTATCAAGGTGCAGGAACAAAGACAAATACATACAAACAACATTTAAATACCCTACCTGATCTTCCGTACCGCCCGTCGCCTCCTCCGGCTGGAGAGTAGGTGGATCTTCACATTAGAAACCCTTAGCCCCAAAGGTCTCAATGAGAACTTGGGGTTATCTTGTTTTCTATGACATACATTCAGTTACTAACACAGTAGTTAGTGAACATTTCTAAATGATCATTGGATGTAACAATTCCTGCTCCTGTCGTTATTTAAATGCCAGGTTTAGGTGGTAATCGCCACTGTTATCGATTGGTTTACTGTGTATTTTTTATACAGTTATTTCTCTATGTACCACAGCAGCTCTTGTTGCGAATACGTATGTCATTTACAGGAATCGTTTACATACGTTATTTTAAATGTGTATTATACATTAACCGCAGTGCAGATTTATGCAAGTACAATCTGAATACCTGTTGCCAATATGTAATGTTATTTGGTGGTTATCGATGTGTTTGCTGTAAACACATCATTCATTTGGTAATGGTTTTTTTATCTTTGTTTATAGGGCGTTGCTTGGATACCGCACTCGTTGTTGAGGCGTTTCCATAGCGGCACCCGGCACACGTGGTCTTTCCGTGCGTCCCGCCGCACCACCCAGCGCTGTGAGGTCATCATCTGACGCCAGTTCAGGAGGAGGCGACGGGCGGTACGGAAGATCAGGTAGGGTATTTAAATGTTGTTTGTATGTATTTGTCTTTGTTCCTGCACCTTGATAAAAGTGCCGCTGAGCACAGAAACGTCGGTTTAAAAAGCCTTGTGTGGTGTCGTTTTTCTGAGTGCCGCCAACCCCCGCTATACATTGCCATTCGTGGCAGGAATTACTCCCAGGAGGGCACCGGATCATTATCTACAGCATTTACCAGCATACCTACTTGTTATTTGGGAGTGCCTCCTAACAAACTTTGTATATATATATATATATATATATATATATACGGCCAATGTTTGACAAAGGGGCTATGGGCGCCGAATCATGGGTGGCAGGGGTCACCTAGAACTAGAGCTGACAGCTGCTGTAAGCAGAGGAGATCAGCAGTGTGTCAGGGTGGCAGGGGTCACCTGGAACTAGAGCTGACAGCTGCTCTAAGCAGAGGAGATCAGCGGCGTGTAAGGGTGGCAGGGGTCACCTGGAACTAGAGCTGACAGCTGCTGTAAGCAGAGGAGATCAGCAGCGTGTCAGGGCGGCAGGGGTCACCTGGAACTAGAGCTGACAGCTGCTGTAAGCAGAGGAGATCAGCGGCGTGTCAGGGCGGCAGGGGTCACCTGGAACTAGAGCTGACAGCTGCTGTAAGCAGAGGAGATCAGCAGCGTGTCAGGGCGCACCTGGAACTAGAACTGACAGCCGCTTTACAGCGTTAAGCACTTGTCAGATCATCCAGGTGCACCCACCCCCTTCTGCTTACACCGGCTGTCAGCTCATCTTGCTGCATGGTAACCGCAAGCCCTGCTGGATGCCCCGAGTCTCTCCCTGGCTCAAGTAGGCGAGTGGCCATTGATCCCCTCTGCAGCACAGTGGCTGTTAGCTGTTCCTGTGTGTGTACCCTGCCGTGCTGACATGCCGCACTTCCCCTCTGATGAGAGTGTCTGTCAGTGAGGTTCTTACGGCTAAGCCGGTCCATCAGTAGATATCAGAGTTGTGTTAGCGGGGGGAGGGGCACCAGAATGAAAGAGCTGACACATGTGCCTTTTGTGGGGTCGCTGGTAGACGCATTGGATGGCTGCCAATCGACCTCTGGTCATATGCGCTGCTTAGGTCTCTGGCAGGGCACAGTCATAAGGGCAGGGAGATTTCAGTACATTATAAAATGGGCAGGGCGCTGCGCCCTGCAAAACAACAAAACAAGGCTACTGGGAACACTATAAATATATACACACACAAACAGATAGATATCCACCATTACATATATGTAGATTGATATAGACACATAGATAGATAGATAGATAGATAGACAGAGACACATAGATAGATGATAGACAGTAGGGTGACCAACTCATCCCTTTAATCCGGGACACATATTAATTACACAGGTTCTGTGACAGTTTAAAACCAGGTGAAATGGAGTCTTGAGGTGTGGCAGTTTAAAACCAGGTGAAAGCCAGCCACAGAACCTGTGTAATTAATATGTGTCCCATATTAAAGGGATGAGTTGGTCACCCTAATAGACAGACACATAGAAGATAGATATACAGAGACACATAGATGATAGATAGACAGAGATACATAGGTAGATGATAGATAGACAGAGACATATAGATAATAGACAGACAGACAGATAATCACTAAACTCACTTAGTTCCTCTGTACTGGTCCAGGGTAGAGATGTGTCGTTCGCGAACGATCCGGTTCTTTTGAACGGATCCATCAAAAGAACGAGCGAGCCGCCGATCCCAAAATGGTGATCCGGATCGGTTTCGCTTAGCATTACATACAATACAATGCACATTGCATTGCTTGAGCTCAGCACTGCCCCCTTTGGCAGCTGAGATATTTTCTTCTAATTGGCTGCTTGTGCTGCTGCTGCTGCTGCTGTTGCTGCTGTGTCACGTGCAGATCTAGATTCTTCTGAATCTGGAAGCCCTGAGGGAGGTCTGGTGACTACACATCAACAGCAGACTAAGCAGAGCAGAGGCATTGGCACTGGCAGGCATTTCAAGATTGCTTCACCTGAGTTCACCAGTAGTATCACAGAAAGGTGTGTAGTAGAAGTATGAACACACAGACACACAGACATAAATTAGGCAGTGCACATGTGGTTTTTTTTTTTACTAGATCTGTGTTTGCTGGGCTGTGTAGTACATTTAACTTTAATTTGGAGGGGGAGGGGGCCTTCTTTTAACTTTCATTTGGGGGGGGGAGGGGGGGCTTGGCAATGAGCAAATTTAGTCTCCCTTGGCAACGAGCAAATTAATACCCCTTTTACACCGCTGCAAAACCCCGGGTCTTCAGCGGGTCAGACCCCTGTCAGCGGCAGTGTAAATGGGACACGCCGTGTCCCTTTATACGGGACTTCTACCCAGGTCCTGGGAACTGGATTGTTCGTCAGACAAGCGTTGGTCAGACAGTCACTAGGTCGACATGCAGAAAGGTCGACATGGGAAAAGGTTGACATGGGAAAAGGTAGACATGGACGTTAGGATGACATGAGGAAGGTCATAAGGTCGACATGGGGTTTTCGCTGTTTTTTGACCCGAATGTCAACACAGTTGACATGGACACAGTTGGAAGTGAGAATCGGACCCTTGCATCGCTCGCAATGCTTTGGGCACAGTGTCTCACTTCGCTCGCCACACTATTATAATCTCACTCCATGCCCTAGTGGAAGGTAGGGCATGAAATACCGCCTGTCGGCACATGTCGGCTCAAAAAACAGTGAAAATCCCCATGTCGACCTTATGACCTGTCGACCTTCCTCATGTTGACAACAACTTGCACCTTACTTAGAACAAGAAAGTTCTGTAAATGTTACTCAGTCGAGTATGTTCTGAAAAAAAAAGTTTTACATATTTTTACAGTTTATTTTGAATAAAATAAATGATTGTTGAACAAATTATGCTTCATTATTATTAAATTACCCTTTCAAGAATTCACAGCAACTTGAACAGTATTGACGCCAATCAGCTCCTACCTGTCATGTTTCAAACCAAGCCTTTAACTTCACAGGAAGCATCTGATTGGCCAGTGAAAAAAAAAAAGCAGACACTATCACTTCACCGAGCTTTAAAATCTTAAACCCCTTAGTGGCACATTTATCAAACCATATTTGCGGCTAAATCCCTGAAAACACACGTTTTCGGGGTTTAGCAGCAAACATTAAGTATCCCCTAAATGTATCATCGGGGAACCGCAGCAGGAATCTCCGATCCCTGCTGCGATCCCCCTTTCAGCGCCGCCGGCCGCATCCCCATAGGTTTCTATGGGGGATGCGAAGCTGCCCGACGTATCAACATCGGGCAGCCCGGCTTCGCACCCCTGGGCTACCGCCATTCTGAGATGGCGATAGCCCATTGTAGTCTATGCCTACACATCGCACTGCCCGGCTCGGATGAGAGGGGTCAGCGGGGGTCTGACCCCCCGGCTTCCAGGTTAGGGCTTCGCAGGGACGGGCTCCTTTCGGAGCCCTGTCCCTGCGCCCTCAAAATTGATAAACTGCCCCAATATAATCAATACCCCAGGACACCACCTCACAAAGGATTATTCCCTGTATTTGTCATTGTACAAGTAT
Source organism: Crinia signifera (assembly GCF_055691185.1). Classification (NCBI taxonomy): domain Eukaryota; kingdom Metazoa; phylum Chordata; class Amphibia; order Anura; family Myobatrachidae; genus Crinia; species Crinia signifera. Next base: position 137,034 of record NW_028142785.1, on the reverse strand, counting down.
ATAGGTAGGCATGAGGGAAATGGTTGTATTTAATGGGTGAGTAGACACTTTTATTTTTATATCATAGGGACCCCCTCCTCCCTCCCGAAACTGGCAATGAAAAGGGGTCTTCAAGAGGGAGGCCTGATTTGTACAGTGAGCCACAGAATGTCAGACCCCACCTCCCCCTACTGCCGTATCCGGCGGCATGTATGCCTGAAATGCTGAGGGCCTATTGGGGAGATATTCAAGGGGAGGGGCTACAGGCTAATTGTAGTAGTAGTACAGAGACCGGTAGGGACCCTGAGATATATAAGGGGGCAAACCCGACGTATTCAATATTCAATTATCTACTGTGTTTACCACGCAGGGCTATTCAATTATTAGTCAATTTCCCCTGTGTGTAAAACCATAGATTCTACGGGCTAATACTGTGGAGAACAATCTATGTTAAGTGCACCACCTAGGTCAGGGTTAGAGAACCTTTGGCCCCAGCTGTTGTTGGACTACACATCCCAGCATTCCCTGCAACAGTGTTATCATGGCCAAATAGCAAATTGTAGCAGGGCATGCTGGGATGTGTAGTCCAACAACAGCTGGAGGGCCAAAGGTTCCCCATCTCTGACCTACGACTTTGCTCTGATTCTGGACTTCCCTCTTAACGAATGATTGCTATTACCTGTTCTAAACAGGTAAATGGGCAAGAAAGGTGTTTCCACACAGGTAATAACATTCAAACATGAAGAGGGAAGTCCAGAAACAGAGCATTGTGTCCCTCCTGGAAAGGGTCATGTTGGGAGGTATGGTACACTAACTCAAACCATAAATAACTGCCTTTTTTTCACAAACTGATCCGCAGAGCCGCCCAAAGGATCTAGATCTTTTCAGTGACCGACCCGGGTCGAGTCGGGTCCGCAAGAAGAGCCGTTTTGCCCATCTCTAGTCCAGGGCAGTCTCTCTATTGTTCATGGCAGGTGATAAGATGGCTCCATGGATATGGGGACATCCAGTGGCTCCTGGCAGTACTGCAGTCAGCAGTAACTGCAGCACTCTTCTCTCCTTTGTTGTCCTTGTAGCTCCGCCGCCCGCCATGTCCGTGTAGCCCCGCCCCCATCCAAGTCCGTGTAGCTCCGCCCCCCGCCGAGTCTCAGGCAGTGCAGCCTAGAGATGGGCAAAACGGCGCATTAGTATGAGTCGGGATCCGCCGGATCGTTAAGTGAAAAGATACGTATCTTTTAGACAGGGACCTCAGCTCACTTTTAATAAAAAAAAGGGGGAATATACATGACCGAGTAAAAACACTGACCGATGGCTGGGTGCAGAATTGCCATCAATGTCAACCATCGATGGCATCTGCACCGATGGCCATCCCTGGCTGCAGCAGCTAATCTTTCTATCACTTGTAATCACAGCACTGTACTCAGTCTCCAGAGGTAGGACATCTCAGCTGCCACAGGTGGCAGCACTGAGATCAGGAAAATGCATTGTAAACTGAAACGGATCACCTTTTTGGGATCGGCGGATCATTCGTTCTTGGGTGGGAGCCGTTCAAAAGATCCAGTTCGTTCGCGAACGACCCATCTCTACTGCAGCCTGACAGGCAGCCTCATAAGTGGGGTGAGGGACCGGCCTGCCAGGAAACTACCCGGTGTCCAAGCATACCAATCCGCCCCTGCAAGGCTCATATGATATCTCAGGGCTGTGCACTAACACTGCACTGGCTGCCTGCAGAAGGTGGTGTCACCCCAGAGACTGGTGACACCCAGCGCGGCCCGCACCCCCCCGCACCTGCCTAGTGACGCCACTGAGTGAAATATTGTGGGATGGTATGAGAAGTCAAAATTGTATTAAATACCTGTACCAAGGGGTCAATAATCTTAGGGGAGAGGAGTTTGTAAAATTCACCGAAATATCCACCAGGGCCCGGTGATTTAAAGGGTTTAAGTTGAGAAATAACTTGTTCCACCTCCTGAGAGGTAATAGGGGCGCAAACTGAATCAGCAGCCTCTGCACTAATAGTGGGTAGGGTAACAGAGTTCCAGAAAGTAGATTTAGCCTGGGTATTTATGGAGGGTTGGGAGAAGATATCTGTGTAAAAGTCTGATAACACCTTTGCTATGTCACTAGATTTAGTCATTAGGGAGCCTTCATACCCTCCAACTGTACCGTTTTAGCCGGTACAGTACCGTTTTTTAACGGCCTGTACCGGCTAAAAATCCTTGTATCGATTGTACCGGTTTTTTTTTTCATTTTTAATACAGTAGCACTGCGCTTCCTCCCCCGAGGTGGCCAGATGTAGTTTCCTACACCGCCGGCTGCTTATTGGGTAGCGTGAGGGGTAGCCAGCTGACAGGACTACAACTCCCGAGGTGCACCACCTCGGGGGGAGAAGGGACGGAGGCGGAGCGTGCCGCAAGCCAATCACATGGCAACAAACTGAGAGGTGGGAGAGCATCGGCGGGCGCCGGGTGAATGAAAATGTGCAGCGCCGTCTGTGTTTGCTCCAATTCTGCTGCCCATGTGGAGTCAGTTCTATCAGCTGTCAGGTATAGTGGTTGCTGCGCTGTGTTAGACTCAGACCCTGGTTGCCGCGTGTGCTTATGTGAGCGGGCCAATGCGGGGACACTGTACCATAGCAGCAGCAGCATTAGTATAATTTTATGTTCCACTCCAGTACCATTGAACGTATAGAAAACGAGGTATGACCACACCCCCTTCCCATGGCCACACCCCTTTTTTCCAGTTGTACCGAATTCACCCCTTCAAATGTTGGAGGGTATGAGCCTTCTGGGGATTTGAGCGACTGGATAAGGGAATTTGGTGCAGTCCCTTTCAATAAATTAGAAAGAAGACGACCAGTTTTGTTGCCAAACCGATAAAATCTATGATTTTTGTGGAAAGAGTGTTTATTACCCATAGTGGTCATAATTGAATCAAAATGCGATTTAGCTGCAGAATATTCCTGTCTATTAGAGGGGGGTCGGAGACTGTCTGTCGCCGTCAGTTTCTGTTGCGACACTATGAAAGTTGAGACAAACCTCTTTTTACGCCGAGACACATACTTTGTTGGCCTCGTAATACAGCTTTAGCGGCCTGCCAAAACACCAAAGGGTCTGAGTGTGCTGACTGTATATTGTTAGCGAGGTAGTCCTCCCAGCAAAGTCTAAGCTGTTTGCGAAAAGGGACTGAGGAGACAAAAGAAGTAGGGAATTGCCATCGTTTAAAAGCTTCCACATCTACATTTAAGGCAATAGTGGTCCAAATCAATCCATGGTCTGAAAGTGCCTTGGGTTCAATTTCGGCTTGGCTAGCATTGGGGATAATAGAGTCAGACAATAATAGATAATCTATTCTAGAAAGGGAGCCGTGGGCCGCCGACAGGCACGTGTACTGTCAGTAGGGGGCAAAAATCTCCACACATCTGTGATTTTGAGTTGGTGTGATAGGTGAGGGATGCCAAGCCTGGGGGTTAGGCGCTTTGAAGCACGGGAGGAGGTATCTAGATAAGGGGAGGTTATTATGTTGAAATCGCCCCCAACAATTAAGGGCTTAGATGAGAACAGGTACAATTTAGATAATATATCGGTCATGAAGGCCTTAGAATAGAAGTTGGGTGCATACACTGAACACAAAACATAATTACAGCTGTAAAGAGAAATTTCTAAAATTAGGCAATGCCCCTCTGGGTCAGTAATGGTATTTGTAACCTCAATCGGAAGGTTGCCCCTGGCCAATATCATCACCCCTCGGGCTTTCGAATTGTAGGAGGCGGTGGCAGCACACGCCATCCCAGGGTATTTAATTTTTGTGCTTCCGCGGGGAGACGATGAGTCTGTTGAAGGTAAACCAGATACATACCCAGTTTTTTAAGATACAAGAGGCACTTCTTCCTTTTTATCGGAGAATGTATACCTCCAATATTCCAGGAACCAACTTTAATGGTAGCCATCATTTAAAAATGAAAGAGAAAGGCGATCAGAGACCCCCTCCAACAAGTAACACCATACTCTATATATTATAATTGAGGCAACAAGAAGTACAAAGATAACATAAAAGAAGGGGTGATGAGAAAGGGGGAAGGGAAGCAAGCACACAGCACACTCACATACAACAAAGTAACATTCGAGAGTGGATTCACAAAAAGGAATCACTGTCTCCTTGAGTCTATAGACTTCACGGTGAGAAACAAAATAAGGCCGTGACAACATGGAGCTAAATTGGCTCCTGGCCCTATCACCCATTTTTATTATTATTAACTAAGAAAGAACACTTGAACATAAATATGTAGTAGCTATTAAATGTAGCACAACAGGGACATTTCTCCAGGGAAGCGTCAGCGTTACCTATGAGGCTATAAGAGGGGCACAACCTGTACTGTAGAGGTTGAAAAACCTATGGAAGGTTAAGGACAAAATACGCTGTCCCACAGAGTGAGTGCATAGATCAGTCCTCATTGATGTCATCCGGGGTGATACCAGAAGGTAAGCCTCTGCATCAGCCGGGGTGTTAAAGTCCCGGAAGGTATTTCCATGGAACACGCAAAGGCGTGCAGGGTAGAGAAGAGCACATTTTTGGCCTAATAATGAATTTAATCAATTTCAAATTGATGGAAATTGATCTTAATGTTGGGTTTTTAGTACACATATATTAGCAGCGGGCACGATGCTTACCGGAGGGCACCGACGTTATATTGTATTATATCAGTATTGCACACTGGGAGTGCCGCCCTTACAGAATTTAATCTCTTATATATTTAGCCAGATCCGTCACTCAAAAGCAGTGTAGGGAACGGTGGGCGGGGTTCCACGGGTGATTGACAGGCCCGTCCACCGTTATCCACACTGCAGAACCTGGACACTTCCGCTCTACACAGGCTACGTCCTACACAGCAAGCTCCCGCCCCCTCCACCCCATGTCCACCCAAGCACACCCCAAACACCGCCCCACGGCTGCACAGCACTCTGTACAGGCACTTTAGCCCCGCCCACCCTCCTTGCCCCTTACTGCCCACACGTGCAAGGTACGACCCCCCACACCCGCTCTGATCATCAACATTACCCTGACCACCGGAAGCCCGTGCCTGATGCCCCCAGCTGCACACATCGTGCCGCCGCCACCCGACGCCGCCTGTGTAGTGGGAGCGGCACAGGACATCGGCGCAAAACACCCCCCCCCTGCCAGCATCCATGCCCGCACTCCTGCGCTTTGCCGGCAGCATAACCCCCCCCATCTCCCTCCAGCATCTCCCCTCTCCAGTTCACGGGAGCATCCATCTCCACACCCCCCGCACAGCTCAGTGTGCAGGGGGTTAATGCAGCCCGTGTGCAGCTCCCCCCCCCCCCTTCCCAGGCGCACACAGCTTACTTATGTGCCGCTGCCGCTACCTCCTGCCATGGAGTTCCAAACCTACACTTCAGCTGCCTCACTGCAGCCATCGGCAATACTCCAGGGCTGCAGTGCACGGAAGTCCTGCCTGGTGGCTCGGCTTCCTCCACCCTTCTCAAGCGCGCAGGCAAGGTTGCGCCTTCAGCTGATCCGGGGCTGGCACACATCCAAGACCCAACGCGAACTTCGGTAATCTCCCCCTGGGCCCCGCAAAATGTAAAAAAAAAAAGTCGGAACATGGGGGGGGCGCAATAGCGCACAGTACTTACGCTGCCCGCTACAGGGGGTCAGGAAATACATGCTGTGCCCACACAGCACTGCTGCCCCCTGTCCAGCTGAACTGCATCTAGGGATAGCAGCTATACAAGCCACAGGTACGTGCTACCCTGGGGACCCCCTTGCTGCTCTGACCCAAGACTGCACTTTACACAATCCCCTACTGCATAGCAATTTCCTAGCATAGGCACTTTCTGCCTGTAAACTGCTGTATGTGCACATGCCCATCCCCCACCAGCAGTACACACACACACACCTATCTCTACCACACCAGCACCACAAAAAAAACCAGCACCCACAACATCAACGCAACTGTCCCTCATTCTTACCGCACATGAACACCCCACACGGACCACACCAGTAACCTGTACCTACACCACCCACAGTATCCCAAAACCTGCCACTTACCCACCCACACCAACTCTATGTTCCCTACCCCACCCACCCCATCACCACATTTACAACACCTCCACACAGCCCACGCCCCACCAGACTTATCCCTTTCTACATCACACCCACAGCCCATCCATCACCCACGCACACCCGCAACACTCACTCCAACACTGCCCTCACACCCAGACACAACCATCCCCCAGCAAAATGCAGCATTACTGCACCTGCCCCTCTATCACCGACAGCACCTACCCAGAGCCGGATTAACAATGGGCCTGATGGAGCTATAGCTCCAGGCCCACTCTCCAAATAGGCCCATTTTGTAGCTGAGGGTCAGGGCTTTCCAATGAGACCAGCCCCACATCGCTAGCCCCCCGGGAACCGGAGATACTGCCAGGCAAACCTGGAACGTTTAAGATAACATGGGACCCGCTAATTCCGACCTCCACCCGGTTCCAACGGCTGCTAGTTCCCCTTACAGCATCACAGAAACTTGAGGTTGATCTCAGTCGAACCCAAATTGTTGGGCCTTCAATCTGATACCTGGTCCATATGGGTTCATTGGTTCTAGAGATATTGCGGGTAAAACTATATTTTTACTCATTTCTGAAATGTAATTTCATGGCTGTTCATGTTGTTTGAGGGCAGATTTCTCTGGAACCAAATGGCCCAGTTTCACGGGACCAAAATCATTCGAAGGCTACATGTAAATGAGTCAGTTGGTTCCGAAGATATAGCTGGTTGTTTAAAGGGGGTGGGGGTGGTTTTCTCTCCCCCTCACACCAGAAAATGCAGGGACTAGGCTGGTCTAAAAGGGGCCAGTCCGAGAATGTCCCTGCATGTTCCTGGGACCATATTCGCTGCATTTTCTGGTATGAAAGGGGTATTATTTCAAATAGCCGGGACATGCAGTGCTCTGAATACAGCCGGGCAGCCCCCTGCTCTCTGCCCAGCTGTTAATGGCTGTTATTTATGCCCGGCGGCGACTGTCCCCCAGTTACCGCTAGCATGTATTCCCCCTTGGCAATGAGCATGTAATCTCACATGGCAATGAGCATGGAACCCCTGGAAATGAGCATGGAGCCCCTGGCAATGAACATGGAACCCCTGGCAATGAACATGTAGGTAAGCAACACTTATGTAGCATCATTTTTAATAGGCATTATGGTGTTTGGCATAATAAGTAATGGAGATTATGGTGTGAGGCTTAACATGTAATGAGCATTATGATGTAAATTTTTAATGTGCGCCTTTGGCGCGCAATGCCCCTATTTATGAAGCATATTGTGCATTATTGCTCAATCTGTTTGGTATAGTGCAGGCATGTCCAAACTATGGCCCTCCAGCTGTGAAACTACAAGTCCCATCATGAATTGCCACAGTTTTGCAAATAGGGAATGCTAAAACTATGTCAAGGCATGCTGGGACGTGTAGTTTCACAACAGCTGGAGGGCCACTGTTTGGACATGCCTGGCATACTGTAGTGAGTATTTTGGCTCAATCCATGTGGCAAAATGTGAATTTTGCCTTAATCTGTGTGGCATAATGTGAATTTTGACTCAATCTGTGTGCCATAGTGTGAATTTTTACTCAATCGGTGTGAATTTTGTCTCATTCCATGTGGCATAATGTGTAAGAAGCAAGTACAGTATAAGGGGTTACTATTGTGTTGCATGATTTGTATAAGGGGTATATGGTGTGGTAAACTTAGGTTACCACATAAAAGGTGCTGACATACTGTCTACCAAGTTTCGGTTTTCAGTATTTTTTTTATGACTGGAGTGCCACCTCACCCCGCAAGTATCTTAGGACATAGGTGTCCTGCGGGTGCACCTTTGGAGTGCACCCGCCAATATAACTACCTGCATTTTTCTTATGCCAGCCCCCTGCATTTTCCAGGTATATATAATTAGTTGAAAGTATTTACACAAATAGAGACACACCCATGAGCAGACCACCCAACCAGAACACTGGTCATGTCCCCCACATTATTAGGTGCTGGCCACAACCCCTATTATTGCGCATAATAGGCCCTTGATCATTTTCAGCTCCAGGCCCATTTAGACCTTAATCTGGCTCTGCACCTACCCAAAACAACAACACCCCCACGGCCCACCCTCACATCTGCATCTCAACCACCACCAGTATCCAAATAACCCACCCACACAACCCCCAAACACCTTCACCCAACCATCCATCCTTTGCAGCTGTCCCTCACCCACCCAATACACCCTCACTTTCAACACGCCCGCAGCCACACTACAACCATCCACGGCTTACCACCATCCACCTCCAAACTAACATATAGCTACACAGCACACACTACCCACAAAGGGATAAAACCCACCTATAACTCCACCAGACACAGTATTCGCCAACCTGCAACTTCCCCACCCACAACACCACCAATCACACTACCCCACCCTCACCACACGCAAAACCATCACCATCTCACACCCCAACACACCCACACTGCCCATCCACCACCCATGCCCCACAAACTCACCCATTTCCACAGCACACCCACAACCCGTCCGTCACCCAGGTACACCCCACACACAACCATCCACCACTCAACTGCTGCACCACTGCACCCACCCCTCCATCACCTAACCAACACAACACACATGGCCTGCACCTGCAACTCAACCACCACCACTATCCCTGACACACACACACACACACACACCCCAAACACATTCACCCAACCATACAGCCCTTGCACCTAACCCTCACCCACCAAACGCAACCTCACATTCAACACCTATTCACCCCCACAGCACACCCCCGTCCACCGCCTTGCTAACATATTATCTTCATGGCCAACCTTATAGCAACATTTAGCCTGTGTACTGCTAGATGCACACCCGGCCCTCCCCGACCCACGGCACACCGGCTTCTCTACCATCAACAGCACGCTTACACACTGTTCCTCACCCACGCCAACCCTGAGCCCACCATTCTAATCCCTGCTGCACCGCCACCCTCCCCACGCAAGTGCTGCACCCATGCATCTACTCCACCGACACCACCCCCGCAACTGCAACTGTACTACCCACACCACACCCGCCCCTCCCACACCACCACCAGACACTCGCATCCACCTGTGGCAACCCCCCTGCCACTAACTCCCACCTGTGGTACTAATGCACCCACCCATGGCACCCCCCAACCCGGACCTTCTCAACCTGCAGGAACCCCGGCACCCAGCCAAGACAACACAACACCCACCCCACCCATCCCCCACCTGCTATAGCCACGCGTCCATTCCTCCCCCATCCACACCACCCCCGCTCACACACACACAGCAACCCCAAGACTACCCCTCACTTAATCGGTGCACCCCTGCCCCTAACCAACCCACAAAGACCACCCCCGTACCTGCAACTCCACCATCCACAGTATCCCCGCACCCACCACTCCCCCACCCACAACACTCCCAAGCACGCTTGTACCCGACCCTCACACACCCACCCACCGGCAACACCACAGCACCTACCCCTCCACCACATATAGCACACCGCATCTACCTGCAGAAACACGCTACCCGACCCTCTCCATCCTGCAGTACACCCACACCCACCCCTACATAAAGGCGTTCACATGTTAAGGGGGCGGAGCCCCTTACGACGGTGTGAAGAGCGCCCGTAGGGCGCAATGAATCACCTAGTATATATATATATTTATATACACACTTAACATTGGCACTCACCTTTCCTAGTTTTGGGGTGCCCTATGGCTTGTGACCACATTGTTTAAACAGACATTGTAGGGGCTCTGCACACACTAAATTACCTGATAATAAATAGTGGAGATTTGGTTCATGAATTGATCAATGCATTTAAGCCTGCAGCCCCCTTCACGGGACCCCACTTTTCTGCAGGTCCTAACACTATCGCTGAAAATGGCTACAATACACATAGCTATCACATCAATGTTTGATTCCAGGCATGTTATCTGGTCTGAAGCTCACAGCACACTTTGCTTTTATAGGTGAGCAGCTACCAACACACCTGTCACTAATCATCTAGGGAAATAGTTAACATAAGCTATGGAATCTTAGTTAAACAGGGTGCATGAGAGAATGTGACCACAATAAGACTAATATTAAAAACTAATCTAATAAACAATATGTACACGTAACATCGGCACTCACCTTTCCTAGTTTTGGGGTGCCCTAAGGCTTGTGACCACATTGTTTAAACAGACATTGTAGGGGCTCTGCACACACTAAATTAACTGATAATAAATAGTGGAGATTTGGTTCATGAATTGATCAATGCATTTAAGCCTGCAGCCCCCTTCACGGGACCCCACTTTTCTGCAGGTCCTAACACTATCTCTGAAAATGGCTACAATACACATAGCTATCACATCAATGTTTGATTCCAGGCATGTTATCTGGTCAAACATTGATCTATACATATGCCACACACCGTGATGCCCATTATACATATGCCACACACCATGATGCTATTATACATATGCCACACACCGTTATGCTCCATTATACATATGACACACACCGTGATGCCCATTATACATATGCCCCACACCGTGATTCCCATTATACATATGCCACACCGTGCTGCCCATTATACATATACCTACCACACACCGTGATGCCCATTATACATATACCACAGACCATGATGCCCATTATACATAAGCCAGACACCGTGATGGCCACTATACATATGCCATGCACCGTGATGCCCATTATTCATATGCCACACACCGAGATGCCCATTATTCATATGCCACACACCGTGATGCCCATTATTCATATGCCACACACCGTGATTTCGATTATACATATGCCGCACACCGTGATGCTCCATTATACATATGCCACACACAGTGATGCCCATTATACATATGCCACACACTGTGATGCCCATTATACATATGCCACACACCATTATGCTCCATTATACATATGCCTCACACCGTGATGCCCATTATACATATGCCCCACACCGTGATGCCCATTATGCATATGCCACACACCGTGATGACCATTATACATATGTCACACACCGTGATGCCCATTATACATATACCACACACCGTGATGCCCATTATACATATACCACAGACCATGATGCCCATTATACATATGTCAGACACCGTGATGGCCACTATACATATGCCATGCACTGTGATGCCCATTATACATATGCCACACACAGAAATGCCCATTATTCATATGCCACACACTGTGATGCCCATTATTCCTATGCCACACACTGTGATGGCCACTATACATATGACACACACACAGATGCCCATTATTCATATGCAACACACTGTATTGCCCATTATTCATGTGCCCCACACGGAGATGCCCATTATTCATATGCCACACACTGTGATTTTCGATTGCAAAAATAAAATGGGTGCAGAATTATCAGCAGTGCCACTACCTCTGAGGAACGTCCAACAGCACCTCTTCTCCAGCTCAGCCACTGCTTATGAAGGTCTCCAGACTTTCAGCTTCCACTAACAGCACTAATGTGCCTGTGGAGTGCGGAGGTCAGTCCAGCGTAATTATTCTTACAGGGCAGGCAGGCAAGCGGCCAGGAGAGCGTGCGTCTCAAGCGGGCTGCGGGCAGGGATTCACCATGGAAGCGCCGTGCGCACTGCACAGCGATGTGAGGGTGTCGCTGCAACTCCATTCACCCAGCCGCCGCGGAGAATGTGGAAGTTATAACGCTGCTGATTACAACTTCCGGAACGCCGTTCCTGATGAGGTAATTTTTCATCAGAACTTTATGAAAGGCGTTCCGGAGCGTTCCGCCTCAAAAATAGCGCTGTATATTTATATATATATATATACATATATATATATATATATATATATATATATATATATATATTACAAACAAATGAGGCGTCACTCCGGGGCTTGCGTGAGAAAAAACTTTACTATGAGGCTGTCTATATATATGACCAAAGGACTGGCACTCTGTGAATAGGAATATATCACCTTGCCTTCCCTCAGCTCCACACACCGCGTTGCTGTAGTATAGTCAATGTACAGTATAAGGGCGGCACTCCAAGGTTTTTCAACCTTGGATATCCAGTGGATTTTTCGTCATCCCTGACGAAAAATCCAGTAAACGATTTTGAAACGTTGGTAACATCTGACAGCCTTACTTGGTATTTATTTGAAAAACCTTGGAGTGCCGCCCTTATACATTGACTATATATATATATATATATATATATATATATATATATAAAATCCAGATAGAGATGGTGGTACTCGATGACTTGGTAAAAAAGTTTTTCTTTACATAAAAATATTAAAGTGCAGCAAGTAAACCGATTTTTCAGGGAAACTCCCCATTTTCAAGGTGCAGAGTAGTGACAAAAACACAATATGTTTCTGATATTGGCAGGAGAAAACTTTTACCGTAATAACGGTTAATTACCAGGTCAATTTGGGTAGGCTATTAATGAATTAAAACCAATAAACACCATGAAATGAGAGTAAATAGTTGATGGGTGTCACATCCACCATGGCGTTTACTCAAATCCCCTGTGCTGTGCCCAGCCCTAGGCTCTCTAACTGCACTGATAATACCATGGCTCTCACCTCTGCTGATGTCCCTGGTTCCGGTGGGGTACATGTGTCCGCGCTGTCACCGCGTGGTGACACCGGTGATGTGTGCTCTGACTCCATGCAGGGTATGAGTGGCGTGCCACCATGTGTGTTTGTGCCTGGTTAGCCCTGTGACTGAATGCCGGCGTTTGCGCAGCTGCGTACAATCCTGGCCGGCTGAAATCTGTCGCCCTCTCTGGCGGGCGCCATCTCGTTGGTTCCCTCAGTCTCTCCTGTGCGGCTCCGCCTCCCCTGTCAATTGCCTGACCAATCGCTGCACAGTCCACCTGTTAAGTACTGACTGGCCAGGTTAGACCGGCAGTCAGTACAATGATGTCTAACCCTATGCATCATTGCTCCGGTCTGGCTCTGTAGTTTCCACTACACTCCTGAGCGTCTTCAAGGAAGTCTTCCTGCTGGTCGTAAACTGCATCAAGTGCCACGGACTCCATTGCCGCCAAAGCGGATCCAGCAAGGTTAGCCCTCCAAAGGGGTATTACCTTGCTCCATATTCCCGACGGTTATTTCCCACGGTCACCTCTGTTTGCAGCCACGATCCTATTCAGCAAGGACAAGTCTTCTTCATTTATATTCTTCATTATTCTTTCATCATCCAATCTTCATTCCAATCTTCAACCCAATCATCCAATCCTCAATCCAATCATCCAATCTTCAATCCAATCATCCAATCCTCAATCCAATCTTCAACCCAATCATCCAATACTCAATGCAATCATCCAATCTTCAATACAATCATCCAATCCTCAATCCAATCTTCCAATCCTCAATCCAATCCTCCAATCTTCAATACAATCATCCAACCTTAAATACAATCATCCAATCTTCAAACAATCATCCAATCTTCAATTATCCAATCAAATCCTTTTCATTCATTCTTCAACTCTTCAAGCAACATTACAATATTCTTTCAAGTACCAACCATCATCATATTCTACAATAACATTGGACTATTGACTTTACATTTGCATAATCTGCCATATATCATTTGTGCCATCAATATCATTGTCTTGCAATATCTTTATTAAACTAAATTCATTTTATCCTATTTGTTTCACTCCCTTCTGTCGTGGATGCAACCCCCATACGGTAAAGCACCTAGCCTCCGTTATTCTACAGCTGGTGCTTCTAAGAACAAGACAATGGGTTGCAAGCGCATTCGTGCTGCGGTGTGTGTGAATCGCCCGCAGACCGTATTCCCTCGGCCACCCACTGGATATCCGAGTAAAGAGGCTAAGTTACGTGCGAACACTTTAGCGTATGTGTAGTGTAACGCCACTCCACTCCCCTTTATCTTTGGATGCGAAAGAATGGGTTTGCGTGGCTTAAAGGCGTGCCTTCGCTGGCTGTGTGCGAGTGGGTGCCTTTCGTTCCCCGGCATGCAAATGTGTGTCCCAGTGAATGAACCTGAATAAGGCCCAATGTGCATGTGCAAAAGCCATCTGCACATGCGAAGGGGTAACCCAAACCTACTGCTGTTTGCTAAACACTGAATGTGTGTTTTACCCCCTCACTGAATGCTAAAGGGGTTATGACTAATTTTTGAGCCCTCAGTACTGTAGTAAACTTATAAAAGGGCAGATATGTCACTGACAGTAGGGCTTCACTCTGCCCATCAATGAGACACTTCTGGTAGTTTCACTACATTCAGGATTAGCCAGAAATAATTGATCTATACTAAACATAGATCATGGCAATAAATGTACAACCACAATCCTTATTTTGTTATCGTACTATTAGCGCTATCGTTTTTGACTCCAACCATCCATGTGCAGTCTGAATACTGTGGACCACTATGTGCATATTGCCTTAGAAAGGCATATTGAAAAACACAGCCATTGTTGCACAGATAGAGGAGCACATTACACCAGTGATAAAAGATCATTGTGATGACACCTTCCAGTTTAATTAACACAAATTCCATTTTAATCAACAAAGTTGACAAAGTGAACATTAAAATTCTTTTCCTAATAGTGAACTGACTAAAAAATAACTGCACAACACAGTATGTTAAAAAGAAGAGGTGACACCCCAGAGGAGGAAGATGGCATTGGGGTACTTATGTATTAGGCGCGCTGCTAATACATAAGTACCCTAATGCCGAGGATGCTAATACATAAGTACCCTAATGCCGAGGATGCTAATACATAAGTACCCTAATGCCGAGGATGCTAATACATAAGTACCCTAATGCCGAGGATGCTAATACATAAGTACCCTAATGCCGAGGATGCTAATACATAAGTACCCTAATGCCAAGGATGCTAATACATAAGTACCCTAATGCCGAGGATGCTAATACATAAGTACCCTAATGCCGAGGACCGAATTTGGGATTTGACAATGAATGAAGTGGATCCATACTTATGGCCATTGAATTCCATATGATTACACCAACATCTATAATAATAATAATAATAATTATAATAATAATAACAATAATATTTCCCCATTTTACTTCCATATCACTAATATTTATATAGCACAATCTTTTAATTTACTGTATTAATTAATTCATTCATTCATTATTGGTACCTGAATATGGTACAGTACATTAATCCTTTGTGTGCCAATGCCGCTGTGAGAGATCCTCAAAATATCCACTAAAAATGCCAGCGCCGCTCACAGCGATTGTTCTTTTTTTGGGTGCAAGATTTAACTAAACTGCCATTAATTGACGCGGCGTAATTTGTATTTATTTATACTACAGGAACAGTCGCTGTGAGCGATGCCGGCATTTTTAGCGGATATTTTGAGGATCTCTCACAGCAACCTTGGCGCCCAAAGGGTTAAAATGTAGTTACATGCCAGTTACCTGGTATCCTGTGCAGTAACCTGGGAAATATTTGTCAGTGTGAAAGGGTATTATGCTGAAGCCCTGAAAATCTGACCTGTTGGAGAGGCATCCGGACTGGAGTGGAGAATCATTGCTCTTTGTAAGTGCCGGAAAAAATAAATTGTAATTGCAGCTGTGAGTTTTAAAAGGAGTCTGCTGATACCCATATGTAGCGCCCAATCACCCCCTCAGGTTACCAATACCTGGATAGTGGCAGCTGCTCTCCAATCACAGCAATCAAGGCAAAGACGTCAGCAGGTATGAAAAATGCTAATTCCTGGAGGGCAGCTTGTCACCTGAATATTGTATCGCCGCTGTTCTGCAGCTTAAGCTGGGCACTCACTATGCAATTATCTGCCAGATTGGGGCACCCAGGTCATTTTGTGGAATTTTAGGCACATTTTGTTTATCTCTACGATTGGGAACATTACTCTGTGCCTAGTGCAGGAACTCACCTCTGCGGCGTGGCAAGCCAAGCGGTACACTAATTGGGGTATTATGTGCTCAAACCTACAGTTTGACACCCCCCAAAATAAAAAACTTTGTGATGAGGTTTTAATGTGTTGACTTTTTCTGTCATCCTTTTTCACATGTCGACTAATTACCTACCTAGACACAGTAATCCTTTGCTGATGACTTTTGGAACCGCACCCGCAGCTTGGACAGATGGTCTGCCAGATAATTGTATAGTGTGTGGGCCCAGCTTTAGCTATGGCTGGAGGCTACCGTCTGCAGTGTTAATCACACTGTAATAATTTATGTTGTACTGCTTTAGCCAGAATCACTTGAAAGGCAAAACTAAGTTGGTTTTGTCTGGTAAATTGGTACTTATATGTTAGTTGGACGCCCACTATAGTTAGTACGCTCATACCCCCACTATCCATGTCGAGTTGATTTTATATAGTGTGGGAAGCGCAGCGAGCCACCGAGCCCGAAGTGTGGCAAGCCCCGCGAGGGGACATGGAAAACTAAGCAAATAGCTTAGTGGGTGCCCAACTAACATATAAGTACCGGTAAATTATTCCCTCTTTATAAATCAGGTAGAAAAACACAGAATCCTGCGTCTCGCATTCTTGCATTTCTCCGTACAGCGGTGTAAAAGATGCATGTCCCCACATTACTGTTATAATTAGTGGTGGTCAACGATTGAAATTTTTAAGCGCATGAAATTTTTGCAATTAACTACGATTAATCGCACTGATAGTCACTTAAGTGCCGCTTACCTAAAATCTTGTTGCCAGGTGGGATTACATGCTTGTTGCCATGGTAGGATCCATGCTTGCCAGGGGTTTCATGCTTGTTGCCAGGGGAGGTTTACTTGCTTATTGCCAGGGGAGGTTTACTTGCTCGTTGCCAGGGGGGATTTACTTGCTCCATGCCAGGGGGGGGGGGGGGGGGTTTACTTGCTCTTTGCCAGGGGTTGCATGGCCACAGTGCTCCCAGAATCCGCACTTCCGGGTAGCGCTGGGCACTCTGCACTTCCCAGGCAAACGCTAGAGGTAAAGGAGCACCTCTAGCGTCTGTCTTCTTCATAGCGGTGGTCATTTTTGGAGGGGCACAGGGTCTCCGTCTGCATGAGCTATATTGTACATGCTATTGTCCAGTGTTTACACATTGAGCAATGAACAATTAGCATGCCCAAGGGTTGTTATTGACACCCTCACCCCGATGCCTGTACATGCATGCCAGTCTGCCCAGTACTATTGCATCACGCCAATCTCCTAAGAAAAGCTATTCAGGGGGCGTGGCCTGAACGGGAACGCAGGTAGTCACGTATCTACATAGCTCCTGCTTCTAATCTGTTTTTATTGCCAAAAAGCCCTCTCTCCCAGAAAGAAAAAAGCACCAGCACTCCTTGCCCTACCTACAGCCACTTCAGAGAGCGGGTGGAGTCGCGCTGCGGAGCCGGGGGACACAGTTCTGTGTCTTTGCAGGTTGCGGCCTTCTCCCCCACTGAAGCCGGGACCTCTGGTGCAGCTGCTGGCCGGGCTCCGGGACGGAGGTGCCGCGCGCCCACCCAGATTGAGCGGCGGGGGACCTGTTCAGCGCGCACTAGCGCCGGAGCCCTTCTCCCTGTGACTCCTGCGGGACTGGACTGCCTGGCGCTGGGGGTTTGAAGGTGAGGAGACCGTGAGCGCCATAGATATCTCCCCTGCCTTTCCCCTCCTGCTGCGGCGGCCATCTTGCGTCCTCACAGGAGGCTGTTCTGCATACTGTCTCTCACAGCGGAGGTCTGCTCCCTGCCTATCTGCAGCCCCCCACAGGCATCCTAGCCTTCGGAAGGTGCCCATAACGTCTATACAGCCCTCCTGCAACTCTCTAAGCCTCCACAAAATAACAAAAGTTAATAAAATAAAATAAAAATATAAAAAAAATATATATATAAAAAAAAAAAAAAAAAAAAAAAAAAAGGAGTGTTAAACCAGCAGCGGCAACTGTATTGGGCTATTTTGTGCTCACCTTCACTGCTCCTGATCCCCCACCTTTATCTTCAGAAGTCGGGGCACTGGATGTGTAAATGTACCCTTTCCTCCACTTATTAGAGCAAGGCTACTTCATCTTCACATCAAGAGCTCCACCCTGTGGTCAATTGTGTTATTACACCTGTGTTTTCTGGGATGATGGGCATACAACCCCACTGATTATGCTAGAGTATCCCAACATGCTCACATAGACTCTCCAATGTCTCCTGCCTCCCAAATCTAAAACGGAACGAACTGTCATCAAAGCTCTGTGAGGATCAGCCCATTCTCCATACCCTACCACACTCAGCACTTCTAATGATCTGTGCAATTTATTATGCCTTCCAAACGAAGTAAAGTGTCAAAGCCTATCCCGCAGATTCCATTCTTCAAAGCTTCGCCTCACAGCTCGCGACCTAAAAATACAGAGATTATCCCTGTCAAGTCTGACTCTCCAGCCATACACACTATGGCGGCGTCACCCCCTGCTGCGACATCCAGCCCAACATCTGCTCCTGTTAGAGACACTGACGCTCTTACGGTGGGCACCTTGAAGCAACTATTCGAAAGTTTCAAGAATGAAGTCACAGCAGAAATCCGAGCTGCGGTGCAGGACTGTCAGCATGCTGTGAACGAACTGGGTACGCGCACGGATCTCCTTGAGACCAAGATGGAGGAGGTTGTCGGCTTGCATAATGGGTTGATAGATTCACACGACTCCCTGGAAGCAGAAGTCAAGTTGCTAAGGGACAAAGTGGCGGATTTAGAGGACAGTTCCCGGAGGTGTAACCTAAAGCTGAGGGGTATCCCGGAAACTGTTTCTAATAGCAGCTTGCACGACTATGCAATGGATCTGTTCAGGAAACTCCTCCCTCTTGTTACATCAGCGGACCTCCTTATTGACAGGATACACCGGCTGCCGAGGGCTCGAGCTGCCCCGAATGGTGCACCTAGAGATGTGCTTATGAAAATGCACTATTATCACATCAAGGAAGCCTTACTGAAAGCGGCAAGACCCTCGGCTGAATCATCGGCTCTGCTGGGGGATCTTCAGCTATTTGGTGACCTATCGGCAGCCACTCTTCTCAAAAGACGCTCCTTCCAACCAATTACTTCAGCCCTCAGGAAGGCTAACATCCCCTATCGCTGGGGATTCCCTACAAAGCTGCTGGTATCTCGGGAAGGCTCCACCATAGCTATCCTCAGTGCTTAAAGTGGTCCAAGGGAGGTGGTGGAACTCACCCCTCTAGACCCACCCTTGTGGGCCACACCCCTAGCACCTCCCACCTGGCAGAAGCCACGCCCATATCCACGCCCCTTTAAGTATATTCATTGTTTACCCATTTGCTATTGGACTTTAAATTAAGAGCTGTAGCCACATGGGGTGCGGCCATGGAAAATGGGGGTGTGATATACATATGCCCTCAATAGTGCAGTGCCAGATACACATGACCCCAATAGTGCAGTCCGTGATACCCATTATAAATATGCCCCACACCGTGATGCTCCATTATACATATGCCACACACACAATGCCCATTATACATATGCCCAACAACGTGATACTCCGTTATACAAATGCCCCACACCGTGATGCTCATTACACATATGCCACACACCTTGATGCTCATTAATTAATAATCATCAAGGTATCTGGGGCATATGCCACACACATGATGCCCATTATACAAATGCCCCACAGCGTGAAGCTCATTATTAATGAGCATCAAGTGTGTGGCATCATGTGTGTGGCATATGCCCCACACACCTTGATGATTATTAATTAATGAGTATCAAGGTGTGGGGCATATGTTTAATGGGCATTATTTGTGTGGCATATGTTTAATGACTCATTAAACATATGTCATACACATGATTCCCATTATACCTCAAGCAGTAAACAGTTGCGCACACACAGTTTAAAAAAAAAATTACCTAACAGAGTTAAGCAGAGGCTGTGGCGTCGATAAGTGCGGCATGTTGGGGACGTCAGGAGGTCACACTGCCGTCAAGAGAGGAAGCGCTACGCGGCAGGAGGTCACTGCCGCCGCCAGGTCCAGAAACGCGTCATTAACTCACTTCCTGACCTCCTGTCGCCAAGCAAGGACCCGCTGCGTGGCAGGAGGTCACTGCCGCCGCCAGGTCCAGAAACGCGGCATTAACTCACTTCCTGACCTCCTGCCGCCAAGCAAGGACTCGCTGCGTGGCAGGAGGTCACTGAGCTACTCTAAAACACCCGGCGAGCTACCCGTCGCTCGCGAGCGACGGGTTGGCGAACGCTGCCATAACCCATCACATCACATGTGTAGTCAGCAGACAGCACAGACATGGCAGCATTGTGGGGGCACAGAGTGATGGGAGGAGTCTGATATACCATAACCCATCACATCACATGTGTAGTCAGCAGACAGCACATACATGGCAGCATTGTGGAGGCACAGAGTGATGGGAGGAGTCTGATACACCATAACCCATCACATCACATGTGTAGTCAGCAGACAGCACATACATGGCAGCATTGTGGGGGCACAGAGTGATGGGAGGAGTCTGATATACCATAACCCATCACATCACAGATATCGCCAACACTGCACAGCTTCTCTGAGCATCCAAGTGATGCTCCAGAGCAGTGCTCAGCCTGATAGAACCAGCAGTCCCACTCCATAGTCAATAAATCATAAGTTTAGGGGCAGCATAGAGCCCTGTTCCAGCCCTGGCTGCACATACTATATACTTGTGCAGTGATTAATACAGATTATATAGATATGAAATGGCTTGGGGGGGGTAACTGCAACTGAATCTGTTACAGCAAAAAAGGAAATAAAGGTTAATACTTGCCGCCCAATGGACTGGGACAAGGACCAGGCTCCACTGTCCTGGGCAGTGAATGCCGCAGAGAGCCGGGCAGGGGACTGGGTAAGCTGGTGCCGCCTTCAGACTGGGCTCCCTTCAGACTTTCTCGGCGACTCAGCGAGACTGCAGAAGGTGGCAGGGCAAGGCGCGCTGTGTGACAGACGCGTCACGTGTGCTGCGCGCGGAGGAGAGGAAGCAGGGAGGGGGGGAGGAGGTCGGCGAAGGAGCATCAGCGTCACGCAGGACGTGTAATAGTGAGGGGGGCGTGGACTGCACAGGGCGGAAGTGCCCTGTAGTAGCCTAGGGAAGCCGCAGCAGGTATCATCTGTTTAATCAATTAAAAATACAGCAGTGCTGCATCGGCCATCGGCGTGTCCCCGCATTGAGAGATCCATATGGATTCTCGGCAGGGCGGCACCAGCAGCAGGCTGGCTGGGCGAAGGAGGCGGAACTGAGTTCCGGCTTCAATTTGAACTGCCGGAACTCAGCTCCGGTGTGTTCCGGCCCACTTTAACCCCTGGCTATCCTCAACGCTGACGATGGGATGAAAATCTTAGCCTCTTGGAACATCTCCATTTCTGTTGCCGGCACCTCCCCCCCTCGTCGACTTCAGCAGGACTGGTCGGTGGTGGGGTGAGGCCGGATAGCAAAAGCATTTGTGTCGTATATCTATATGTCATATGATGCGCCTGACGCAAAATACTCTCCCGCAGTCCCAGCTTACATTCTCAATATATAATACTCTCTCTGTTGAAGCAAAGTTTTGATATTCTTGGGCTGCTGCGGATGCTGGTTAGACCTCTCTGTGTTAACTGACGGTTTGTGTATTCTGCAGTTTAGTTACATTCAAAAGAAAAAAGAAAGTAAAAAGAAAGGGGAAGGTAAAGAGAGAGTTGCCACTGTTGTTGTTTTTTTTCTCCTCTCTTTGCCTGCGAAATCTGCTCCTTCCCATATACTTTCGTCTGAGACCTAAAGCACAGCTAAATGGGCTGCATATTTGAGCAGAGTCCTCTCTATATATTTGTTTATATAGATATATATAATCTTTCCATCAGATTCAGGCTATTCCCTTCAATATGTGTTGTAACGACGTTATGTTTAATCCTAGTATTTCTCTCCCAAAGTTTCGGTTCCTAATTTAAGGGGAATCCCCTTCCTTTGTTGAGGGAGGTAGGAGACCGGCTGCTACCCCCCTTGTAGTTTCAACTCCCGACCACCTGTTAGAGATGGTCGGCTTGGATCCCTCTCGGGATCAGGTTTTACTCTTTCTATTTCTTTATTTTTCATTTAGTTTAGTGTCTTTCTATGTTATGTATTTTGTTTTCTATGCTCTCTACTATGCAGTTACATGCTATAGGACAGGTGAATATACATCCTCACAAAAAATCGCTACCACCATCGACCCCCCCATATTAGAATATGGTTAAGATAGTATCACTAAATGCAAAGGGGTTAAATTCCCCCCAAAAAAGGAAGCTGGCCCTAAATTATTTTCACAAACTGAAAGCCCAAGTGGTTGCTCTTCAAGAGACCCACTTCAATAAACAATCCCCTCCCCTTTTTACAGATTCAAGATACCCCCATTGCTATACCGCCAATGGACTGAGTAAAAAAGCTGGAGTGGCACTCCTCTTTGCTCGTCTATGCCCATTTGTTTTATCCACCCAGCATGCTGACCCTGAGGGAAGGTTCTTGATTTTGACGGGACAACTAGACAATGTAGAAGTGACCCTTGCCTCCTGTTATGCCCCGAATTCTAAGCAGGTGTCCTTCTGCAGAAAATTCCTTGACACTCTACGGAAGCAGTGTAAGGGAGCTTTATTAATTTTAGGTGACTTCAATATGGTCCTAGATCCCGTCTTAGACAAGTCTAGATCGCTACAACACAAAAGTCTACCTAGACAACTTGACAGTTCGGCACGGTTTCGCTCTCTGTTAGCTGAATATGAGCTATACGATCTGTGGAGGGCTAAACACCCCTCTGAACGTGACTACACGTTCTACTCGCATGTCCATGGTTCATATTCTCGCATAGACTTAGCAATGGTTGACAGATGGACCTTAGCTACTGTAAGGAGAGTTGACATTCTACCGATTAGCTGGTCTGATCACTCCCCATTAGCAATTCTGTGGCAGGTAGATAAATGTAAAGTATCCCCAGGACCTTGGAGGATGAATACACTCATGTTAAATCAGCCTCTGGCCCAAAAAGCATTATAGGAGTCCATAGATGTATTCACTGATACGAATCGTGTTGAGGATACATCCACTTTCATACACTGGTGTGCACTAAAGGCTGTACTGAGGGGTTCGGCGATACAAATTGCAGCCAGGCTCAAAAGAGAACATAACCAGCGGTTTGCGAGTGCGGAGCAAGACGCTGCTACTCTAGAAGCAGCCCATAAGGCTGACCCCTCTAATAAAGCTTTATTTAACAAACTACTAGCGGCTAGAGAAAAGGTCAATACATTCTCACTAGCGGAGGTGCACCGTAACATACATCGACTCCACCAGAAGTACTATATTTTAGGAAACAAACCAGGGCGCCTCCTGGCGCGTAAACTCCGAGGACGCAGGGCTAAAGATCGGATCCCCGCCATACACACCTCTAAAGGCGTTAAGGTTTCAGACCCAACAGAAATAGCGGATGCCTTTGCTGAGTACTACTCGGAACTCTATAATTTAAAAAATGACCCGGACACCCCCCAACCAACCATACCTGTCATAAACAATTTCCTTCAGAGTCTGTCCCTCCCTGCACTTGACTCCAGTGCTCGAGACTTAATTAACACGCCGTGGACGTTGAGTGAAGTCGAGAAAGCCATAGATTCTCTTCCCCTAGATAAAGCTCCAGGCCCTGATGGATACCCTTCCAACTTTTATAAGAAATTTAAAGCTAAGATTGCCCCAATACTTGTCGCGGTTTTTAATGAAGCCTCTTCCTCGACAACTTTCCCTAAGGAAATGCTTGAGGCCCGTATAATTACTATTCCTAAACCTGGTAAATCTCCCACTAATGTACAAGATTACCGCCCCATAGCCCTCCTTAATGTAGATATAAAATTATTTGCCAAACTGATAGCTAATCGAATCTCCCCCTTATTACCTAGTCTAATCAACCCTGATCAAGTAGGCTTTGTGGTAGGTAGGCAGGCATCGGATAACACCCGCAGAGTTATTAATGTCATAGAATTCTGCCAAACCCGTAAACACCCTCTATTAGTGCTTTCACTCGATGCAGAAAAAGCCTTTGACAGGCTTCACTGGGGCTACCTGCGCTCCACTTTACAGCATTTTGGCTTCTCGGGTAGGATACTTAGCTCCATCTTGGCCCTGTATTCCCTTCCAAATGCTAGAGTGTTTACGAATGGATGTTCCTCCTCCCAATTCGATATTACAAATGGCACCCGTCAGGGCTGCCCCCTCTCCCCTCTAATTTTTGCGTTGGCAATAGAGCCCTTGGCTGAGTGTATTCGTTCCCAAGTCCATATCAAAGGTCCTCTCATAGGTGGGGTCTCCCACAAAATCAGCCTATTTGCGGATGACGTGCTAGTTTGTCTTGAGGATCCTGAATCCTCTCTTCCCCACTTACACAACATTCTCGATGCATACTCGAAAATCTCCTACTACAAACTGAACACCACTAAGACTGAAGCTTTTCCGCTTAATGTGCCAGACAGTGTGTTAATACGCCTGAAAGACAAATTTAAATATATTTGGAAAGACAAATCGATTAAATACCTTGGGATTAATTTAGCTAGGGACATTGACATTATGAACCTAAATTATGACCCTCTGTTACGTGCTTTTAACACCCTTACTAAAGAATGGTTGATGCAGGAGGTGTCCTGGGTTGGTCGAATAGCTGCAGCAAAAATGGTACTCTTACCCAAATTAATGTATTTGTTTCGGACCATTCCTCGACCCTTTCCATCCGCGATAAGTAAAAAATTCAATAAGTTACTGTCCTCCTACATTTGGAGAGGTGCTAAACCTAAAATAGCGAAAACCACCCTATCCTTTTCTAAAATAGACGGTGGCCTAGCATACCCAAACGTAGAAAAATATCACTCGGCGTGTATATTGAATCAAGCGAGGGATTGGCAGTTGGGGAATTGCGCCAAACCCTGGGTGGCAATTGAAAGAGCCGCTGTGTATCCTCTTGACCTCCCTGAACTGTTTAGACTGCCCCCTACAGCTGCCACATCTAAAAGCAGTACATGTAAAGCTGTTCATACTACACTTCTTATATGGCATAGGCTGGTGGCCTCTAGCACCAACATCTCATTGCCTTCCCCTCAGTTAGCATTGAAATCCATCGCAAATTTAATCCCAGACCTTAATGTAGACTCTTGGGTGGCCCTAGGATTATTATCTCTGAATGACATTCTTGCCGATGGAACAGTAGTTCCCTTTTCCCACCTACAATCACAATACCATGTCCCGAAGCAGGACTTCTATAAGTATTTACAGATTAGGCACTGGCTCAGTAGCTTCCTTCCCAAACCCCCTGCCCAGCTCTCAATACCTAAAATACTACTTGCTCTCATTGAAACTCCAGCCACAAAAGGTGGTATCACTCGCTGGTACAAATATCTGATTTCCAGTTGTTTGAAAAGTAAGTTCCCTTCACAACGCCGATGGGAGAAGGATTTGCCAAACGTCTTTTCAGATGAGGTGTGGAAATTTATTTTCCGCTCAAGCTTCAAGATTTCTAAATGCATCAACCATGTAGAGATGTACTATAAATTGGTCCATAGGGCCTATCTTACCCCAGACCGACTACATCAGTTTTGGCCTTCTGTCTCCGCCCGGTGTTGGAGAGGTTGTGGCTCAGTTGGAGACATTCTGCATATTTTTTGGGCTTGCCCAGTCTTACATTCCTTATGGAAGGAAATATTTCTCCTTATCTCCAATGTATTAAATCAATCCATACATATGGACCCTCTTATTGCTCTCTTCCACTACTGCCCAGGTGTGCTTCTTAGCAGCGATAATTACCTCCTTGGTCATATCTTGATCGCGGCTAAAGCCTCTATTGCCCAATTCTGGAAATCACCTGACATACCAACCATCCATATGATCGAAAACAAGATCCATAAACACTTCATATTTGAGACATCAGATGTCGTATATTCCTCCAAGGCATCTTCCATCCACTTTAAATGGAACAGATGGAGGGAGTACAGGGAAAGAACAGGCCAACCATGTTCCCATAATGCCGTTATAGACCTATCTATACTTGATTCGCCTGGGCAAAATCCCAGTTCTGTTCATTAATTACGAGCAACCCGAACCACTCCTGTTTCTATGTTTCTGCATAAACTGTGTCCTTTAACAGAGTCCCTGTATCTATTTTTCTCCTTTACTCAGTTTACTTTAGTCAACCTGGCATGTACTAGTCTACAGTTGATACTGGTAATGATGTAACACCTATACATATATATGTAAATATATATATTTTTTTTTTTTTTTTGGTTTGTTTGTTTGTATGTATTTTTCTCTATCATTTTTCCTTTGTTTTTGATACTTGTCCCTATCTGAACTTATAAATTCAATAAAAATTCAATATAAAAAAAAAAAAAAGAAAAGCTATTCAGTACTATATTCTACCTAACGGCTCCCATAACCTCGCACTCACTACAACAGTGATGGCTAACCTTGACACGCCAGCTGTTGTTGAACTACACATCCCAGCATGCCCTGCATCAGTTTTACTATTTGGCCATGCTAAAACTGATGCTGGGCATGTTGGGATGTGTAGTTCAACAACAGCTGGAGTGTCAAGGTTAGCCATCACTGAACTACAATAACCAATTTGCTTGGGAAAACAAAGGGTCTTCCGGATCATCTCCACAAAATCTCCGTTGCTTAGGGAAGATGGAAAGCAACTAACCAGAAAAATTGTCCAACTAGCAAACCGGCTGCCTCCGCAATATGTGCACTTCAAACGGTGCCTGGCTAATCCATACGAGTAACAATATGTAGTCATCTTTCTAGGTTTTTATTATTTTAATTTTATTAGAATAGCTCAAGATCCACATCAATGTCCCTTGGTTGCAGACACCAGTCTATCATACAGCACAACTGCCTATGTAATCTGAGGCCTCAGGTCTGCAGGAGTACTGATTATGTCACTTGCAAGGTCGCCAATCACAGCTTTGGCTGTAGCTGTTGCCGTGGGATACAGATGATGCTCTTGTTCTTCCTTAGGTCAATTAATTTGCTGTTGGTGATATTCTGCTGTGAGTGCCACCCAGTGGTAGAAATTGGGAACAGCTGCTAATCAGTCCTATCAGTGTTTCAAATACAGGCCAGGCATTGCATGCCACCGGGCAACTGGGGAAGTAGTCTCTGGCTCTGAGTCTCTCTCTTTTGTTTCTATTGGATAAAGAACAGAACAAAAAATCCTCTACTTAGATAATAGCGGTACACATTTCCTCTGTAGCATATCCTAATAGTAAAACTGTGGGCATGCTGGGATGTGTAGCAGGTGCACTCATTCAGGCACATTTGAAAAGATCCACAGGTGGCGCTAATTATAGTACTTGTGATTCTGTGTGGAGACCTGCAAAACATGCACTGTTGGGGGTACTTGAGGACCAGGGTTGGGAACCACTGCCCTTGCATGTAGACACTCAGTGGTTGACCCAATGTATGCGACCTTAATAGTGTTGCCCTAACGACCATATACCAGCACCTCATTGTCCTGTCCATTGGGCACCTAACAAACCTGGAGCCGAAGCAACGTTGAAGCAGGTCGTACTTGCCTACCTGACCCTCTCCATGAGGGACACAATGCTCTGTTCCTGGGCTTCTCTGGTAATGTAGGATTGCCATCACCAAGAAATCTGACAAAACTAGGGAGGCGATGCTGTTTTGTGCTCTAGCGCGGTGCAAATACCATTGCGGGAGGCATTCAAGTTGGAAAAGGCCGGTACTTGCGACTAACCACCCGAGAGTTCTGGCATTCTCCGACTTAGCGGCGAGTTGAGTAGAATCGCCCCCTCCTGGCGCTATTCACAGTGCTGAGAATTGGATTGACCCTTTAGAACCCTTTTTCTTTGTTTTTATACCGTGTTCCCTAACTGCATTGTGATTTCAGATATCACAGGTACAGTAAGTTGGGCAGTCAAGTTGTTTTACATTATATTGGTTCCATATCTGTAATTAATGCAACAATTTGCTGTAATTTTGATGTATTATTGGGATAATTACATAATAAATACTATTTAGGGTTACAAAACAAACCTATCATTACATTATGTATACAAACTGCTTGGGTGTTTTTTATTTAAAGATATTACGCTGTATACACACTATTACAATATCAACCCTTTACTTCTTAAAGCCAGGAATTGGGCAAAAATGGGTCATTTGGATTTATTGGTTTAATGAAATGCAGGTAACTAATTTGTCTATTGGTTGATGGTCCATTTATATCTATTTTCCCGTGTTTGGGGGCAAAATGGTCAATTGTCATATGCTCCTCGACAGGACCAAAATTTCATTCCAACCAGAAATATTTGACAGATAATGTGTATATATATTTAAAAATATTTATTGGATATAGTAGCATAAACAGAGATCCGTACAGTTAAAATGTAATAGTATAGCAATTCAATTACACCATTATAGATGGATCCAGATTACAAAACACACATCATCTGATTTTTAAATATGTAATAAAACAATAGAAACAAGGAAAAAGAGAGGAAAACAAAAACAACGTAAGGTCCAAAAAAGCCTGTGTCACTGGCGGACCGAAAGGAATAAGGAAAAAGGGGGGGGGGGGGGGTTGGATAATTGTGGCCATATTTAGATTAATTTGACAGATATTATTCTGTGTATCCAGCATTAATGCTTATGCCCAGATCCTTACTGTGGTGCTGTTCTGTGCGTGACAAGTCATCAAGCCTTGTGCAGGACGCAGGGGCGGATTGGGAATTAAAACCAGCCCGGGAAATATCTTGAAGCAGCCCTAATGGGGGTGTGTGTAGCATTATGGGGGTGTGGCCTATTTCAACGAGGCCACACCCCATTTTCGCTGCTGTGGGGGCATGGCTAGTTGCTCTCCGAGCTGCTTGCTGTGTCCCCAGCCCCTCAGGCTACAGAATAGGCGCATGGGAGGGGGGACGCAGGGTGGTGTAGAATGATGGGAGGGGAGATGCAGGGTGGCTGAGGACGAAGGGAGGGAGGACGTATGCAGGGTGGCATAGGACCAGTGGCGTCACTAGGGTTGGTGTCATCCGGTGTAGGAACTCATGGTGTCACCCCTCCCCCCCCCCCCCCCCCCGCCAACTTTCTGGAAGACAGAGAATGGATGCTTGTACGCGCCGGAGGCGTGCCGAAAAATTGGGGGTGTGGCCTATCAGAAGGGGGCGTGGTCTGTACCATGATTGTACTGTGTACCTGCAGATTACACATTTTAGCAAACTATACCCATTACACATGACGTAATGCCAATTACACATAATGCGGCACACGTGATGCCAGTTACACATTACGCCCCACACCGCAATGCTAATTACACTATACACTGCATTCTGTGATGCTAATTACACATTATGCCGCACACCTTGATACCCATTACACCCCACACTGTGATGGCAATTACCCAATGCTCCCCACACCGTAATGCCCATTACACTGCACAATGTGATGTCCATTAAACATTTGCCCCCACAGTGCAACACATATGCCCCCAGTGCAAGATATGCCCCCCACAGTGCAACACATATGTCGTAGTGCCAGATATGCCCCCCACAGTAAAACACATATGTCCCAGTGCCAGATATGCCCCCACAGTGCAACACATATGCCCCGGTGCCAGATATGCCCCCAGTGCCAGAATTGCCCCCACAGTGCAACTTACTGTTGTCCCCTGCTGCCGCTGCTTGCTTCTTCCCTGGGGAGGGGAGCGCATCTTCTGTCTCTCCTGCCCCTTCGTCTTCTATCTCGTGGGCTGGCTCCTGACTGGCTGCCAGCCCGCGAGCTCTGATTGGTGTCTGTGTCACAGTGACACAGGGAGGGGAAGGAGAGACGCGCGATGCGCTCCCCTCCGAACGCTATTAGCAGTGGCGGGGCGGCGGAGGCCACGCCCCTGCCACTTACATATGCGCGCATGCGCATTTACAAGTTTTAGGGGAATTAGTTATGGGGGTACGGGGTACCGGCAGTATATCTTTTACCGGTACGCCATACTGCCATACTTGCACCACTGGTGTCACCCCACTTACTGGTGACACCCTGTGCGGGTCGCACCCCCCGCACCTGCCTAGTGACGCCACTGCATAGGACGCAGATTGTGAGGGGGCATGGTGGCACAGGATGCAGTGTAGGAGGGGGAACGCAGAGTGACAGAGAATGCAGGGAGGGGAGTCGCAAAGTGGTAGAGGATACAGTGGCGTTGGTTGCATGGTGGCAGAGGATACAGGGAGGGGGGACGCAGGGTGGCGTTGGATGTAGGGTGACAGAGGGGAGACACAGAGTGGCATAGGATGTGGGTTTGCGGAGGATTCAGGTAGGCAGGGGGAAGCAGGGTGGCGTATATACATTATACATATGTCACACACCGTGATGCCCATTATACATATGTCACACACCGTGATGCCCATTATACATATGTCACACACCGTGATGCCCATTATACATATGTCCCACACCGTGATGCCCATTATACATATGTCACACACCCTGATGCCCATTATACATATGCCACACACAGTGATGCTCCATTATACATATGTCACACACCCTGATGCCCATTATACATATGCCACACACCGTGATGCTCCATTATACATATGTCACACACCGTGATGCCCATTATACATATGCCCCACACCGTGATGCCCATTATACATATGCCCCACACCGTGATGCCCATTATACATATGTCACACACCGTGATGTCCATTATACATATGCGACACACCATGATACCCATTATACATATGCCCCACACCGTGATGCCCATTATACATATGCCACACACCATGATGCCCATTATACATATACCACACACCGTGATGCTCCATTATACATATGCCACACACCGTGATGCCCATTATATATATGCTACACACCGTGATGTCCATTATACATATGTCACACACCGTGATGCCCATTATACATATGTCACACACCGTGATGCCCATTATACATATGCCCCACACCGTGATGCCCATTATACATATGTCACACACCGTGATGCCCATTATACATATGTCACACACCGTGATGCCCATTATATATATGCCACACACCGTGATGCTCCATTATACATATGCCACACACCGTGATGCCCATTATATATATGCTACACACCGTGATGTCCATTATACATATGTCACACACCGTGATGCCCATTATACATATGCCACACACCGTGATGCCCATTATACATATACGACACACCGTGATGCCCATTATACATATGTTACACACCATGATGCTCCATTATACATATGCCACACACATGATGCCCATTATACATATGCCACACACCGTGATGTCCATTATACATATGCCCCACACCGTGATGCTCCATTATACATATGCCACACACCGTGATGCTCCATTATACATATGCCACACACCGTGATGCTCCATTATACATATGCCACACACCGTGATGCTCCATTATACATATGCCACACACCGTGATGCTCCATTATACATATGCCACATACCGTGATGCTCCATTATACATATGTCACACACATGATGCCCATTATACATATGTCACACACCGTGAGGCTCCATTATACATATGTCACGCACCGTGATGCCCATTATACATATGCCATTGATACACCGCTCATCAGAGTAGGTGAGCGGGCTGTCTGCGAGGTGGGGGACTGGATGTGGCTGGATCAGCTGAAACGCTGCTTTGAGTTGAGCAGCGTGTCAGCTCTTCCAGCCACATCCAGTCCCCCACTGCGCTGACAGCCCGCCAACCTCTTATGCTGAGAGTGGCTGTCCGTGGTTACAGCCATATAGCATCCCTTCCCACGCCCTTAGCAGCAGAATGGACTTACATGGCGGGGGGCGGCAGAAAGATGCACAGAGCCACAGACACGGTGACAGTGAACCTGCTCTCAAAACAAAAGGCAGGGCGCACGGCTTTAGTGATTGGCAGGGCGCGCACTTGCAGTGACTGGCTGCCGGGCGGCCACTGCACAATGATTGGGTCCCGGCGGCCGCTGCAGTGATTGGCTTACAGCGGCTCACAGGCGCTGCTCAGCGCGTCCTCGGGGACCCCTTCAGTTTGAAAAATTTTATGGTAAATAGCGCGTATTTGCGAACCCTGATACTTATACACATAACGCCAGCAGTAGTAACGATACTTATACACATAACACCCACGGTAGTAACGATACTTATACACTTAATGCCCACAGTAGTAACAATGCTTATACACATAACGCCAGAAGTAGTAACAACGCTTGTACACGTAATGCCTACAGTAATAACAATGCTTATACATGTAATGCCCGCAGTAGTAACGATACTTATACACATAACGTCAGCAGTAATAACGATACTTATACACATAATGCCCACAGTAGTAACACTTATACACATGATGCCCACAGTATTAACAACGCTTATACACATAATGCCCACAGTAGTAACAATGCTTATACATGTAATGCCCGCAGTAGTAACGATACTTATACACAACGCCAGCAGTAGTAACAATACTTATACACATAACGCCAGCAGTAGTAACAACGCTTGTACACGTAATGCCCACAGTAGTAACAACGCTTATACACATGATGCCCACAGTAGTAACAACACTTATACACATAACGCCCGCAGTAGTAATGACACCTATACATGTAATGCCCACAGTAGTAACAACACTTATACACATGATGCCCACAGTAGTAACAACACTTATACACATGATGCCCACAGTAGTAATGACACCTATACATGTAATGCCCACAGTAGTAACAACACTTATATAAATGATGCCCACAGTAGTAACGATACTTTTACACATAATGCCCGCAGTAGTAATGACACCTATACATGTAATGCCCACAGTAGTAACAACACTTATACACATAACGGCCGCAGTAGTAACGATACTTATACACATAACGCCCGCATTAGTAATGACACCTATACATGTAATGCCCACAGTAGTATCGATGTTTATACATGTAACGCCCACAGTAGTAACAATACTTATACACATAATGCCCACAGTAGTAACAACACTTATCCACATAATGCCCACAGTAGTAACGATACTTATACACATAATGCCCACAGTAGTAATGATACTTTTACACATAATGCCCGCAGTTGTAATGACGCCTATTCATGTAACGCCCACAGTGTGGCTGGGTGGTGGGTGAAGGAACTTGCGCGGCAGGAGCATACCTCCCAACTTTTCATGTTAAGAAATAGGGACACTCGCCCGAAAAGGGGGCGTGGCGTATGCAAATGAGGGCGCGGCTTATGCTAATTAGCCGCGACCTCATTTTCATACGAGAATAGACGCTGTGCGCATGCGCACAGCGTCTATTCTACTACATTGGGGGGTCTCCCAACTGCCACCCCCCCGCAGCGGGACAATGCCTGACGCGGGTGGGACGTCGGGACAGGACCCGAAAATCGGGACTGTCCCGACGGAATCGTGACAGTTGGGAGGTATGCAGGAGGGTTAAGTGGGCGGTCGGCTGAGTAGGGTGCTGTGTAGGCGGCTGAGTGCATCATCGCCGCAGCCATGCTTTGGGGCCCCTGAGAACGCCGGGGCCCGGGTCAGCTGTACCCTTTGACCCACCCTGTCGCCGGGCCTGAGTACATCCCCCACCCCCATAGGCAGACATGTCACGTAATCAGATCCCCCTCCAGCACAGCCCCCAGCAAATAGGCAGACTTGTCACATATTCCCATGCCCCAGGCCCTCCAGAACAGCCCCCCCATAGGCAGACATGTTACATACCCCTCCAGCACAGCCCCTATAGACAGACATGGGGGGGGGGGGGATCTGAATGTCACATGTCTGCCTATGGGGGAGCTGAGCTGGAGGGGGATCTGAGTTGTCACAGTGAGTCTGTCTGCCCTAATGTCACAGACCCCCTTCCCCCTCATGTGCAGGAATGTCACACACACAGATTCCCCTCCAGCAAAGCCTACACTGTAACTGGCACATGCAGGGAGATTTATTCCCCATGTCCCTCACACACAGCGACAGAGGTGAGTGTCTCTCTCTCCCCTTACCTGTCCTGGGTCCAACCCTGGTCAAGACCTGTGTTGAAATACCAGGATTATCTTTCATGACGCTTTCACACTGCACAATGTCCTGGGTTGTTGCGCGTTCATGTGCAATAACCTGGAAAATATTTGTCAGTGTGAAAGGGTATTATCCTGAAGCCATGAAAATCTGACCTGTTGGAGATGCATCCGGACTGGAGTGGAGAATCATTGCTCTTAAGCATTGTAATTGCAGCTGTGAATTTTAAAAGGAGTCTGCTGATACCCATATGTAACGCCCAATGACCCCCTCAGGTTACCAATACCTGGATAGTGGCAGCTGCTCTCCAATCACAGCTCTTAAGGCAAAGACGTCAGCAGTTATGAAAAATGCTAATTCGTGGAGGGCAGCTTGTCACCTGAATATTGTATCGCCGCTGTTCTGCAGCTTAAGCTGGGCACTCACTATGCAATTATCTGCCAGATTGGGGCACCCAGGTCAGTTTGTGGAATTTTAGGCAAATTTTGTTTATCTCTGTCCCATCTTACCATCTGCGTGGTCTATGGTTGGGAACATCACTAGTGCAGGAACGCACCTCTGCGGCATGGCATACACTAATTGGGGTATTATGTGCTCAAACCTACAGTTTGACACCCCCCAAAATAAAAAAAATTTGTGTTGACCTTTTAATGTGTTGACTATTTCTGTCATCCTTTTTCACATGTTGGCTAATTACCTACCTAGACACTAATCCTTTGCTGATGACTTTGGAACCGCAGCTTGGACAGATGGTCTGCCAGATAATTGTATGGTGTGTGGGCCCAGCTTTAGCTATGGCTGGAGGCTACCGTCTGCAGTGTTAATCACACTGTAGTAATTTATGTTGTACTGCTTTAGCCAGAATCACTTAAAAGGCAAAACTAAGTTGATATTGTCTGGTAAATTGTTCCCTCTTTATGAATAAGGTGGAAACACACAGAATCCTGCGTCTCGCATGCTTGCATTTCTCTGTACAGCGGTGTAAAAGATGCGCGTCCCCACATTACTGTTATAATTAGTGGTGGGCAACGATTGAAATGTTTAATTGCGTGAAATTTTGGCGATTAACTGAGATTAATTGCACTGATAGGCACTTAAGTGCCGCTTACCTAAAATCTTATTGCCAGGGGTTCCATGCTCGTTGCCAGGTGGGATTACATGCTTGTTGTCATGGTAGGATCCATGCTCATTGCCGGGGGGTTTACTTGCTCGTTGACAGAGGTTTAATTGCTCCATTCCAGGGGGGGTTACTTGCTCCATGCCAGGGGGGTTTACTTGCTCTTTGCCAGGGGTTGCATGCACACAGTGCTCCCAGAATCCGCACTTCCGGGT
Source organism: Crinia signifera (assembly GCF_055691185.1). Classification (NCBI taxonomy): domain Eukaryota; kingdom Metazoa; phylum Chordata; class Amphibia; order Anura; family Myobatrachidae; genus Crinia; species Crinia signifera. The sequence continues at coordinate 101,635 of NW_028142785.1, read as the reverse complement.
AGCGCTGGGCACTCTGCACTTCCCCGGAAAACGCTAGAGGTAAAGGAGCACCTCTAGCGTCTGTCTTCTTCATAGCGGTGGCCATTTTTGGAGGGGCACAGGGTCTCCGTCTGCATGAGCTATATTGTACATGCTATTGTCCAGTGTTTACACATTGAGCAATGAACAATTAGCATGCCCAAGGGTTGTTATTGACACCCTCACCCCGTTGCCTGTACATGCATGCCAGTCTGCCCAGTACTATTGCATTACGCCAATCTCCTAAGAAAAGCTATTCAGTACTATATTCTACCTAACGGCTCCCACAACCTCGCACTCACTACAACAGTGATGGCTAACCTTGACACGCCAGCTGTTGTTGAACTACACATCCCAGCATGCCCTGCATCAGTTTTACTATTTGGCCATGCTAAAACTGATGCTGGGCATGTTGGGATGTGTAGTTCAACAACAGCTGGAGTGTCAAGGTTAGCCATCACTGAACTACAATAACCAATTTGCTTGGGAAAACAAAGGGTCTTCCAGATCATCTCCACAAAATCTCCGTTGCTTAGGGAAGATGGAAAGCAACTAACCAGAAAAATTGTCCAACTAGCAAACCGGCTGCCTCCGCAATATGTGCACTTCAAACGGTGCCTGGCTAATCCATACGAGTAACAATATGTAGTCATCTTTCTAGGTTTTTATTATTTTAATTTTATTAGAATAGCTCAAGATCCACATCAATGTCCCTTGGTTGCAGACACCAGTCTATCATACAGCACAACTGCCTATGTAATCTGAGGCCTCAGGTCTGCAGGAGTACTGATTATGTCACTTGCAAGGTCGCCAATCACAGCTTTGGCTGTAGTTGTTGCCGTGGGATACAGATGATGCTCTTGTTCTTCCTTAGGTCAATTAATTTGCTGTTGGTGATATTCTGCTGTGAGTGCCACCCAGTGGTAGAAATTGGGAACAGCTGCTAATCAGTCCTATCAGTGTTTCAAATACAGGCCAGGCACTGCATGCCACCGGGCAACTGGGGTAGTAGTCTCTGGCTCTGAGTCTCTCTCTTTTGTTCCTATTGGATAAAGAACAGAACAATAAATTCCCTACTTAGATAATAGCTGTACACATTTCCTCTGTAGCATATCCTAATAGTAAAACTGTGGGCATGCTGGGATGTGTAGTTCCACAACAGCTGGAAGACCACATACCTACCAACTGTTTTGATAACAGCGGGACAGTCCTGCTAAGTGGACACTGTCCTACCGGCAGGTTGCAGTGTTCTACGGATAGGGGGCGGGGACAGTTGGGGGGAGCCTAGGATTACTTCTGCTTCGGTGATCACTAAATAGATTATGCACACATGCACGAGGCATCTACATAACATGTCCCCAGTAGCGCCAGTTACATAACATGTCCCCAGTAGCGCCAGTTACATAACATGTCCCCAGTAGTGCCATTTACATAACATGTCCCCAGTAGTGCCAGTTACATAACATGTCCGCAGTAGTGCCATTTACATAACACGTCCCCAGTAGTGCCATTTACATAACACGTCCCCAGTAGTGCCATTTACATAACACGTCCCCAGTAGTGCCATTTACATAACACGTCCCCAGTAGTTCCATTTACATAACACGTCCCCAGTAGTGCCATTTACATAACACGTCCCCAGTAGTGCCATTTACATAACACGTCCCCAGTAGTGCCATTTACACAACACGTCCCCAGTAGTGCCAGTTACACAACACGTCCCCAGTAGTGCCAGTTACACAACACGTCCCCAGTAGTGCCAGTTACACAACACGTCCCCAGTAGTGCCAGTTACACAACACGTCCCCAGTAGTGCCAGTTACACAACACGTCCCCAGTAGTGCCAGTTACACAACACGTCCCCAGTAGTGCCAGTTACACAACACGTCCCCAGTAGTGCCAGTTACACAACACGTCCCCAGTAGTGCCAGTTACACAACACGTCCCCAGTAGTGCCAGTTACACAACACGTCCCCAGTAGTGCCAGTTACACAACACGTCCCCAGTAGTGCCAGTTACACAACACGTCCCCAGTAGCGCCAGTTACACAACACGTCCCCAGTAGCGCCAGTTACACAACACGTCCCCAGTAGCGCCAGTTACATAACATTATTATTATTATTATAATTTTATTTATAAGGCGCCACAAGTGTTTCGCAGCGCCGTACAAAGGAACAATACAGGGAGACAAAGCTTGGCATAACATTGAATAAATAACAAAAATAAAGTACAAATAGAGAGCGCCACAGATCAATACACATTACAGCTTAAATGTAAGTAGTGAGGACTCAATCAACATACAACTAGAGGCTTGAGGCCAATGATGGAGAGGAGTATGCGGACAAAGATGGTCACTGAGTGTTGGAGTATAGGAGAGCTGTGAGTGAAATGTGAAGAGAAGTGGGCTTTGACAACAGGAAGGAAGAGGGCCCTGCTCAGAGGAGCTTACAATCTAGTAGTAATAACATGTCCCCAGTAGTACCATTTACATAACATGTCCCCAGTCGTGCCCGTTACATAACATGTCCCCAGTAGTACCAATTACATAACATGTCCCCAGTAGTACCAATTACATAACATGTCCCCAATAGTGCCCATTACATAACATGTCCCCAGTAGTACCAGTTACATAACATGTCCTCAGAAGTGCCCTAGTTACATTACATGTCTCAAGTAGTACCATTTACATAACATGTCCCCAGTAGTGCCAGTTACATAACATGTCCCCAGTAGTGCCAGTTACATAACATGTCCCCAGTAGTACCAGTTACATAACATGTCCCCAGTAGTATCATTTACATAACATGTCCCTAGTCGTGGCAGTTACATAACATGTCCCCAGTAGTGCCAGTTATATAACATGTCCCCAGTAGTGCCGGTTACATAACATGTCCCCAGTAGTAGCAGTGCCAAAGGGCTGAAAGTGTAACCGTTTGTGACATCACCCCTCTTTGTGACATCATCACACTGTCTGTGACATCATCACACTGTCTGTGACATCATCACACTGTCTGTGACATCATCACACTGTGACATCATCACACTATATATATGGGCATAGGCTGAGCTATGACCATATATGGGCATAGGCTGAGCCTAACAGGGTATAAATAAGGGTGCCCAGACTGCTGGACCTCATTTTGCTGCAGCCTCTCGACAAGATAAGTCACAGTCTAGAGAAGTCAAAGCAGAGAAGCTAACATGCCGGTCTCTCAAGGGCCAGCCACACCATCCCGGCCTCAGTATCGGCCTGTGGCACCAAAACATGTTGTGCGAAGGCAGCCAACATCTGAGCAGGCCAAGCTGGCGACATCTGGGCCAACATCTGAGCGGGTCAAAGCGGCGACCCAGGTCAAGGCCAAGCCGCCGAGCACATTTCATTACAATGTGTACAGTCTAGGGCCCTCTTCCTATATAGACACACACAAAAAAACAAAGCTGGCAGAACCAATCAAGCCAAAAGCCCCGGTCAAACCAAAGCTGGCAGAACCAGTCAAGCCATTGAGCCCCCCTCCTTACAGGGTGTGCAGTCTAGGGCCCCCCTCTTGCTATATAGACGCATTCAAACCAAAGCTGGCAGAACCGGGCAAGCCTAAGCTGGCAGCCCCGGTCAAACCAAAGCTGGCAGGCCCTGTCAAGCCAAAACCTGCAGCCCCGATCAAGCCTAAGCGGGCAGCCCTGGACAAGCCAAAGCTGGCAGACCCAATAAAGGCCAAACCAACAAACCTGGTCAAGCCAAAGCCTGCAGCCCCGGTCGAGCAAAAGCTGACAGACCCAATCATGGCCAAAACAACAGACCTGGTCATGCCCAAGCCAGCAGACGCGGTCATGCCCAAGCCGCCAGACACGGTCATGCCCAAGCCGGCAGACGCGGTCATTCCCAAGCCGGCAGACGCGGTCATTCCCAAGCCGGCAGACGCGGTCATTCCCAAGCCGGCAGACCCGGTCATTCCCAAACTGGCAGATATGGTTAATGCTGCCAAATGCACACCCCTGTCTGTGGATGATCGCCCAGCCCAGCAGAAGAAACCTGGCTCGTTCAGGTCAAGAGTCTCCAAATTCATGAGAAACGGGTGCTGCACGAGTTAGACAACAACAGACTCCTGCCAAAAAAAAAATCCCTCCCCCCCCCCCTCCCTCCCCTCCCCAACCCACCTGAACTATACTAGGCTATTCTATGCTATGCTTAGCTATGCTATGCTAAGACTTCGGTCTTAGTATAGCATAGCTAAGCACAGCATAGAATAGAATAGCTTAGCATAGATAGTCTTAGCTAAGACAATGTTAAGACTAGGCTATTCTATGCTATGCTTAGCTATGCTATTCTAAGACAATGGTCTTGGTATTGCATAGCTAAGCATAGCATAGATTAGCATAGTCCTAACATAGTCTCAGCTAAGACTATCTATGCTATTCTATGCTATGCTTAGCTATGCTATGCTAAGACTATGGTCTTAGTATAGCATAGCTAAGCATAGCATAGAATAGTATAGCACAGGCTCCTCCCCTCCCTCCCCCTCCACCCACCTGATGAGGTCACCTTGACGTGGTAGGTGGGCTCACATTTTTGTGCCAAGAACCTCAATGTCCCCCATGTTCATATTATTGGTTTCTCTGCTTATTGTGTACCTGCATTTTCTGACATCCCTCTTCCAGTGCCTCGCTGAGTGTTTCTGTATGTATATGTGTAATGAAGGTTAAATTGTTTTATACAGTATGTGAACTTTTCATATATTATTATATGAATCTACTGTACATTACTGTAATGATATTTCTTATCATTTAATCTTTTTGAATAAATGAAATAATAAAACTAATGTCATATAGAAAATAAGTTGCTGTAACCAAAATAACTATTCCCCAGAGACATTGTCCTACAGAAAAGTCACAGCCCCTGTATTACATACAAATGTACATTACCGATTTATTTCCATATCATAGGTATCCTAGTGCCGGTTACATAATATGTCCCCAGTAGTAGCAGTGCCAAAGGGCTGAAAGTGTAACAGTCTGTGACATCACCCCTCTTTGTGACATCATCACACTGTCTGTGACATCACCCTGGACTCAGCTGCATTGTTATGCTATATGTAACAATGACAGTTAGGAAGTGGCTGGAATATGTGCAGGGAAATTATAAACTGATGTGTTTGTAACTGGCAGAGAATAAAATGCTGTTATCACATGAATGTGCTGTTAGCTCACAGATGCTATGTCACATGGATGATTATTCTTGTGGTTTATTTATTAATGATTTAATAATGGTTTAATACTGATTTTTTTTTAATGTTTTTATTGAGATTTTCACATATACATAGCAAATATTCCAAAAGGAAAAAATATGCAAGCAGTATGATAAAATGGTACCACAATGCAACATCGACAGAAGGAGGATCTCAACGTCAGAGTCGAAATATAAACATTCCTCGCAGATTACTCTTTTCATCATCAGAAAAATTACTGAAAAATATGAACCTTAAGAGTCCAAAGAATAAATAAATTAATATATATATATATATATATATTGTGATGCCTAGAAAATTGCTAAGGTACATGTGATACCATCAATGTCAAGAGTGTGTTATAAAGCTTTGGACAAATATGGAATCGCAACGTGCACCAAAACAAATTCAATAAATCATCGGAGCTAGTTAAACATACAAAATAGTAACGACTCATTCATCCATCATTCACACCGGAGGGAAATAAGGGGGGGGGTGGGGGGGTGTATATTATCTAAGAGTAACCTCAAGTATATGTTCTCTAAATTAAGGTGATAACGTTTCAATTAGCGGGGACCATTTAGATAAGAATTTCTGGGTTTTACAGTCCACATCTGGGAGAGTAGACCCGTAACAAAGTATTGTGGTCAGCTCAGATTGTAAATGCTCAAGCCTGGGGGGTACAGGGGAAATCCACTGCTTAACTATGAGCTTTTTTGCAACTGTAAGGATTATTATCAGAAGGGGGATCATTGGGTGTGCGGACTGGGGTATCTGCCAAGCAGCAGTTTGTAAACCTAAAAGAGCTTTTATATTGAACAATATTGATATATATCAATATCAAATGAGTTATGTATATACCATTTCACTTTGAACCAAAATTTTGCCATTTTGGGACAGTGCCAAAAGTTGTGTAGAAATAGGGCTTTTGGAGAATGACACTTAGGGCATCTACCTGAGTCTGAAGAAACCCTGTGTATTCTCTGGCCCGGTGAAATATCTGCTCGGTACAGAAATTTCAAATGGATCTCCTGTAATGGCGCTGAGTGCAAAATGTTAAATATGGATGGTATAGAATGAGTTAGGTCTCGTCTAGTCACAGGGGAAGAGAATTCCGAAGACCAAGTCTCGAGGAGGGGGGACCATAGCTTACCCATGTTTATAATGGAGATAAGGATGTCGCCATATAGCCATTGCGTTTTATAATGTGTTTTGCTAATTCTAGTAATCAGTGAGGTGAGAGGGTCCGGTGTTTCTTCATTTGGCCAGGGGATTGGAAGAGACTGTATATAGTGTCGCAGTTGTAGGTGCATGAAAAAATCTGACCAAGGTAAATCAAAAAGATTTACTAAATCAGTGAAAGAATATAGAGAACCACCTGGGTGACACACATCTCTAATTGCAGAGATTCCTTTAAGCTTCCAGACAGTGAACCTAGAATTGGTAAGAGGTGGGGTAAAACAAGGATTGCCTCCTATAGATATAAATTTGGAATGTGTAGGGTTTCTGCCCCAAGCTTTATGTATGGCCCCCCAGGCCTGGTATGTATCCCAAAACAGAATATTATTTTTAAAAGTGGGCGGTATAAGGGATTTCGGGGTATGTAGCAGGGCTTTGAGATCATATGGGGCCACTAGTGCTTGTTGCAAATTATAATTAGTATAAATAGAGGAGTCTAATAACCAATCCGAAATGTATCGAAAGGCGACGGCTCTAGAGAAGGATAGAAGGTCCGGGACGGCCAGGCCACCATGCTCCTTATGGAGCTTCAGTTTTGTTAAGGCTATACGGGGTTATTTATTATTCCATTAAAATTTTGTAAATAGTTTATCGTAGGCTGAACAGTCTTTCCTGTTGGGTCTCAGAGGCAGCATCTGTAGCGTGTAAGATATTTTTGGAAATATGATACTTTTTAAAGTCGCCACCCTCCCCAGTGACGAAATCGGTAAGGAAGACCAAGAGGTCAATAACTGAGAGATTTTGGACATAATCGGGTTATAATTTGTTGCGTATAATTTAGTCAGGTCGGCAGGGACAAAGACACCTAGATATTTTAGTTTCATTTTATTCAGGGAAAACTGAGAGAGGATAGGATTAGAAGCAAGTGTGAGGGCGGGAGGAGTGAGTGGAAGCAGGTCAGATTTAGAGGGATTTACCTTATAACCGGAAAAAGAACTAAAGTTATCAATGACGGACATAATATTAGGGATGGGTTTTAAAGGGTCGGATACAAAAAGGAGCATGTCGTCCGCGAATAAACGTGAACCCCTGTAAACGACTACAATTGTCTTAGGGAAATCGCTAATGGTTCAATAGCAAGGGAAAATAATAGGGGCAAGAGTGGGCAGCCCTGTCTGGTACCTCTTTTTAGAATTCCTGGATCAGATATATACCCATTGCATATAATCCGAGAACTAGAGGCTGTATATAAAGCGTTTAGGACACTGGAGAAGCCCGGCGGAAACCCAGAACGTGTGAGCGTGGTGCACAGATGGTCCCAACTGACATAATCGAAGGCTTTCTCTGCATCGAGAGAAAGAATGAAATGTGCGTCTGGGTTAGCCGTGGAGTTCGGCCAGTGTGAAGCAGCCAGAACCTTTCTAATGTTCCCTGTGGAATGACGACCCTTAATGAAGCCCGTCTGATCTGAGTGGACCACAGAAGGAAGAATTAACTTCAACCTATCTGCCAGAATTTTGGTATACAACTTGTAATCAACGTTGAGAAGTGATATGGGTCTGTATGATCCCGGCAAGTGTGGGTCTCTTCCCAGTTTGGGGAGGAGATGAATGAATGCATCAGTGAAATCAGTGGCGTCACTAGGGTTGGTGTCACCCGGTGTAGTAACTCATGGTGTCACCCCCCCCAACTTTCCATAAGTTGGAGATAGGATGCTTGTGCATGCTGAAAAATTGGGGTGTGGCCTATCAGAAGGGGGTGTAGCCTGTAACGTGATTGTATTGTGTAACTGCAGATTGTGCCAGCGCACCTATTCTAATCTTCCAGTTTATAGATGAATTGATTGATCAGTTCAGCTTAGTTCTACCCTGCATTGGCTATAAATCATTAAATACTGTTTATCCGTAATGCCAATTACACATTATGCCGCACACCGTGATGCCAATTACACAATAAGCTGCACACCGTGATGCCCATTACACCGCATACCGTGATGCCCATACGCCACACACCGTGATGCCAATTACACATTATGCCACACACCGTGATGCCAATTACACAATAAGCTGCATACCGTGATGCCCATTACGCCACACACCGTGATGCCAATTACACATTATGCCGCACACCGCGATGCCAATTACACAATAAGCTGCACACCGTGATGCCCATTACACCGCATACCGTGATGCCCATTACGCCACACACCGTGATGCCAATTACACATTATGCCACACACCGTGATGCCAATTACACAATAAGCTGCACACCGTGATGCAGGGGCGGATTGGGATGAAAAACCAGCCCGGGAAATTTCTGGGAGCAGCCCTAATGGAGGCGGGATCTGTTTAGGTGTGGGGTTTGTCACGAGGAGCGGGATCCCTCCTCATGTGGCCTTTGTTGGACACAGTCGCAGCTGTCCTAGCATCTTTTGCTGCAGTTGCATACAGTATGTTACTATGATAATGCTGCTACTAAACTCTTCCCTGACACGCCCCATGTCACACGCAATGTCCCTCCATGGGAAAAAACAATTTGCTGATACAGGAAAAATAAACAGATATATTGGCCTTAAAAGGAATAAATAATACACACTGGCACCCGGAAGGAAATTACAAATAAAAATATTGGCCCCTACAGGTAAAATAAAACACATTGGTCCCATTGGTCCCTACTGGAATGATTAAAACATATCGGCCCCACACTCTGTCCCCTGTTCTACTATATATCACACTCCCTCCCACTGCATCCTGTACTCTATTACACACTACCTCCCCCTGCGCTATATCACACTCCCTCCCACTGCATCCTGTACTCTATTACACTCTACCTCCCACTGCGCTATATCACACTCCCTCACCTGCGGCCTGCACTCTATCACACACTCCCTTCCACTGCACTATATCACACTCTCTCCCCCTGCGCTATATCACACACCCTCACCTGTGGCCTGCACTCTATCACACACTCCCTTCCACTGCACTATATCACACTCCCTCCCCCTGCGCTATATCAAACACCCTCACCTGTGGCCTGCACTCTATCACACACTCCCTTCCACTGCACTATATCACACTCCCTCCCCCTGCGCTATATCACACTCCCTCCCCCTGCGCTATATCACACTCCCTCCCCCTGCGCTATATCACACTCCCTCCCACTGCATCCTGTACTCTATTACACTCTACCTCCCACTGCGCTATATCACACTCCCTCACCTGCGGCCTGCACTCTATCACACACTCCCTTCCACTGCACTATATCACACACCCTCACCTGTGGCCTGCACTCTATCACACACTCCCTTCCACTGCACTATATCACACACCCTCACCTGTGGCCTGCACTCTATCACACACTCCCTTCCACTGCACTATATCACACTCCCTCCCCCTGCGCTATATCACACTCCCTCCCCCTGCGCCATATCACACTCCCTCCCACTGCATCCTGCACTCTATTACACTCTACCTCCCACTGCGCTATATCACACTCCCTCACCTGCGGCCTGCACTCTATCACACACTCCCTTCCACTGCACTATATCACACTCCCTCCCCCTGAGCTATATCACACTCCCTCCCCCTGCGCTATATCACACTCCCTCCCCCTGCGCTATATCACACTCCCTCCCCCTGAGCTATATCACACTCCCTCCCCCTGCGCTATATCACACTCCCTCCCACTGCATCCTGTACTCTATTACACTCTACCTCCCACTGTGCTATATCACACTCCCCCACCTGCGCTATATCACACACCATCACCTGCGGCCTGCACTCTATCACACACTCCCTTCCACTGCACTATATCACACTCCCTTCCCCTGCGCTATATCACACTCCCTCCCCCTGCGCTATATCACACTCCCTCCCCCTGAGCTATATCACACTCCCTCCCCCTGCACTATATCACACTCCCTCCCCCTGCACTATATCACACTCCCTCCCCCTACTCTATATCACACTCCCTCCCACTGCATCCTGTACTCTATTACACTCTACCTCCCACTGTGCTATATCACACTCCCTCACCTGCGGCCTGCACTCTATCACACACTCCCTTCCACTGCACTATATCACACTCCCTCCCCCTGCGCTATATCACACTCCCTCCCCCTGCGCTATATCACACTCCCTCCCCCTGCGCTATATCACACTCCCTCCCCCTGCGCTATATCACACTCCCTCCCCCTGCGCTATATCACACTCCCTCCCCCTGCGCTATATCACACTCCCTCTCCCTGCGCTATATCACACTCCCTCCCCCTGCGCTATATCACACTCCCTCCCCCTGCGCTATATCACACTCCCTCCCCCTGCGCTATATCACACTCCCTCCCACTGCATCCTGTACACTCTACCTCCCCCTGTGCTATATCACACTCCCTCCCACTGCATCCTGTACTCTATTACACTCTACCTCCCCCTGCACTATATCACACTCCCTCCCCCTGCACTATATCACACTCCCTCCCCCTGCGCTATATCACACTCCCTCCCATTGCATCCTGTACTCTATTACACTCTACCTCCCACTGCGCTATATCACACTCCCTCACCTGCGGCCTGCACTCTGTCACACACTCCCTTCCACTGCACTATATCACACACCCTCCCCCTGCGCTATATCACACTCCCTCCCCCTGTGCTATATCACACTCCCTCCCCCTGCGCTATATCACACTCCCTCCCCCTGCGCTATATCACACTCCCTCCCCCTGCGCTATATCACACTCCCTCCCATTGCATCCTGTACTCTATTACACTCTACCTCCCACTGCGCTATATCACACTCCCTCCCCCTGCGCTATATCACACTCCCTCCCCCTGCGCTATATCACACTCCCTCCCCCTGCACTATATCACACTCCCTCCCCCTGCGCTATATCACACTCCCTCACCTGCGGCCTGCACTCTATCACACACTCCCTTCCACTGCACTATATCACACTCCCTCCCCCTGCGCTATATCACACACTCCCTCCCCCTGCGCTATATCACACTCCCTCCCCCTGCGCTATATCACACTCCCTCCCATTGCATCCTGTACTCTATTACACTCTACCTCCCCCTGCGCTATATCACACTCCCTCCCCCTGCGCTATATCACACTCCCTCCCATTGCATCCTGTACTCTATTACACTCTACCTCCCACTGCGCTATATCACACTCCCTCACCTGCGGCCTGCACTCTATCACACACTCCCTTCCACTGCACTATATCACACTCCCTCTCCCTGCGCTATATCACACTCCCTCACCTGCGGCCTGCACTCTATCACACACTCCCTCCCCCTGCGCTATATCACACTCCCTCGCCCTGTGCTATATCACACACCAGTGGCGTAACTAGGGCTCCGCAGCCCCAACGGTGGCAGAGGGTGCCTGCGCCACCGGGGCGCAGGTTCACAGCGCTCTCACAGAGGCTGCCAAAGGCCAGGAGTCCTGTGTGAGCTCTGCAGCTGCAGCCAATAAGGAAACGCAGACTTGTCCGCCTCTGGCTGTCTGTGTGAGGGCTCTCAGTGACCCGCCCCATGACCCGCTGATGAGTGGGTCACTGAGTGTCCTCACACAGACAGCCAGAGAGCTCCCACTTCTACCCTGCCCGCCGCTCCCCCTTCCTCACTGCATGATGGAGAGAGTGTCCGTCAGCCACTGGAGAGAGCCTGCTGCTCAATTCAGGATACTCTCCTCCCGGGCCTCACTGACGGATTAAAGCAGCACAGGTTCATTCTGTACCTGCGCTGTCAGTGTGTACCTGCTCTGTCAGTGTGTTTAGGAGGGGGATGGCACCAGAATTTATTTACTTTTAGTTACGTCACTGTCACTCACCCTGAATTCTGTACTCTATTACACTGATACACTCCCTCGCCCATGGCTTGTGTTCTCACACACTCCCACCCCCTGCGGTCTGTGCTTTATTACACTGATGTTCTCCTTCACCTTCCGGCCTTTACCTACACTTACACGCTCCCTCTCCCCAAGTTGTACGCTCTATCACACTGGCACGCTCCCTCTCCCCGAGACGTACGCTTTATCACACCCCCTGAGCTTTATCACACTCACTTGCTCCCTCATCCTGCGCTCTATCACACTGACGTGCTCCATCACCCTATGGCCTGTGATCTTTCACACTGATGCACTCCCTCCCTTTGAGGCATGCACTCTATCACGCAGTCCCTAACCTTAACTTACTCCACCACCTTACCCACCTTCCCTGCAGCCTAAGCCTGACTGCATCCTAATTCAACACCCTTGGCTGATTTACATGTGCCGCACACTAGTTTAGTTTATTAACGCAGACACAACAAACCCAATATGGCAGCAGTGCAAAGCCAGTTGTGCCTCTCCCTGTAGATACTGACACACACATACACTCTGGGCAGCCACTTCTCTCCCTCTTGCTGTGGAATCAGGCCAGTTCTGTGTAGCTCCGCCCAGGGCCAGTGCAAGGATGTTTGGTGCCCTCCTGCACACTATAAATTTGTGCTTCCTCTCCCATACTTAATAAAGGGACAATGCCCACCGCATACCGCAAAAAAAAAGGAGGTATGGCCATACAATAGTACCAATTCAAATGACTCAGTAGCACAATCTTGTTCACATTACACAGCACATAGCGCACACAGGGCACTCAATGTCTGGATTCCCACATCGGTCTCCTAACCGCTTGGTTTCTGAACATCGGTAAATCATACAAAATCTGTCTTGTAACAAATTTGGCAGGCTGACAGCTGGGAGTGCAGTGCTTAACTTACTGTACTGCCGCACATGGGCCTGTTCTGCATCCGACGTGCACGGCATCACTGGTGTGTGTAGTGGAGCTTCCTTCTGCTGGGTGGGGGCTTGAAGCCTCTTCAGTTGTACCCGCAGGCTTTCTGTAATGCAAGAAAGCTGTGATGGGTAACGCGCTTAGGGGATGGGGCCACAAGTGACAAGTATCCCCACAGAAAATCTTCCCACTATAGGTGACCCTCCAGTGCTCGAAGTAGCGGTATAACATACCACTGTATAATGCCCCACTATATATATATATATATATATAATTATTATTTTATTTATAAGGCGCCACAAGTGTTTCGCAGCGCCGTACAAAGGAACAATACAGGGAGACAAAACTTGGCATAACATTGAATAAATAACAAAAATACAGTACAAATAAAGAGCACCACAGTTCAATACACATTACAGCTTAAATGTAAGTAGTGAGGACCCAATCAACATACAACTAGAGGCTTTATGCCAATGATGGAGATGAGTATGAAGAGGGTCACTGAGTGTTGGAGTAAAGGAGAGCTGTGAGTGAAATGTGAAGAGAAGTGGGCTTTGACAACAGGAGGGAAGAGGGCCCTACTCGGAGGAGCTTACAATCTAGTAGGAAGGGGAGACAGACAGATTACAAGAGGTGCAAGCGAGGGGGTGGTGGTTAGATAGCAGGATGTAAACAGGCAAGGGGTCGGAGAACCAGCTGGTTTATGCAGTGGAAGGGTACGCTTTGATGAATAGGTGAGTTTTCAGTGCCCGTTTGAAGCTTTGCAAGGTCGGGGAGAGTCTAATGGAGCGAAGGAGTGCGTTCCTCTGAAGGGGTGCAGCACGGGCAAAGTCCTGTACTCTAGCATGGGAAGCAGTGATCAGGGTGGAGGAGAGACGACAGTCGTCAGCTGACCGTAGAGGGCGGGAGGGTGTATGAATGGAGATGAGGTTAGAGATATATGGAGCAATGGAATTAGAGATGGCCCTGTATGTGAGTGTGAGGTGTTTGAAGAGGATTATGTAGGGGAATGGAAGCCAGTGCAGATTTTGTTGAAGGGGAGTAGCAGAGTTAGAGCGGCGGGAGAGGAAGATAAGCCTGGCTGCAGCATTGAGGACAGATTGGAGAGGAGCTAGTTGGGATTGAGCGAGGCCGGTGAGAAGAGCATTACAGTAGTCAAGCCGTGAGATGACTAATGAGTGGATGATCAGCTTAGTTGCACTCTGTGAGAGAAAGGGCCTGATGCGAGCAATGTTGCGTAACTGGAACCGGCAAGAATGGGCCAGGCCTTGGATGTGGGGTGCAAAGGAGAGGGAGGAGTCAAGAGTGACACCCAGGCAGCGGAGTTTGGGAACAGGGGAGATGATGGTGTTGTTAACAGTGATAGAGATATTAGTAGGGGGCATAGCTCTGGGTGGGGGAAAGATAATAAGTTCGGTTTTGTCCATATTCAGCTTCAGAAATCGCTCAGACATCCAGGTAGAGATGGCAGCGAGGCAGTTGGAAACTTGAGAGAAAACAGTGGGGGACAGATCAGGAGAGGAGAGGTAGATTTGGGTGTCATCTGCATATAGGTGATATTGGAAGCCAAAGGAGTTAATGAGTGCACCCAGAGAGGAGGTGTACAGAGAGAACAGAATGGGGCCAAGGACGAACCCTGAGGGACCCCGACAGGAAGGATAGAAGGTGGTGAGGTAGAGCCAGAGGCAGAGACTGAGAAGGAACGGTTGAAGAGGTAAGAGGAAAACCAGTTGAAGACTGTGCCAGAGAGGCCAATGTTTTGGAGTGTGTGGAGGAGGAGAGGGTGATCCACAGTGTCAAAGGCAGCAGATAGGTCCAAAAGGATAAGCAGGGAGAAGTGACCCTTGGATTTGGCTGACAGCAGGTCATTGGTGACTTTCACTAGGGCAGTCTCAGTGGAATGAAGTGGGCGAAAGCCAGATTGAAGGGGATCTAGGATGGAGTGGTCAGACAGGTAGCTGGTGAGACGCCTGTAAACCAGCCGTTCTAGTATTTTAGAGGCAAATGGGAGAAGAGAGATAGGGCGGTAGCTTGTGGGAGATAAAGGGTCCAGGTTAGGTTTTTAAAGAATAGGTGAGACCAGAGCGTGTTTGAAGGGTGAGGGAAAGATGCCAGTAGAAAGAGATAGGTTAAAGAGGTGAGCAAGGTGGGAGCAGCCAGTGGGGGAGAGGGAACTGAGGAGACGGGAGGGGAGAGGGTCCAAGGGACAGGTAGAGGGGGGAGAGGATGAGATGAGGGAGTGGACTTCCTCAGCTGTAGTAGGGCAGAAGTATGACAGAGTGGGGTAGTTGGTAGGGGAGGATGATTGGGGTGGGTGGGCAGCAGAGGGGGTATGGAAGGAGATATCATGTCGGATTACCTCAATTTTAGAGAGGAAGAAGGAGGCAAAGTCAGTGGCAGTGAGGGATGAAGGGAGGAGGGGTGGTGCAGGGCGAAGTAGAGTGTTGAAAGTTTCAAAGAGACGTCGGGGATTGGAGGAATGGGAAGAGATGAGAGATTTGAAGAAAGATTGTTTGGTATAGGAGAGAGCAGCGCTGTAGGAGGAGAGAATAAACTTGAAATGGAGGAAGTCTTCCAGAGAGTGAGATTTCCTCCAGAGGCGTTCAGCAGAGCGTGCACATTTTTGCAAGAATCTAGTTATTTTGTTGTGCCAGGGTTGTGGTTTAGAGCGTCGAAGGGGAACAGTGTGGAGGATAATATATATATATATATATATATATATATATATATATATATATATATATACGGCCAATGTTTGACAAAGGGGCTATGGGCGCCGAATCATGGGTGGCAGGGGTCACCTGGAACTAGAGCTGACAGCTGCTGTAAGCAGAGGAGATCAGCAGTGTGTCAGGGTGGCAGGGGTCACCTGGAACTAGAGCTGACAGCTGCTCTAAGCAGAGGAGATCAGCGGCGTGTAAGGGTGGCAGGGGTCACCTGGAACTAGAGCTGACAGCTGCTGTAAGCAGAGGAGATCAGCAGCGTGTCAGGGTGGCAGGGGTCACCTGGAACTAGAGCTGACAGCTGCTGTAAGCAGAGGAGATCAGCAGCGTGTCAGGGCGGCAGGGGTCACCTGGAACTAGAGCTGACAGCCGCTGTAAGCAGAGGAGATCAGCGGCGTGTAAGGGTGGCAGGGGTCACCTGGAACTAGAGCTGACAGCTGCTGTAAGCAGAGGAGATCAGCGGCGTGTCAGGGGTCACCTGGAACTAGAGCTGACAGCCGCTGTAAGCAGAGGAGATCAGCAGTGTGTCAGGGTGGCAGGGGTCACCTGGAACTAGAGCTCACCGTCGCTGTAAGCAAAGGAGATCAGCGGCGTGTAAGGGTGGCAGGGGTCACCTGGAACTAGAGCTGACAGCTGCTGTAAGCAGAGGAGATCAGCAGCGTGTCAGGGCGCACCTGGAACTAGAACTGACAGCCGCTTTACAGCGTTAAGCACTTGTCAGATCATCCAGGTGCACCCACCCCCTTCTGCTTACACCGGCTGTCAGCTCATCTTGCTGCATGGTAACCGCAAGCCCTGCTGGATGCCCCGAGTCTCTCCCTGGCTCAAGTAGGCGAGTGGCCACTGATCCCCTCTGCAGCACAGTGGCTGTTAGCTGTTCCCGTGTGTGTACCCTGCGGTGCTGACATGCCGCACTTCTCCTCTGATGAGTGCGGCTGTCAGTGAAGATCTTACGGCTAAGCCGGTCCATCAGTAGATATCAGAGTTGTGTTAGCGGGGGGAGGGGCACCAGAATGAAAGAGCTGACACATGTGCCTTTTGTGGGGTCGCTGGTAGACGCATTGGATGGCTGCCAATCGACCTCTGGTCATATGCGCTGCTTAGGTCTCTGGCAGGGCACAGTCATAAGGGCAGGGAGATTTCAATACATTATAAAATGGGCAGGGCGCTGAGCCCTGCAAAACAACAAAACAAGGCTACTGGGAACACTATAAATATATACACACACAAACAGATAGATATCCATCATTACATATATGTAGATTGATATAGACACATAGATAGATAGATAGATAGATAGATAGATAGATAGATAGATAGATAGATAGATAGATAGATAGATAGATAGACAGACAGAGACACATAGATAGATGATAGACAGACACATAGAAGATAGATATACAGAGACACATAGATGATAGCTAGACAGAGATACATAGGTAGATGATAGCTAGACAGAGACAGAGACATATAGATAATAGACAGACAGACAGACAGATAATCACTAAACTCACTTAGTTCCTCTGTACTGGTCCAGGGCAGTCTCTCTATTGTTCATGGCAGGTGATGAGATGGCTCCATGGATATGGGGACATCCAGTGGCTCCTGGCAGTACTGCAGTCAGCAGTAACTGCAGCACTCTTCTCTCCTTTGTTGTCCTTGTAGCTCCGCCGCCCGCCATGTCCGTGTAGCCCCGCCCCCAGCCAAGTCCGTGTAGCTCCGCCCCCCGCCGAGTCTCAGGCACTGCAGTAGGGATGGGACATCGAAAGAAAACATCGGTCAAATGATGTTTTTCAACATTGGTTGCAAAACATCATTTAGACCTAAACATTGGTACTGTGAACCCGATGTTAACCGATGTTAACCGATGTTTCGATATTTTTTTAAATAAACTGGTTACCAAAGCATATAATACACTAATAAGCTTCTGAAATGATAAATAATCCCTCTATTAAGTTTATCTTGTTGGAGGCTTACAGTTTATACACACACAATGGATATATGATTCGTGTTTTGGGGTAAATCAAATTTGTTACGGAAGGAAAAAAACATGAAGCGTTAACTATCAAACCTTTATTGCAACAACTCACAATCTGCTATTTGTACCTGGATTTTTAACTGTAGCAACAGGCTAATAACTTATGTTGATCATAGAAAATAGCAAAAAAACTGTACACACAGTGCAACATAGAACATACTACATTGTTGCTTAGTGTAACCATCAGAACAAAGACGCTGGAGCCAGTGCAACTGCAAATTAAGGTTTGAAACACGTCTGCATTTGACAAACCAGCTCCCATCCCCTCCCTCAAATAGAAACTCCTGTACCTGTCACTCAGTATCTGCGTCCGCTGTAAGTCACTGCACGTGTGCAGTGTGACTGACATTGCATTTCACAGAAATAAACTGTGCAAATGTCTGCATCCACAACTGAATCAGGCCCTTTGTAAGGTGTTGTGATATGCTTGCTGCATAATAATAAATCAATTGATAGATTGTAAGCTTGCGAGCAGGGCCCTCATACCTTTGACTGACTGTAAATACCCAGTTTGTTGTATCACTGTCTCCTTTGTAAAGCGCAAGTGAATATGCTGCGCTATATAAGAAACTATTAATAAATAAATAAATATGAAGGGAGTTCACCACAATGTCACTACTAGTGACTATCGTATTATACTGTTCATTCTAGCACCCGCTATCTTTGAAAACCCATGCAGTTCCTCTTCCCTGCCTGGAGAGTCAATGTCTGCTGTAGTGCTTCTAGCACAGTGTGGTCTGTATATCAACACTGATATGCAAACCAGACCTGTACGACAGTGACTCACTAACAGCACCAGTTGCAGTGAGGCAGGGGTGGGGCTGTCCTGTGTGCTGCTGCTGAATGGCTGGCCAGACTGTCTTTCACTGTCAGCTACCAACCACAGCAGCAGCACACACACACACACATATGAAAGCCCAGCCAGCAGTGATACTGTCATGTTTGTTAATGTTTTTTTTCAACCAGTCTCTTAAGTTTTTAATGAATATAAATCAAGGAGAGAGAGAGCTGCCTGCAAAGCATTGAAAGCAGCACACATTGACACACAAAAGAAAAAACATTGGAAGATTGAGAAAAACATCGGGGGAGAAATCTAGCGATGTTGATGAAACATTGGATCCTCAACATAGCAGGGTTAAACATCGAACATTGGAACCATAAATCCGATGTTACCGATGAAACATCATATGATTACCCATCCCTACACTGCAGTGCAGCCTAGAGATGGGCAAAACGGCGCATTAGTATGAGTCGGGATCCGCCGGATCGTTAAGTGAAAAGATACGTATCTTTTAGACAGGGACCTCGGCTAACTTTTAATAAAAAAAAGGGGGAATATACATGACCGAGTAAAAACACTGACCGATGGCTGGGTGCAGAATCGCCATCGATGTCAACCATCGATGGCATCTGCACCGATGGCCATCCCTGGCTGCAGCAGCTAATCTTTCTATCACTTGTAATCACAGCACTGTACTCAGTCTCCAGAGGTAGGACATCTCAGCTGCCACAGGTGGCAGCACTGAGATCAGGAAAATGCATTGTAAACTGACACGGATCACCTTTTTGGGATCGGCGGATCATTCGTTCTTGGGTGGGAGCCGTTCAAAAGATCCAGTTCGTTCGCGAACGACCCATCTCTACTGCAGCCTGACAGGCAGTCTCATAAGTGGGGTGAGGGACCGGCCTGCCGGGAAACTACCCGGTGTCCCGGCATACCAATCCGCGCCCTGCCTCATATGATATCTCAGGGCTGTGCACTAACACTGCACTGGCTGCCTGCAGAAGGTGGTGTCACCCCAGAGACTGGTGACACCCAGCGCGGCCTGCACCCCCCCCCCCCCCCCGCACCTGCCTAGTGACGCCACTGAGTGAAATATTGTGGGATGGTATGAGAAGTCAAAATTGTATTAAATACCTGTACCAAGGGGTCAATAATCTTAGGGGAGAGGAGTTTGTAAAATTCACCGAAATATCCACCAGGGCCCGGTGATTTGAAGGATTTAAGTTGAGAAATAACTTGTTCCACCTCCTGAGAGGTAATAGGGGCGCAAACTGAATCAGCAGCCTCTGCACTAATAGTGGGTAGGGTAACAGAGTTCCAGAAAGTAGATTTAGCCTGGGTATTTATGGAGGGTTGGAAGAAGATATCTGTGTAAAAGTCTGATAACACCTTTGCTATGTCACTAGATTTAGTCATTAGGGAGCCTTCATACCCTCCAACTGTACCGTTTTAGCCGGTACAGTACCGTTTTTTAACGGCCTGTACCGGCTAAAAATCCTTGTACCGATTGTACCGTTTTTTTTTTTCATTTTTAATACAGTAGCACTGCGCTTCCTCCCCCGAGGTGGCCAAGGGGACTCTGGGAGATGTAGTTTCCTACACCGCCGGCTGCTTATTGGGTAGCGTGAGGGGTAGCCAGCTGACAGGACTACAACTCCCGAGGTGCACCACCTCGGGGGGAGAAGGGACGGAGGCGGAGCGTGCTGCAAGCCAATCACATGGCAACAAACTGAGGTGGGAGAGCATCGGCGGGCGCCGGGTGAATGAAAATGTGCAGCGCCGTCTGTGTTTGCTCCAATTCTGCTGCCCATGTGGAGTCAGTTCTATCAGCTGTCAGGTATAGTGGTTGCTGCGCTGTGTTAGACTCAGACCCCGGTTGCCGCGTGTGCTTATGTGAGCGGGCCAATGCGGGGACACTGTACCATAGCAGCAGCAGCATTAGTATAATTTTATGTTCCACTCCAGTACCATTGAACGTATAGAAAACGAGGTATGACCACGCCCCCTTCCCATGGCCACACCAGCTTTTTTCCAGTTGTACCGAATTCACCCCTTCAAATGTTGGAGGGTATGAGCCTTCTGGGGATTTGAGCGACTGGATAAGGGAATTTGGTGCAGTCCCTTTCAATAAATTAGAAAGAAGACGACCAGTTTTGTTGCCAAACCGATAAAATCTATGATTTTTGTGGAAAGAGTGTTTATTACCCATAGTGGTCATAATTGAATCAAAATGCGATTTAGCTGCCGAATATTTCTGTCTATTAGAGGGGGGTCGGAGACTGTCTGAGGTCCTGGTAGGCCGCCGTCAGTTTCTGTTGCGACACTATGAAAGTTGAGACAAACCTCTTTTTACGCCGAGACACATACTCAATAAGTTGGCCTCGTAATACAGCTTTAGCGGCCTGCCAAAACACCAAAGGGTCTGAGTTTGCTGATTGTATATTGTTAGCGAGGTAGTCCTCCCTGCAAAGTCTAAGCTGCTTGCGAAAAGGGACTGAGGAGACAAAAGAAGTAGGGAATTGCCATCGTTTAAAAGCTCCCACATTTACATTTAAGACAATAGTGGTCCAAATCAATCCATGGTCCGAAAGTGCCATGGGTTAAATTTCGGCTTGGCTAGCATTGGGGATAATAGAGTCAGACAATAATAGATAATCTATTCTAGAAAGGGAGCCGTGGGCCGCCGACAGGCACGTGTACTGTCAGTAGGGGGCAAAAATCTCCACACATCTGTGATTTTGAGTTGGTGTGATAGGTGAGGGATGCCAAGCCTGGGGGTTAGGCGCTTTGAAGCACGGGAGGAGGTATCTAGATAAGGGGAGGTTATTATGTTGAAATTGCCCCCAACAATTAAGGGCTTAGATGAGAACAGGTACATTTAGATAATATATCGGTCATGAAGGCCTTAGAATAAAATTAGGTCACGCCCCTCTGGGTCAGTAATGGTATTTGTAACCTCAATCGGAAGGTTGCCCCTGGCCAATATCATCACCCCTCGGGCTTTCGAATTGTAGGAGGTGGTGGCAGCACACGCCATCCCAGGGTATTTAATTTTTGTGCTTCCGCGGGGAGACGATGAGTCTGTTGAAGGTAAACCAGATCCATACCTAGTTTTTTAAGATACAAGAGGCACTTCTTCCTTTTTATCGGAGAATGTATACCTCCAATATTCCAGGAACCAACTTTAATGGTAGCCATCATTTAAAAATGAAAGAGAAAGGCGATCAGAGACCCCCTCCAACAAGTAACACCATACTCTATATATTATAATTGGGGCAACAATAAGTACAAAGATAACATAAAAGAAGGGGTGATGAGAAAGGGGGAAGGGAAGCAAGCACACAGCACACTCACATACAACAAAGTAACATTCCAGAGGGGATTCACAAAAAGGAATCACCGTCTCCTTGAGTCTATAGACTTCACGGTGAGAAACAAAATAAGGCCGTGACAACATGGAGCTAAATTGGCTCCTGGCCCTATCACCCATTTTTATTATTATTAACTAAGAAAGAACACTTGAACATAAATATGTAGTAGCTATTAAATGTAGCACAACAGGGACATTTCTCCAGGGAAGCGTCAGCGTTACCTATGAGGCTGCAAGAGGGGCACAACCTGTACTGTAGAGGTTGAAAAACCTATGGAAGGTTAAGGACAAAATACGCTGTCCCACAGAGTGAGTGCATAGATCAGTCCTCATTGATGTCATCCGGGGTGATACCAGAAGGTAAGCCTCTGCATCAGCCGGCGTGTTAAAGTCCCGGAAGGTATTTCCATGGAACACGCGAAGGCGTGCAGGGTAGAGAAGAGCACATTTTTGGCCTAAT
The DNA here is from genome assembly GCF_055691185.1 of Crinia signifera. Taxonomy (NCBI): domain Eukaryota; kingdom Metazoa; phylum Chordata; class Amphibia; order Anura; family Myobatrachidae; genus Crinia; species Crinia signifera. Next base: position 79,066 of record NW_028142785.1, on the reverse strand, counting down.
AATGAATTTAATCAATTTCAAATTGATGGAAATTGATCTTAATGTTGGGTTTTAGTACACATATATTAGCAGCGGGCACGATGCTTACCGGAGGGCACCGACGTTATATTGTATTATATCAGTATTGCACACTGGGAGTGCCGCCCTTACAGAATTTAATCTCTTATATATTTAGCCAGATCCGTCACCGGAAGCCCGTGCCTGATGCCCCCAGCTGCACACATCGTGCCGCCGCCACCCGACGCCGCCTGTGTAGTGGGAGTGGCACAGGACATCGCCGCAAAACACCCCCCCTGCCAGCATCCATGCCCGCACTCCTGCGCTTTGCCGGCAGCATAACCCCCCCCATCTCCCTCCAGCATCTCCCCTCTCCAGTTCACGGGAGCATCCATCTCCACACCCCCCGCACAGCTCAGTGTGCAGGGGGTTAATGCAGCCGGTGTGCAGCTCCCCCCCCCCCCCCCCTTCCCACACAGCTTACTTATGTGCCGCTGCCGCTACCTCCTGCCATGGAGTTCCAAACCTACACTTCAGCTGCCTCACTGCAGCCATCGGCAATACTCCAGGGCTGCAGTGCACGGAAGTCCTGCCTGGTGGCTCGGCTCCCTCCACCCTTCTCAAGCGCGCAGGCAAGGTTGCGCCTTCAGCTGATCCGGGGCTGGCACACATACAAGACCCAACGCGAACTTCGGTTAACTCCCCCTGGGCCCCGCAAAATGTAAGTCGGAACATGGGGGGGCCGCAATAGCGCACAGTACTTACGCTGCCCGCTACAGGGGGTCTGGAAATACATGCTGTGCCCACACAGCACTGCTGCCCCCTGTCCAGCTGAACTGCATCTAGGGATAGCAGCTATACAAGCCACAGGTACGTGCTACCCTGGGGACCCCCTTGCTGCTCTGACCCAAGACTGCACTTTACACAATCCCCTACTGCATAGCAATTTCCCAGCATAGGCACTTTCTGCCTGTAAACTGCTGTATGTGCACATGCCCATCCCCCACCAGCAGTACACACACACACACACACCTATCTCTACCACACCAGCACCACAAAAAAAACCAGCACCCACAACATCAACGCAACTGTCCCTCATTCTTACCGCACATGAACACCCCACACGGACCACACCAGTAACCTGTACCTACACCACCCACAGTATCCCAAAACCTGCCACTAACCCACCCACACCAACTCTATGTTCCCTACCCCACCCACCCCATCACCACATTTACAACACCTCCACACAGCCCACGCCCCACCAGACTTATCCCTTTCTACATCACACCCACAGCCCATCCATCACCCACGCACACCCGCAACACTCACTCCAACACTGCCCTCACACCCAGACACAACCATCCCCCAGCAAAATGCAGCATTACTGCACCTGCCCCTCTATCACCGACAGCACCTACCCAAAACAACAACACCCCCACGGCCCACCCTCACATCTGCATATCAACCACCACCAGTATCCAAACAACCCACCCACACAACCCCCAAACACCTTCACCCAACCATCCATCCTTTGCAGCTGTCCCTCACCCACCCAATACACCCTCACTTTCAACACGCCCGCAGCCACACCACAACCATCCACGGCTTACCACCATCCACCTCCAAACTAACATATAGCTACACAGCACACACTACCCACAAGGGGATAAAACCCACCTATAACTCCACCAAACAGTATTCGCCAACCTGCAACTTCCCCACCCACAACACCACCAATCACACTACCCCACCCTCACCACACGCAAAACCATCACCATCTCACACCCCAACACACCCACACTGCCCATCCACCACCCATGCCCCACAAACTCACCCATTTCCACAGCACACCCACAACCCGTCCGTCACCCAGGTACACCCCACACACAACCATCCACCACTCAACTGCTGCATCACTGCACCCACCCCTCCATCACCTAACCAACACAACACACATGGCCTGCACCTGCAACTCAACCACCACCACTATCCCTGACACACACACACACACACCCCCCAAACACATTCACCCAACCATACAGCCCTTGCACCTAACCCTCACCCACCAAACGCAACCTCACATTCAACACCTATTCACCTCCACAGCACACCCCCGTCCACCGCCTTACTAACATATTATCTTCATGGCCAACCTTATAGCAACATTTAGCCTGTGTACTGCTAGATGCACACCCGGCCCTCCCCGACCCACGGCACACCGGCTTCTCTACCATCAACAGCACGCTTACACACTGTTCCTCACCCACGCCAACCCCGAGCCCACCATTCTAATCCCTGCTGCACCGCCACCCTCCCCCACGCAAGTGCTGCACCCATGCATCTACTCCACCGACACCACCCCCGCAACTGCAACTGTACTACCCACACCACACCTGCCCCTCCCACACCACCACCAGACACTCGCATCCACCTGTGGCAACCCCCCTGCCACTAACTCCCACCTGTGGTACTAATGCACCCACCCATGGCACCCCCCAACCCGGACCTTCTCAACCTGCAGGAACCCCGGCACCCAGCCAAGACAACACAACACCCACCCCTCCCATCCCCCACCTGCTATAGCCACGCGTCCATTCCTCCCCCATCCACACCACCCCCGCTCACACACCCACAGCAACCCCAAGACTACCCCTCACTTAATCGGTGCACCCCTGCCCCTAACCAACCCACATAGACCACCCCCGTACCTGCAACTCCACCATCCACAGTATCCCCGCACCCACCACTCCCCCACCCACAACACTCCCAAGCACGCTTGCACCCGACCCTCACACACCCACCCACCGGCAACACCACAGCACCTACCCCTCCACCACATATAGCACACCGCATCTACCTGCAGAAACACGCTACCCGTCCCTCTCCATCCTGCAGTACACCCACACCCACCCCTACATAAAGGCGTTCACATGTTAAGGGGGCGGAGCCCCTTACGACGGTGTGAAGAGCGCCCGTAGGGCGCAATGAATCACCTAGTATATATATTTATATACACACTTAACATTGGCACTCACCTTTCCTAGTTTTGGGGTGCCCTATGGCTTGTGACCACATTGTTTAAACAGACATTGTAGGGGCTCTGCACACACTAAATGAACTGATAATAAATAGTGGAGATTTGGTTCATGAATTGATCAATGCATTTAAGCCTGCAGCCCCCTTCACGGGACCCCACTTTTCTGCAGGTCCTAACACTATCGCTGAAAATGGCTACAATACACATAGCTATCACATCAATGTTTGATTCCAGGCATGCTATCTGGTCTGAAGCTCACAGCACACTTTGCTTTTATAGGTGAGCAGCTACCAACACACCTTTCACTAATCATCTAGGGAAATGGTTAACATAAGCTATGGAATCTTAGTTAAACAGGGTGCATGAGAGAATGTGACCACAATAAGACTAATTTAAAAAACGAATCTAATAAACAATATATACAATTAACATCGGCACTCACCTTTCCTAGTTTTGGGGTGCCCTATGGCTTGTGACCACATTGTTTAAACAGACATTGTAGGGGCTCTGCACACACTAAATTAACTGATAATAAATAGTGGAGATTTGGTTCATGAATTGATCAATGCATTTAAGCCTGCAGCCCCCTTCACGGGACCCCACTTTTCTGCAGGTCCTAACACTATCTCTGAAAATGGCTACAATACACATAGCTATCACATCAATGTTTGATTCCAGGCATGTTATCTGGTCAAACATTGATCTATACATATGCCACACACCGTGATGCCCATTATACATATGCCACACACCATGATGCTATTATACATATGCCACACACCGTTATGCTCCATTATACATATGACACACACCGTGATGCCCATTATACATATGCCCCACACCGTGATTCCCATTATACATATGCCACACCGTGCTGCCCATTATACATATACCTACCACACACCGTGATGCCCATTATACATATACCACAGACCATGATGCCCATTATACATATGCCAGACACCGTGATGGCCACTATACATATGCCATGCACCGTGATGCCCATTATTCATATGCCACACACAGAGATGCCCATTATTCATATGCCACACACAGTGATGCCCATTATTCATATGCCACACACCGTGATTTCGATTATACATATGCCGCACACCGTGATGCTCCATTATACATATGCCACACACAGTGATGCCCATTATACATATGCCACACACTGTGATGCCCATTATACATATGCCACACACCATTATGCTCCATTATACATATGCCTCACACCGTGATGCCCATTATACATATGCCCCACACCGTGATGCCCATTATGCATATGCCACACACCGTGATGACCATTATACATATGTCACACACCGTGATGCCCATTATACATATACCACACACCGTGATGCCCATTATACATATACCACAGACCATGATGCCCATTATACATATGTCAGACACCGTGATGGCCACTATACATATGCCATGCACTGTGATGGCCACTATACATATGACACACACACAGATGCCCATTATTCATATGCAACACACTGTATTGCCCATTATTCATGTGCCACACACGGAGATGCCCATTATTCATATGCCACACACTGTGATTTTCGATTGCAAAAATAAAATGGGTGCAGAATTATCAGCAGTGCCAGTACCTCTGAGGAACGTCCAACAGCACCTCTTCTCCAGCTCAGCCACTGCTTATGAAGGTCTCCAGACTTTCAGCTTCCACTAACAGCACTAATGTGCCTGTGGAGTGCGGAGGTCAGTCCAGCGTAATTATTCTTACAGGGCAGGCAGGCAAGCGGCCAGGAGAGCGTGCGTCTCAAGCGGGCTGCGGGCAGGGATTCACCATGGAAGCGCCGTGCGCACTGCACAGCGATGTGAGGGTGTCGCTGCAACTCCATTCACCCAGCCGCCGCGGAGAATGTGGAAGTTATAACGCCGTTGATTACAACTTCCGGAACGCCGTTCCTGATGAGGTAATTTTTCATCAGAACTTTAGGAAAGGCGTTCCGGAGCGTTCCGCCTCTAAAATAGCACTGTATATTTCTCTCTATATATATATACATATATATATATGGGAAGCAGAGACGGGCGGCACTCAGGTATAGGTGAACACAAACCAAAAGGGTTTATTGGTGCATACAGGCAACGTTTCGGGGCTGCGCCCCTTTCTCAAGCCAAACGACAACAAGACAGTGCATTGTGAAACAACATGAAATAAATACCTGAACCAAAAGCCAAACGCCGCCCTCGCCACCTCCTCCCTGGCGAGGGCGGCGTTTGGCTTTTGGTTCAGGTATTTATTTCATGTTGTTTCACAATGCACTGTCTTGTTGTCGTTTGGCTTGAGAAAGGGGCGCAGCCCCGAAACGTTGCCTGTATGCACCAATAAACCCTTTTGGTTTGTGTTCACCTATACCTGAGTGCCGCCCGTCTCTGCTTCCCATATACCAGGGCAGGAGACATCCTGCTCATAGGAGGGCACCAGGGCAGTTTCACCCATCAGCAACAGGGAGTGCCGGATACAATTGCCCTTTACATATATATATATATATAATACAAACAAATGAGGCGTCACTCCGGGGCTTGCGTGAGAAAAAACTTTACTATGAGGCTGTCTATATATATGACCAAAGGACTGGCACTCTGTGAATAGGAAAATATCACCTTGCCTTCCCTCAGCTCCACACACCGCGTTGCTGTAGTATAGTCAATGTACAGTATAAGGGCGGCACTCCAAGGTTTTTCAACCTTGGATATCCAGTGGATTTTTCGTCATCCCTGACGAAAAATCCAGTAAACGATTTTGAAACGTTGGTAACATCTGACAGCCTTACTTGGTATTTATTTGAAAAACCTTGGAGTGCCGCCCTTATACATTGATTATATATATATATATATATATATATATATATATATATATATATATATATATATAAAATCCAGATAGAGATGGTGGTACTCGATGACTTGGTAAAAAAGTTTTTCTTTACATAAAAATATTAAAGTGCAGCAAGTAAACCGATTTTTCAGGGAAACTCCCCATTTTCAAGGTGCAGAGTAGTGACAAAAACACAATATGTTTCTGATATTGGCAGGAGAAAACTTTTACCGTAATAACGGTTAATTACCAGGTCAATTTGGGTAGGCTATTAATGAATTAAAACCAATAAACACCATGAAATGAGAGTAAATAGTTGATGGGTGTCACATCCACCATGGCATTTACTCAAATCCCCTGTGCTGTGCCCAGCCCTAGGCTCTCTAACTGCACTGATAATACCATGGCTCTCACCTCTGCTGATGTCCCTGGTTCCGGTGGGGTACATGTGTCCGCGCTGTCACCGCGTGGTGACACCGGTGATGTGTGCTCTGACTCCATGCAGGGTATGAGTGGCGTGCCACCATGTGTGTTTGTGCCTGGTTAGCCCTGTGACTGAATGCCGGCATTTGTGCAGCTGCGTACAATCCTGGCCGGCTGAAATCTGTCGCCCTCTCTGGCGGGCGCCATCTTGTTGGTTCCCTCAGTCTCTCCTGTGCGGCTCCGCCTCCCCTGTCAATTGCCTGACCAATCGCTGCACAGTCCACCTGTTAAGTACTGACTGGCCGGGTTAGACTGGCAGTCAGTACAATGATGTCTAACCCTATGCATCATTGCTCCGGTCTGGCGCTGTAGTTTCCACTACACTCCTGAGCGTCTTCAAGGAAGTCTTCCTGCTGGTCGTAAACTGCATCAAGTGCCACGGACTCCATTGCCGCCAAAGCGGATCCAGCAAGGTTAGCCCTCCAAAGGGGTATTACCTTGCTCCATATTCCCGACGGTTATTTCCCACGGTCACCTCTGTTTGCAGCCACGATCCTATTCAGCAAGGACAAGTCTTCTTCATTTATATTCTTCATTATTCTTTCATCATCCAATCTTCATTCCAATCTTCAACCCAATCATCCAATCCTCAATCCAATCATCCAATCTTCAATCCAATCATCCAATCTTCAACCCAATCATCCAATACTCAATCCAATCATCCAATCTTCAATACAATCATCCAATCCTCAATCCAATCATCCAATCCAATCTTCCAACCCTCCAATCTTCAATACAATCATCCAACCTTCAATACAATCATCCAATCTTCAACCAATCATCCAATCTTCAATTATCCAATCAAATCCTTTTCATTCATTCTTCAACTCTTCAAGCAACATTACAATATTCTTTCAAGTACCAAGCATCATCATATTCTACAATAACATTGGACTATTGACTTTACATTTGCATAATCTGCCATATATCATTTGTGCCATCAATATCATTGTCTTGCAATATCTTTATTAAACTAAATTCATTTTATCCTATTTGTTTCACTCCCTTCTGTCGTGGATGCAACCCCCATACGGTAAAGCACCTAGCCTCCGTTATTCTACAGCTGGTGCTTCTAAGAACGTGACAATGGGTTGTTAATGACTTGCGAGCGCATTCGTGCTGGGGTGTGTGAATCGCCCGCAGACCGTATTCCCTCGGCCACCCACTGGATATCCGAGTAAAGAGGCTAAGTTACGTGCGAACACTTTAGCGTATGTGTAGTGTAACGCCACTCCACTCCCCTTTATCTTTGGATGCGAAAGAATGGGTTTGCGTGGCTTAAAGGCGTGCCTTCGCTGGCCGTGTGCGAGTGGGTGCCTTTCGTTCCCCGGCATGCAAATGTGTGTCCCAGTGAATGAACCTGAATAAGGCCCAATGTGCATGTGCAAAAGCCATCTGCACATGCGAAGGGGTAACCCAAACCTACTGCTGTTTGCTAAACACTGAATGTGTGTTTTACCCCCTCACTGAATGCTAAAGGGGTTATGACTCATTTTTGAGCCCTCAGTACTGTAGTAAACTTATAAAAGGGCAGATATGTCACTGACAGTAGGGCTTCACTCTGCCCATCAATGAGATACTTCTGGTAGTTTCACTACATTCAGGATTAGCCAGAAATAATTGATCTATACTAAACATAGATCATGGCAATAAATGCACAACCACAATCCTTATTTTGTTATCGTACTATTAGCGCTATCGTTTTTGACTACAATTATCCATGTGCAGTCTGAATACTGTGGGCCACTATGTGCATATTGCCTTAGAAAGGCATATTGAAAAACACAGCCATTGTTGCACAGATAGAGGAGTACATTACACCAGTGATAAAAGATCATTGTGATGACACCTTCCAGTTTAATTAACACAAATTCCATTTTAATCAACAAAGTTGACAAAGTGAACATTAAAATTATTTTCCTAATAGTGAACTGACTAAAAAATAATTGCACAACACAGTATGTTAAAAAGAAGAGGTGACACCCCAGAGGAGGAAGATGGCATTGGGGTACTTATGTATTAGGCGCGCTGCTAATACATAAGTACGATAATGCCGAGGATGCTAATACATAAGTACCCTAATGCCGAGGATGCTAATACATAAGTACCCTAATGCCGAGGACCGAATTTGGGATTTGACAATGAATGAAGTGGATCCATACTTATGGCCATTGAATTCCATATGATTACACCGACATCTATAATAATAATAATAATTATAATAATAATAACAATAATATTTCCCCATTTTACTTCCATATCACTAATATTTATATAGCACAATCTTTTAATTTACTGTATTAATTAATTCATTCATTGTTGGTACCTGAATATGGTACAGTACATTAATCCTTTGTGTGCCAATGCCGCTGTGAGAGATCCTCAAAATATCCACTAAAAATGCCAGCGCCGCCCACAGCAATTGTTCTTTTTTTGGGTGCAAGATTTAACTAAACTGCCATTAATTGACGCGGCGTAATTTGTATTTATTTATACTACAGGAACAGTCGCTGTGAGCGATGCCGGCATTTTTAGCGAATATTTTGAGGATCTCTCACAGCAACCTTGGTGCCCAAAGGGTTAAAATGTAGTTACATGCCAGTTACCTGGTATCATGTGCAGTAACCTGGGAAATATTTGTCAGTGTGAAAGGGTATTATGCTGAAGCCCTGAAAATCTGACCTGTTGGAGAGGCATCCGGACTGGAGTGGAGAATCATTGCTCTTTGTAAGTGCAGGAAAAAATAAATTGTAATTGCAGCTGTGAGTTTTAAAAGGAGTCTGCTGATACCCATATGTAGCGCCCAATGACCCCCTCAGGTTACCAATACCTGGATAGTGGCAGCTGCTCTCCAATCACAGCAATCAAGGCAAAGACGTCAGCAGGTATGAAAAATGCTAATTCCTGGAGGGCAGCTTGTCACCTGAATATTGTATCGCCGCTGTTCTGCAGCTTAAGCTGGGCACTCACTATGCAATTATCTGCCAGATTGGGGTACCCAGTAAGTTGGTTTTGTCTGGTAAATTGGTACTTATATGTTAGTTGGACGCCCACTATAGTTAGTACGCTCATACCCCCACTATCCATGTCGAGTTGATTTTATACAGTGTGGGGAGCGCAGCGAGCCACCGAGCCCGAAGTGTGGCAAGCCCCGCGAGGGGACATGGAAAACTAAGCAAATAGCTTAGTGGGTGCCCAACTAACATATAAGTACCGGTAAATTATTCCCTCTTTATAAATCAGGTAGAAACACACAGAATCCTGCGTCTCGCATTCTTGCATTTCTCCGTACAGCGGTGTAAAAGATGCATGTCCCCACATTACTGTTATAATTAGTGGTGGTCAACGATTGAAATTTTTAAGCGCATGAAATTTTTGCAATTAACTACGATTAATCGCACTGATAGTCACTTAAGTGCCGCTTACCTAAAATCTTGTTGCCAGGTGGGATTACATGCTTGTTGCCATGGTAGGATCCATGCTTGCCAGGGGTTTCATGCTTGCTGCCAGGGGAGGTTTACTTGCTTATTGCCAGGGGAGGTTTACTTGCTCGTTGCCAGGGGGGATTTACTTGCTCCATGCCAGGGGGGGGGGGTTACTTGCTCTTTGCCAGGGGTTGCATGGCCACAGTGCTCCCAGAATCCGCACTTCCGGGTAGCGCTGGGCACTCTGCACTTCCCAGGCAAACGCTAGAGGTAAAGGAGCACCTCTAGCGTCTGTCTTCTTCATAGCGGTGGCCATTTTTGGAGGGGCACAGGGTCTCCGTCTGCATGAGCTATATTGTACATGCTATTGTCCAGTGTTTACACATTGAGCAATGAACAATTAGCATGCCCAAGGGTTGTTATTGACACCCTCACCCCATTGCCTGTACATGCATGCCAGTCTGCCCAGTACTATTGCATCACGCCAATCTCCTAAGAAAAGCTATTCAGTACTATATTCTACCTAACGGCTCCCATAACCTCGTACTAACTACAACAGTGATGGCTAACCTTGACACGCCAGCTGTTGTTGAACTACACATCCCAGCATGCCCTGCATCAGTTTTAATATTTGGCCATGCTAAAACTGATGCTGGGCATGTTGGGATGTGTAGTCAACAACAGCTGGAGTGTCAAGGTTAGCCATCACTGAACTACAATAACCAATTTGCTTGGGAAAACAAAGAGTCTTCCGGATCATCTCCACAAAATCTCCGTTGCTTAGGGAAGATGGAAAGCAACTAACCAGAAAAATTGTCCAACTAGCAAACCGGCTGCCTCCGCAATATGTGCACTTCAAACGGTGCCTGGCTAATCCATACGAGTAACAATATGTAGTCATCTTTCTAGGTTATTATTTTAATTTTATTAGAATAGCTCAAGATCCACATCAATGTCCCTTGGTTGCAGACACCAGTCTATCATACAGCACAACTGCCTATGTAATCTGAGGCCTCAGGTCTGCAGCAGTACTGATTATGTCACTTGCATGGTCGCCAATCACAGCTTTGGCTGTAGTTGTTGCCGTGGGATACAGATCATGCTCTTGTTCTTCCTTAGGTCAATTAATTTGCTGTTGGTGATATTCTGCTGTGAGTGCCACCCAGTGGTAGAAATTGGGAACAGCTGCTAATCATTCCTATCAGTGTGTCAAATACAGGCCAGGCATTGTATGCCACCGGGCAGCTGGGGAAGTAGTCTCTGGCTCTGAGTCTCTCTCTTTTGTTCCTATTGGATAAAGAACAGAACAATAAATCCCCTACTTAGATAATAGCTGTACACATTTCCTCTGTAGCATATCCTAATAGTAAAACTGTGGGCATGCTGGGATGTGTAGTTCCACAACAGCTGGAAGACCACATACCTACCAACTGTTCTGATAACAGCGGGACAGTCCTGCTAAGTGGACACTGTCCTACCGGCAGGTTGCAGTGTTCTACGGATAGGGGGCGGGGACAGTTGGGGGGAGCCTAGGATTACTTCTGCTTCGGTGATCACTAAATAGATTATGCACACATGCACGAGGCATCTACATAACATGTCCCCAGTAGTGCCAGTTACATAACATGTCCCCAGTAGTGCCAGTTACATAACATGTCCCCAGTAGTGCCAGTTACATAACATGTCCCCAGTAGTGCCAGTTACATAACATGTCCCCAGTAGTGCCAGTTACATAACATGTCCCCAGTAGTGCCAGTTACATAACATGTCCCCAGTAGTGTCAGTTACATAACATGTCCCCAGTAGTGCCAGTTACATAACATGTCCCCTGTAGTGCCAGTTACATAACATGTCCCCAGTAGTGCCATTTACATAACACGTCCCCAGTAGTGCCAGTTACATAACATGTCCCCAGTAGTGCCAGTTACATAACATGTCCCCAGTAGTGCCAGTTACATAACATGTCCCCAGTAGTGCCAGTTACATAACATGTCCCCAGTAGTGCCAGTTACGTAACATGTCTCCAGTAGTGCCAGTTACATAACATGTCCCCAGTAGTGCCAGTTACATAACATGTCCCCAGTAGTGCCAGTTACATAACATGTCCCCAGTAGTACCAGTTACATAACATGTCTCCAGTAGTGCCAGTTACATAACATGTCCCCAGTAGTGCCAGTTACATAACATGTCCCCAGTAGTGCCAGTTACATAACATGTCTCCAGTAGTGCCAGTTACATAACATGTCCCCAGTAGTGCCAGTTACATAACATGTCCCCAGTAGTGCCAGTTACATAACATGTCCCCAGTAGTGCCAGTTACATGACATGTCCCCAGTAGTACCAGTTACATAACATGTCCCCAGTAGTGCCAGTTACATAACATGTCCCCAGTAGTGCCAGTTACATAACATGTCCCCAGTAGTGCCAGTTACATAACATGTCCCCAGTAGCGCCAGTTATATAACATGTCCCCAGTAGCGCCAGTTATATACCATGTCCCCAGTAGTGCCAGTTACATAACATGTCCCCAGTAGTGCCAGTTACATAACATGTCCCCAGTAGTGCCAGTTACATAACATGTCCCCAGTAGCGCCAGTTACATAACATGTCCCCAGTAGTGCCAGTTACATAACATGTCCCCAGTAGCGCCAGTTACATAACATGTCCCCAGTAGCGCCAGTTACATAACATGTCCCCAGTAGTGCCAGTTACACAACATGTCCCCAGTAGCGCCAGTTACATAACATGTCCCCAGTAGTGCCAGTTACATAACATTATTATTATTATTATTATTATAATTTTATTTATAAGGCGCCACAAGTGTTTCGCAGCGCCGTACAAAGGAACAATACAGGGAGACAAAGCTTGGCATAACATTGCATAAATAACAAAAATACAGTACAAATAAAGAGCGCCACAGATCAATACACATTACAGCTTAAATGTAAGTAGTGAGGACTCAATCAACATACATCTAGAGGCTTGATGCCAATGATGGAGATGAGTATGCGGACAAAGATGGTCACTGAGTGTTGGAGTATAGGAGAGCTGTGAGTGACATGTGAAGAGAAGTGGGCTTTGACAACAGGAGGGAAGAGGGCCCTGCTCAGAGGAGCTTACAATCTAGTAGTAATAACATGTCCCCAGTAGTACCATTTACATAACATGTCCCCAGTCGTGCCCGTTACATAACATGTCCCCAGTAGTACCAATTACATAACATGTCCCCAGTAGTACCAATTACATAACATGTCCCCAATAGTGCCCATTACATAACATGTCCCCAGTAGTACCAGTTACATAACATGTCCCCAGAAGTGCCCTAGTTACATAACATGTCTCCAGTAGTACCATTTACATAACATGTCCCTAGTCGTGGCAGTTACATAACATGTCCCCAGTAGTGCCAGTTATATAACATGTCCCCAGTAGTGCCGGTTACATAACATGTCCCCAGTAGTAGCAGTGCCAAAGGGCTGAAAGTGTAACCGTTTGTGACATCACCCCTCTTTGTGACATCATCACACTGTCTGTGACATCATCACACTGTCTGTGACATCATCACACTGTCTGTGACATCATCACACTGTGACATCATCACACTGTATATATATGGGCATAGGCTGAGCTATGACCATATATGGGCATAGGCTGAGCCTAACAGGGTATAAATAAGGGTGCCCAGACTGCTGGACCTCATTTTGCTGCAGCCTCTCGACAAGATAAGTCACAGTCTAGAGAAGTCAAAGCAGAGAAGCTAACATGCCGGTCTCTCAAGGGCCAGCCACACCATCCCGGCCTCAGTATCGGCCTGTGGCACCAAAACATGTTGTGCGAAGGCAGCCAACATCTGAGCAGGCCAAGGTGGCGACATCTGGGCCAACATCTGAGCGGGTCAAAGCGGCGACCCAGGTCAAGGCCAAGCCGCCGAGCACATTTCATTACAATGTGTACAGTCTAGGGCCCTCTTCCTATATAGACACACACAAAAAAACAAAGCTGGCAGAACCAATCAAGCCAAAAGCCCCGGTCAAACCAAAGCTGGCAGAACCAGTCAAGCCATTGAGCCCCCCTCCTTACAGGGTGTGCAGTCTAGGGCCCCCCTCTTGCTATATAGACGCATTCAAACCAAAGCTGGCAGAACCGGGCAAGCCTAAGCTGGCAGCCCCGGTCAAACCAAAGCTGGCAGGCCCTGTCAAGCCAAAACCTGCAGCCCCGATCAAGCCTAAGCGGGCAGCCCTGGACAAGCCAAAGCTGGCAGACCCAATAAAGGCCAAACCAACAAACCTGGTCAAGCCAAAGCCTGCAGCCCCGGTCGAGCAAAAGCTGGCAGACCCAATCATGGCCAAAACAACAGACCTGGTCATGCCCAAGCCGGCCGACGCGGTCATGCCCAAGCCGGCAGACGCGGTCATTCCCAAGCCGGCAGACGCGGTCATTCCCAAGCCGGCAGACCCGGTCATTCCCAAACTGGCAGATATGGTTAATGCTGCCAAATGCACACCCCTGTCTGTGGATGATCGCCCAGCCCAGCAGAAGAAACCTGGCTCGTTCAGGTCAAGAGTCTCCAAATTCATGAAAAACGGGTGCTGCACGAGTTAGACAACAACAGACTCCTGCAAAAAAAAAAAATCCCTCCCCTCCCCCCCCCCCTCCCCAACCCACCTGAACTATACTAGGCTATTCTATGCTATACTTAGCTATGCTATGCTAAGACTTCGGTCTTAGTATAGCATAGCTAAGCACAGCATAGAATAGAATAGCTTAGCATAGATAGTCTTAGCTAAGACAATGTTAAGACTAGGCTATTCTATGCTATGCTTAGCTATGCTATTCTAAGACAATGGTCTTGGTATTGCATAGCTAAGCATAGCATAGATTAGCATAGTCCTAACATAGTCTCAGCTAAGACTATCTATGCTATTCTATGCTATGCTTAGCTATGCTATGCTAAGGCTATGGTCTTAGTATAGCATAGCTAAGCATAGCATAGAATAGTATAGCACAGGCTCCTCCCCTCCCTCCCCCTCCACCCACCTGATGAGGTCACCTTGACGTGGTAGGTGGGCTCACATTTTTGTGCCAAGAACCTCAATGTCCCCCATGTTCATATTATTGGTTTCTCTGCTTATTGTGTACCTGCATTTTCTGACATCCCTCTTCCAGTGCCTCGCTGAGTGTTTCTGTATGTATATGTGTAATGAAGATTAAATTGTTTTATACAGTATGTGAACTTTTCATATATTATTATATGGATCTACTGTACATTACTGTAATGATATTTCTTGTCATTTAATCTTTTTGAATAAATAAAATAATAAAACTAATGTCATATAGAAAATAAGTTGCTGTAACCAAAATAACTATTCCCCAGAGACATTGTCCTACAGAAAAGTCACAGCCCCTGTATTACATACAAATGTACATTACCGATTTATTTCCATATCATAGGTATCCTAGTGCCGGTTACATAACATGTCCCCAGTAGTGCCGGTTACATAATATGTCCCCAGTAGTAGCAGTGCCAAAGGGCTGAAAGTGTAACAGTCTGTGACATCACCCCTCTTTGTGACATCATCACACTGTCTGTGACATCACCCTGGACTCAGCTGCATTGTTATGCTATATGTAACAATGACAGTTAGGAAGTGGCTGGAATATGTGCAGGGAAATTATAAACTGATGTGTTTGTAACTGGCAGAGATTAAAATGCTGTTATCACATGAATGTGCTGTTAGCTCACAGATGCTATGTCACATGGATGATTATTCTTGTGGTTTATTTATTAATGATTTAATAATGGTTTAATACTGATTTTTTTTAATGTTTTTATTGAGATTTTCACATATACATAGCAAATATTCCAAAAGGAAAAAATATGCAAGCAGTATGATAAAATGGTACACAATGCAACATCGACAGAAGGACGATCTCAACGTCAGAGTCGAAGTATAAACATTCCTCGCAGATTACTCTTTTCATCATCAGAAAAATTACTGAAAAATATGAACCTATATATATATATATATATATATATATATATATATATATATATCGTGATGCCTAGAAAATTGCTAAGGTACATGGAATACCATCAATGTCGAGAGTGTGTTATAAAGCTTTGGACAAATATGGAATCAAAACCAATCTAATAAATCTGAGCTAGTTAAACATACAAAATAGTAAAGACTCATTCATCCATCATTCACACTGGAGGGAAATAAGGGGGGGGGGGGGGGTATATTATCTCAGAGTAACCTCAAGTATATGTTCTCTAAATTAAGGTGCTAACGTTTCAATTAGCGGGGACCATTTAGATAAGAATTTCTGGGTTTTACAGTCCACATCTGGGAGAGTAGACTCGTGACAAAGTATTGTGGTCAGTTCAGATTGTAAATGCTCAAGCCTGGGGGGTACAGGGGAAATCCACTGCTTAACTATGAGCTTTTTTGCAACTGTAAGGATTATTATCAGAAGGGGGATCATTGGGTGTGCGGACTGGGGTATCTGCCAAGCAGCAGTTTGTAAACCTAAAAGAGCTTTTATATTGAACAATATTGATATATGTCAATATCAAATGAGTTATGTATATACCATTTCACTTTGAACCAAAATTTTGCCATTTTGGGACAGTGCCAAAAGTTGTGTAGAAATAGGGCTTTTGGAGAATGACACTTAGGGCATCTACCGGAGTCTGAAGAAACCCTGTGTATTCTCTGGCCCGGTGAAATATATGCTCGGTACAGAAATTTCAAATGGATCTCCTGTAATGGCGCTGAGTGCAAAATGTTAAATATGGATGGTATAGAATGAGTTAGGTCTCGTCTAGTCACAGGGGAAGAGAATTCCGAAGACCAAGTCTCGAGGAGGGGGGACCATAGCTTACCCATGTTTATAATGGAGATAAGGATGTCGCCATATAGCCATTGCGTTTTATAATGTGTTTTGCTAATTCTAGTAATCAGTGAGGTGAGAGGGTCCGGTGTTTCTTCATTTGGCCAGGGGATTGGAAGAGACTGTATATAGTGTCGCAGTTGTAGGTGAATGAAAAAATCTGACCAAGGTAAATCAAAAAGATTTACTAAATCAGTGAAAGAATATAGAGAACCACCTGGGTCACACACATCTCTAATTGCAGAGATTCCTTTAAGCTTCCAGACAGTGAATCTAGAATTGGTAAGAGGTGGGGTAAAACAAGGATTGCCTCCTATAGATATAAATTTGGAATGTGTAGGGTTTCTGCCCCAAGCTTTATGTATGGCCCCCCAGGCCTGGTATGTATCCCAAAACAGAATATTATTTTTTTTAAAGGGGGCGGTATAAGGGATTTCGGGGTATGTAGCAGGGCTTTGAGATCATATGGGGCCACTAGTGCTTGTTGCAAATTATAATTAGTATAAATAGAGGAGTCT
This sequence comes from Crinia signifera, assembly GCF_055691185.1. Taxonomy (NCBI): domain Eukaryota; kingdom Metazoa; phylum Chordata; class Amphibia; order Anura; family Myobatrachidae; genus Crinia; species Crinia signifera. Next base: position 61,855 of record NW_028142785.1, on the reverse strand, counting down.
AATAACCAATCCGAAATGTACCGAAAGGCGACGGCTCTAGAGAAGGATAGAAGGTCCGGGACGGCCAGGCCACCATGCTCCTTATGGAGCTTCAGTTTTGTTAAGGCTATACGGGGTTATTTATTATTCCATTAAAATTTTGTAAATAGTTTATCGTAGGCTGAACAGTCTTTCCTGTTGGGTCTCAGAGGCAGCATCTGTAGCGTGTAAGATATTTTTGGAAATATGATACTTTTTAAAGCCGCCACCCTCCCCAGTGACGAAATCGGTAAGGAAGACCAAGAGGTCAATAACTGAGAGATTTTGGACATAATCGGGTTATAATTTGTTGCGTATAATTTAGTCAGGTCGGCAGGGACAAAGACACCTAGATATTTTAGTTTCATTTTATTCAGGGAAAATTGAGAGAGGATAGGATTAGAAGCAAGTGTGAGGGCGGAAGGAGTGAGTGGAAGCAGGTCAGATTTAGAGGGATTTACCTTATAACCGGCAAAAGAACTAAAGTTATCAATGACGGACATAATATTAGGGATGGGTTTTAAAGGGTCGGATACAAAAAGGAGCATGTCGTCCGCAAATAAACGTGAACCCCTGTAAATGACTACAATTGTCTTAGGGAAATCGCTAATGGTTCAATAGCAAGGGAAAATAATAGGGGCGAGAGTGGGCAGCCCTGTCTGGTGCCTCTTTTTAGAATTCCTGGATCAGATATATACCCATTGCATATAATCCGAGAACTAGAGGCTGTATATAAAGCGTTTAGGACACTGGAGAAGCCCGGCGGAAACCCAGAACGTGTGAGCGTGGTGTACAGATGGTCCCAACTGACATAATCGAAGGCTTTCTCTGCATCGAGAGAAAGAATGAAATGTGCGTCTGGGTTAGCTGTGGAGTTCGGCCAGTGTGAAGCAGCCAGAACCTTTCTAATGTTCCCTGTGGAATGACGACCCTTAATGAAGCCCGTCTGATCTGAGTGGACCACAGAAGGAAGAATTAACTTCAACCTATCTGCCAGAATTTTGGTATACAACTTGTAATCAACGTTGAGAAGTGATATGGGTCTGTATGATCCCGGCAAGTGTGGGTCTCTTCCCAGTTTGGGGAGGAGATGAATGAATGCATCAGTGAAATCAGTGGCGTCACTAGGGTTGGTGTCACCCGGTGTAGTAACTCATGGTGTCACCCCCCCCAACTTTCCATAAGCTGGAGATAGGATGCTTGTGCAATGTCCCTCCATGGGAAAAAACAATTTGCTGATACAGGAAAAATAAACAGATATATTGGCCTTAAAAGGAATAAATAATACACACTGGCACCCGGAAGGAAATTACAAATAAAAATATTGGCCCCTACAGGTAAAATAAAACACATTGGCCCCATTGGTCCCTACTGGAATGATTAAAACATATCGGCCCCACACTCTGTCCCCTGTTCTACTATATATCACACTCCCTCCCACTGCATCCTGTACTCTATTACACACTACCTTCCACTGCGCTAGATCACACTCCCTCCCTTTGAAGCCTGTACTCTATCACACACTCCATCCCACTGCGATATATGACTTTTCCTCCCCCTGCGCTATATCACACACCCTCACCTGTGGCCTGCACTCTATCACACACTCCCTTCCACTGCACTATATCACACTCCCTCCCCCTGCGCTATATCACACTCCCTCCCACTGCATCCTGTACTCTATTACACTCTACCTCCCACTGCGCTATATCACACTCCCTCACCTGCGGCCTGCACTCTATCACACACTCCCTTCCACTGCACTATATCACACTCTCTCCCCCTGCGCTATATCACACACCCTCACCTGTGGCCTGCACTCTACCACACACTCCCTTCCACTGCACTATATCACACTCCCTCCCCCTGCGCTATATCACACACCGTCACCTGTGGCCTGCACTCTATCACACACTCCCTTCCACTGCACTATATCACACTCCCTCCCCCTGCTCTATATCACAATCCCTCCCCCTGCGCTATATCACACTCACTCCCCCTACTCTATATCACACTCCCTCCCACTGCATCCTGTACTCTATTACACTCTACCTCCCACTGTGCTATATCACACTCCCTCACCTGCGGCCTGCACTCTATCACACACTCCCTTCCACTGCACTATATCACACTCCCTCCCCCTCTGCTATATCACACTCCCTCCCCCTGCGCTATATCACACTCCCTCCCACTGCATCCTGTACTCTATTACACTCTACCTCCCACTGCGCTATATCACACTCCCTCACCTGCGGCCTGCAGTCTATCACACACTCCCTTCCACTGCACTATATCACACTCCCTCCCCCTGCGCTATATCACACACACTCACCTGTGGCCTGCACTCTATCACACACTCCCTACCACTGCACTATATCACACTCCCTCCCCCTGCGCTATATCACACTCCCTCCCCCTGCGCTATATCACACTCCCTCCCACTGCATCCTGTACTCTATTACACTCTACCTCCCACTGCGCTATATCACACACCCTCACCTGTGGCCTGCACTCTATCACACACTCCCTTCCACTGCACTATATCACACTCCCTCCCTCTGTGCTATATCACACTCCCTCCCCCTGCGCTATATCACACTCCCTCCCACTGCATCCTGTACTCTATTACACTCTACCTCCCACTGCGCTATATCACACTCCCTCACCTGCGGCCTGCACTCTATCACACACTCCCTTCCACTGCACTATATCACACTCCCTCCCCCTGCGCTATATCACACACCCTCACCTGTGGCCTGCACTCTATCACACACTCCCTTCCACTGCACTATATCACACTCCCTCCCCCTGCGCTATATCACACTCCCTCCCCCTGCGCTATATCACACTCCCTCCCACTGCATCCTGCACTCTATTACACTCTACCTCCCACTGCGCTATATCACACTCCCTCACCTGTGGCCTGCACTCTATAACACACTCCCTTCCACTGCACTATATCACACTCCCTCCCCCTGCGCTATATCACACTCCCTCCCCCTGCGCTATATCACACTCCCTCCCCCTGCGCTATATCACACTCCCTCCCCCTGCGCTATATCACACTCCCTCCCACTGCATCCTGTACTCTATTACACTCTACCTCCCACTGCGCTATATCACACTCCCTCACCTGCGGCCTGCACTCTATCACAGACTCCCTTCCACTGCACTATATCACACTCCCTCCCCCTGCGCTATATCACACTCCCTCCCCCTGCGCTATATCACACTCCCTCCCACTGCATCTGTACTCTATTACACTGTACCTCCCACTGCGCTATATCACACTCCCTCACCTGCGGCCTGCACTCTATCACACGCTCCCTTCCACTGCACTATATCACACTCCCTCCCCCTGTGCTATATAACACTCCCTCCCACTGCGCTATATCACACTCCCTCCCACTGCATCCTGTACTCTATTACACTCTACCTCCCACTGCGCTATATCACACTCCCTCCCCCTACTCTATATCACACTCCCTCCCACTGCATCCTGTACTCTATTACACTCTACCTCCCCCTGTGCTATATCACACTCCCTCCCCCTGCGCTATATCACACTCCCTCCCATTGCATCCTGTACTCTATTACACTCTACCTCCCACTGCGCTATATCACACTCCCTCACCTGCGGCCTGCACTCTATCACACACTCCCTTCCACTGCACTATATCACACTCCCTCCCCCTGCGCTATATCACACACCCTCCCCGTGCCCTATATCACACACCCTCCCCCTGCGCTATATCACACTCCATCCCACTGCATCCTGTACTCTATTACACTCTACCTCCCCCTGCGCTATATCACACTCCCTCCCCCTGCGCTATATCACACTCCCTCCCATTGCATCCTGTACTCTATTACACTCTACCTCCCCCTGCGCTATATCACACTCCCTCCCCCTGCGCTATATCACACTCCCTCCCATTGCATCCTGTACTCTATTACACTCTACCTCCCACTGCGCTATATCACACTCCCTCACCTGCGGCCTGCACTCTATCACACACTCCCTTCCACTGCACTATATCACACTCTCTCCCCCTGCGCTATATCACACTCCCTCACCTGCGGCCTGCACTCTATCACACACTCCCTCCCCCTGCGCTATATCACACTCCCTCGCCCTGTGCTATATCAAACACCAGTGGCGTAACTAGGGCTCCGCAGCCCCAACAGTGGAAGAGGGTGCCGGCGCCACCGGGGCGCAGGTTCACAGCGCTCTCACGGAGGCTGCCAAAGGCCAGGAGTCCTGTGTGAGCTCTGCAGCTGCAGCCAATAAGGAAACGCAGACTTGTCCGCCTCTGGCTGTCTGTGTGAGGGCTCTCAGTGACCCGCCCCATGACCCGCTGATGAGTGGGTCACTGAGCGTCCTCACACAGACAGCCAGAGAGCTCCCACTTCTACCCTGCCCGCCGCTCCCCCTTCCTCACTGCGTGATGGAGAGAGTGTCCGTCAGCCACTGGAGAGAGCCTGCTGCTCAATTCAGGATACTCTCCTCCCGGGCCTCACTGACGGATTAAAGCAGCACAGGTACTGTTCATTCTGTACCTGCGCTGTCAGTGTGTACCTGCTCTGCCAGTGTGTTTAGGAGGGGGATGGCACCAGAATTTATTTTGGCTGGGTGGAGCTACTTTTCTAGTTACATCACTGTCACTCACCCTGAATTCTGTACTCTATTACACTGATACACTCCCTCGCCCATGGCTTGTGTTCTCACACACTCCCACCCCCTGCGGTCTGTGCTTTATTACACTGATGTTCTCCTTCACCTTCCGGCCTTTACCTACACTTACACGCTCCCTCTCCCCAAGTTGTACGCTCTATCACACTGGCACGCTCCCTCTCCCCGAGACGTACGCTTTATCACACCCCCTGAGCTTTATCACACTCACTTGCTCCCTCATCCTGCGCTCTATCACACTGACGTGCTCCATCACCCTATGGCCTGTGATCTTTCACACTGATGCACTCCCTCCCTTTGAGGCATGCACTCTATCACGCAGTCCCTAACCTTAACTTACTCCACCACCTTACCCACCCTCCCTGCAGCCTAAGCCTGACTGCATCCTAATTCAACACCCTTGGCTGATTTACATGTGCCGCACACTAGTCTAGTTTATTAACGCAGACACAACAAAACCCAATATGGCAGCAGTGCAAAGCCAGTTGTGCCTCTCCCTGTAGATACTGACACACACATACACTCTGGGCAGCCACTTCTCTCCCTCTTGCTGTGGAATCAGGCCAGTTCTGTGTAGCTCCGCCCAGGGCCAGTGCAAGGATGTTTGGTGCCCTCCTGCACACTATAAATTTGTGCTTCCTCTCCCATACTTAATAAAGGGACAATGCCCACCGCATACCGCAAAAAAAAAGGAGGTATGGCCATACAATAGTACCAATTCAAATGACTCAGTAGCACAATCTTGTTCACATTACACAGCACATAGCGCACACAGGGCACTCAATGTCTGGATTCCCACATCGGTCTCCTAACCGCTTGGTTTCTGAACATCGGTAAATCATACAAAATCTGTCTTGTAACAAATTTGGCAGGCTGACAGCTGGGAGTGCAGTGCTTAACTTACTGTACTGCCGCACATGGGCCTGTTCTGCATCCGACGTGCACGGCATCACTGGTGTGTGTAGTGGAGCTTCCTTCTGCTGGGTGGGGGCTTGAAGCCTCTTCAGTTGTACCCGCAGGCTTTCTGTAATGCAAGAAAGCTGTGATGGGTAACGCGCTTAGGGGATGGGGCCACAAGTGACAAGTATCCCCACAGAAAATCTTCCCACTATAGGTGACCCTCCAGTGCTCGAAGTAGCGGTATAACATACCACTGTATAATGCCCCACTATATATATATATATATATATAGTCTGTATAACCCGGCACTCTGAGGAGTTTGGTCGGCTGCCTGGTTGCCCTCCTGGGACTTAATATAAGCAGGGGTACCCCCCTTCCCAAAACTGAGAAGGCGGAATTAGGCGGCACTCACAGGACTTGTAGAAAAAATGCAAAAGGGGTTTATTGAATGTGCATCATAAAGTAGTCCAAAAGTCTACGTTTCGAGGCATTCGCCTCTTCCTCAGGACGGACAAAGAGAGGGTAAGTGCAGGTGCTGTGTAGGACAAACAAGACAGTGAGCATTACTTACATTTAAATAGCCGATGTCTGTGTCCTCCTCCTGGTTTCCCGGTGCCTGCGAGCGGTACTTCCGGGTATCGGGCGCTGCGTCTCCTGGGAGTGACGCGAACGTGATGACGCGCGTCCACCTCCGTCTGCAACCCCGATAGTTGCTTAGCAACCCACGGCGTCCCTTCACGCTGGCTCTACGGGATTCCTGGGGGGAGATTTAAAAAACAATAAGACCAACAGTAAAAGACTGATTGGATGGTGTGTGTGAAAATTGAATACTTATAAACTGTTGTGTAAAACATCGGATTATTTTTGTTGGCAGTGTATACAAAAAATATATAAAGAAATTATTATTGTGCCTAGAGCACTTAGACAGGCATGATAGCGTACATAGCTTATTTATCACATTGGTAATATTTTCTATTAGGTATGTTGTGTCAACTATTGGTGCACAACATTCAAAACATCTGGGTCAATGTCTTTCTTATAGAATGAAATAAGTGTTCATCTTCAATAGCTTATTTTAATTGATGAGACATCTCATTTTAGCTATTTGTTAGCATGAGAATTTTTTTGTTGTAGATGATCTGTCACTTGATTCAGCTGCAATAGGAATGTTTTGGTTATTTTTGAAGAATTGTAGTTCCTTGTGTATCATAGAAAGACGCTCCAAGAAATGGTCTCGTTTAGGCCGTTGGGGGCCAAGGTATTTAGTTTGTGGATCCATTCTGTTTCTTTGCGGTTCAGTAATTTTTGTCTGTCTCCACCTCTTTTTAGTGGTGGGACATGATCTATTATTTTGCTTCTGAACTGTGTTAGCGAATGTCCATGGGCTTTAAAGTGCCGTGCCACCGGCTGGTCTACGTCTTTACCTTGCAGTATTGCCTTAATGGCTGACCTGTGGAGGGCCATTCGATCGCGAAAGCTGCGAATGGTTTGGCCTACATAATATTTGCCACAGGGGCATATGATAATGTATATGACAAACTGTGTTCTGCAAGTGAGGACGTGTCGGATTTTAAATCTTTTTCCTGATTGTGGATGTTTGAAGTCAGGGCCACTCTCCATGAATCCGCAGGTGGTGCAGGCCGGGCATTTGTAACACCCTGGTTTTTTTGCTTGCACGTTGAATAGGGTTTTTGTTGGGTTTGATTCAATGTTGGTTTTCACCAATATGTCGCGGAGGTTTTTACCCCGTCGGTAACTGGGCATGGGAGTCTTTTTGGCAACACATGTTAGTTTCTTGTCTCCTGACATAATCGGCCAGAGGGCATGTAATGCTCTGGGTAGCACGGTGCTGGTGGGCGTGTATGTGGTTACAAAGGGTATTTTGGTGTCCGATTTAGTGGTTTTACTATTATTAATCTGTAGGAGCTGTTCTCTCGGTGTATTGAGTACTTCCATTTTTTGTTGTTGTAATGCTTTTACATCGTAACCTCGCTGAGCAAATTTTATCACCATGTCGTCCAGGGCTGATTCCATTTTATCTGGGTTGTTGGTGATTCTTGCGACTCTCATTAGCTGAGATTTTGGCAATCCCTTCTTGAGTGCAGGGGCATGGTTGCTACTATTTAGTAGCAGAGTGTTCCTGTCTGTAGTTTTTTTGTATACAGACGTCTCAATTGAACCCTGTGAAATGGAAATTTTAACGTCCAAATAATTAATGGATTCATGGCTAATATTAAAGGTGAGTTTAATTGGTCCATGTTGGTTATTGATGGTATGGATGATTTCTTCTAATTGTACCATGGTGCCGGTCCAGATGAGCATAAGGTCGTCTAAATCGGACACCAAAATACCCTTTGTAACCACATACACGCCCACCAGCACCGTGCTACCCAGAGCATTACATGCCCTCTGGCCGATTATGTCAGGAGACAAGAAACTAACATGTGTTGCCAAAAAGACTCCCATGCCCAGTTACCGACGGGGTAAAAACCTCCGCGACATATTGGTGAAAACCAACATTGAATCAAACCCAACAAAAACCCTATTCAACGTGCAAGCAAAAAAACCAGGGTGTTACAAATGCCCGGCCTGCACCACCTGCGGATTCATGGAGAGTGGCCCTGACTTCAAACATCCACAATCAGGAAAAAGATTTAAAATCCGACACGTCCTCACTTGCAGAACACAGTTTGTCATATACATTATCATATGCCCCTGTGGCAAATATTATGTAGGCCAAACCATTCGCAGCTTTCGCGATCGAATGGCCCTCCACAGGTCAGCCATTAAGGCAATACTGCAAGGTAAAGACGTAGACCAGCCGGTGGCACGGCACTTTAAAGCCCATGGACATTCGCTAACACAGTTCAGAAGCAAAATAATAGATCATGTCCCACCACTAAAAAGAGGTGGAGACAGACAAAAATTACTGAACCGCAAAGAAACAGAATGGATCCACAAACTAAATACCTTGGCCCCCAACGGCCTAAACGAGACCATTTCTTGGAGCGTCTTTCTATGATACACAAGGAACTACAATTCTTCAAAAATAACCAAAACATTCCTATTGCAGCTGAATCAAGTGACAGATCATCTACAACAAAAAAATTCTCATGCTAACAAATAGCTAAAATGAGATGTCTCATCAATTAAAATAAGCTATTGAAGATGAACACTTATTTCATTCTATAAGAAAGACATTGACCCAGATGTTTTGAATGTTGTGCACCAATAGTTGACACAACATACCTAATAGAAAATATTACCAATGTGATAAATAAGCTATGTACGCTATCATGCCTGTCTAAGTGCTCTAGGCACAATAATAATTTCTTTATATATTTTTTGTATACACTGCCAACAAAAATAATCCGATGTTTTACACAACAGTTTATAAGTATTCAATTTTCACACACACCATCCAATCAGTCTTTTACTGTTGGTCTTATTGTTTTTTAAATCTCCCCCCAGGAATCCCGTAGAGCCAGCGTGAAGGGACGCCGTGGGTTGCTAAGCAACTATCGGGGTTGCAGACGGAGGTGGACGCGCGTCATCACGTTCGCGTCACTCCCAGGAGACGCAGCGCCCGATACCCGGAAGTACCGCTCGCAGGCACCGGGAAACCAGGAGGAGGACACAGACATCGGCTATTTAAATGTAAGTAATGCTCACTGTCTTGTTTGTCCTACACAGCACCTGCACTTACCCTCTCTTTGTCCGTCCTGAGGAAGAGGCGAATGCCTCGAAACGTAGACTTTTGGACTACTTTATGATGCACATTCAATAAACCCCTTTTGCATTTTTTCTACAAGTCCTGTGAGTGCCGCCTAATTCCGCCTTCTCAGTTTTGGGAAGGGGGGTACCCCTGCTTATATATATATATATAATTATTATTTTATTTATAAGGCGCCACAAGTGTTTCGCAGCGCCGTACAAAGGAACAATACAGGGAGACAAAACTTGGCATAACATTGAATAAATAACAAAAATACAGTACAAATAAAGAGCACCACAGTTCAATACACATTACAGCTTAAATGTAAGTAGTGAGGACCCAATCAACATACAACTAGAGGCTTGAGGCCAATGATGGAGATGAGTATGAAGAGGGTCACTGAGTGTTGGAGTAAAGGAGAGCTGTGAGTGAAATGTGAAGAGAAGTGGGCTTTGACAACAGGAGGGAAGAGGGCCCTACTCGGAGGAGCTTACAATCTAGTAGGAAGGGGAGACAGACAGATTACAAGAGGTGCAAGCGAGGGGGTGGTGGTTAGATAGCAGGATGTAAACAGGCAAGGGGTCGGAGAACCAGCTGGTTTATGCAGTGGAAGGGTACGCTTTGATGAATAGTTGAGTTTTCAGTGCCCGTTTGAAGCTTTGCAAGGTCGGGGAGAGTCTAATGGAGCGAAGGAGTGCGTTCCACTGAAGGGGTGCAGCACGGGCAAAGTCCTGTACTCTAGCATGGGAAGCAGTGATCAGGGTGGAGGAGAGACGACAGTCGTCAGCTGACCGTAGAGGGCGGGAGGGTGTATGAATGGAGATGAGGTTAGAGATATATGGAGCAATGGAATTAGAGATGGCCCTGTATGTGAGTGTGAGGTGTTTGAAGAGGATTATGTAGGGGAATGGAAGCCAGTGCAGATTTTGTTGAAGGGGAGTAGCAGAGTTAGAGCGGCGGGAGAGGAAGATAAGCCTGGCTGCAGCATTGAGGACAGATTGGAGAGGAGCTAGTTGGGATTGAGCGAGGCCGGTGAGAAGAGCATTACAGTAGTCAAGCCGTGAGATGACTAATGAGTGGATGATCAGCTTAGTTGCACTCTGTGAGAGAAAGGGCCTGATGCGAGCAATGTTGCGTAACTGGAACCGGCAAGAATGGGCCAGGCCTTGGATGTGGGGTGCAAAGGAGAGGGAGGAGTCAAGAGTGACACCCAGGCAGCGGAGTTGGGGAACAGGGGAGATGATGGTGTTGGTAACAGTGATAGAGATATTAGTAGGGGGCATAGCTCTGGGTGGGGGAAAGATAATAAGTTCGGTTTTGTCCATATTCAGCTTCAGAAATCGCTCAGACATCCAGGTAGAGATGGCAGCGAGGCAGTTGGAAACTTGAGAGAAAACAGTGGGGGACAGATCAGGAGAGGAGAGGTAGATTTGGGTGTCATCTGCATAGAGGTGATATTGGAAGCCAAAGGAGTTAATGAGTGCACCCAGAGAGGAGGTGTACAGAGAGAACAGAATGGGGCCAAGGACGAACCCTGAGGGACCCCGACAGGAAGGATAGAAGGTGGTGAGGTAGAGCCAGAGGCAGAGACTGAGAAGGAACGGTTGAAGAGGTAAGAGGAAAACCAGTTGAAGACTGTGCCAGAGAGGCCAATGTTTTGGAGTGTGTGGAGGAGGAGAGGGTGATCCACAGTGTCAAAGGCAGCAGATAGGTCCAAAAGGATAAGCAGGGAGAAGTGACCCTTGGATTTGGCTGACAGCAGGTCATTGGTGACTTTCACTAGGGCAGTCTCAGTGGAATGAAGTGGGCGAAAGCCAGATTGAAGGGAAGCTAGGATGGAGTGGTCAGACAGGTAGCTGGTGAGACGCCTGTAAACCAGCCGTTCTAGTATTTTAGAGGCAAATGGGAGAAGAGAGATAGGGCGGTAGCTTGTGGGAGATAAAGGGTCCAGGTTAGGTTTTTAAAGAATAGGCGAGACCAGAGCGTGTTTGAAGGGTGAGGGAAAGATGCCAGTAGAAAGAGATAGGTTAAAGAGGTGAGCAAGGTGGGAGCAGCCAGTGGGGGAGAGGGAACTGAGGAGACGGGAGGGGAGAGGGTCCGAGGGACAGGTAGAGGGGGGAGAGGATGAGATGAGGGAGTGGACTTCCTCAGCTGTAGTAGGGCAGAAGTATGACAGAGTGAGGTAGTTGGTAGGGGAGGATGATTGGGGTGGGTGGGCAGCAGAGGGGGTATGGAAGGAGATATCATGTCGGATTACCTCAATTTTAGAGAGGAAGAAGGAGGCAAAGTCAGTGGCAGTGAGGGATGAAGGGAGGAGGGGTGGTGCAGGGCAAAGTAGAGTGTTGAAAGTTTCAAAGAGACGTCGGGGATTGGAGGAATGGGAAGAGATGAGAGATTTGAAGAAATATTGTTTGGTATAGGAGAGAGCAGCGCTGTAGGAGGAGAGAATAAACTTGAAATGGAGGAAGTCTTCCAGAGAGTGAGATTTCCTCCAGAGGCGTTCAGCAGAGCGTGCACATTTTTGCAAGAATCTAGTTATTTTGTTGTGCCAGGGTTGTGGTTTAGAGCGTCGAAGGGGAACAGTGTGGAGGATAATATATATATATATATATATATATATATATATATATATACGGCCAATGTTTGACAAAGGGGCTATGGGCGCCGAATCATGGGTGGCAGGGGTCACCTGGAACTAGAGCTGACAGCTGATGTAAGCAGAGGAGATCAGCAGTGTGTCAGGGTGGCAGGGGTCACCTGGAACTAGAGCTGACAGCTGCTCTAAGCAGAGGAGATCAGCGGCGTGTAAGGGTGGCAGGGGTCACCTGGAACTAGAGCTGACAGCTGCTGTAAGCAGAGGAGATCAGCAGCGTGTCAGGGTGGCAGGGGTCACCTGGAACTAGAGCTGACAGCTGCTGTAAGCAGAGGAGATCAGCAGCGTGTCAGGGCGGCAGGGGTCACCTGGAACTAGAGCTGACAGCCGCTGTAAGCAGAGGAGATCAGCAGCGTGTAAGGGTGGCAGGGGTCACCTGGAACTAGAGCTGACAGCTGCTGTAAGCAGAGGAGATCAGCGGCGTGTCAGGGTGGCAGGGGTCACCTGGAACTAGAGCTGACAGCCGCTGTAAGCAGAGGAGATCAGCAGTGTGTCAGGGTGGCAGGGGTCACCTGGAACTAGAGCTCACCGCCGCTGTAAGCAGAGGAGATCAGCGGCGTGTAAGGGTGGCAGGGGTCACCTGGAACTAGAGCTGACAGCTGCTGTAAGCAGAGGAGATCAGCAGCGTGTCAGGGCGCACCTGGAACTAGAACTGACAGCCGCTTAACAGCGTTAAGCACTTGTCAGATCATCCAGGTGCACCCACCCCCTTCTGCTTACACCGGCTGTCAGCTCATCTTGCTGCATGGTAACCGCAAGCCCTGCTGGATGCCCCGAGGCTCTCCCTGGCTCAAGTAGGCGAGTGGCCACTGATCCCCTCTGCAGCACAGTGGCTGTTAGCTGTTCCTGTGTGTGTACCGTGCTGACATGCCGCACTTCCCCTCTGATGAGAGCGGCTGTCAGTGAGGTTCTTACGGCTAAGCCGGTCCATCAGTAGATATCAGAGTTGTGTTAGCGGGGGAGGAGCACCAGAATGAAAGAGCTGACACATGTGCCTGTTGTGGGGTCGCTGGTAGACGCATTGGATGGCTGCCAATCGACCTCTGGTCATATGCGCTGCTTAGGTCTCTGGCAGGGCACAGTCATAAGGGCAGGGAGATTTCAGTACATTATAAAATGGGCAGGGCGCTGCGCCCTGCAAAACAACAAAACAAGGCTACTGGGAACACTATAAATATATACACACACAAACAGATAGATATCCATCATTACATATATGTAGATTGATATAGACACATAGATAGATAGATAGATAGATAGATAGATAGATAGACAGACAGACAGACAGACAGACAGACAGACAGATAGACAGACAGACAGAGACACATAGATAGATGATAGACAGACACATAGAAGATAGATATACAGAGACACATAGATGATAGATAGACAGAGATACATAGGTAGATGATAGATAGACAGAGACAGAGACATATAGATAATAGACAGACAGACAGACAGATATCACTAAACTCACTTAGTTCCTCTGTACTGGTCCAGGGCAGTCTCTCTATTGTTCATGGCAGGTGATGAGATGGCTCCATGGATATGGGGACATCCAGTGGCTCCTGGCAGTACTGCAGTCAGCAGTAACTGCAGCACTCTTCTCTACTTTTGGCTAAGATCAAGTGTAGTATCTGTTCTTATCAGTGGGTATGGACTGGCCTCTGGCAGAGAATAGAGAAAGGTTGGACTGAGTAGCTGCTCTGATGGGCGGAGGGTGTAGGATCCCCTCTTTTTTGCCTGGGAGTGGTGAAAAGTCTCACCGAGTATCTTCACCTCTGCCTTTGGTAGGAGGTGTTGTTTCCGTAAATCCACTGGTAAGAGGGGGGGAGAAACACTGGGCCTAGTAGTTTGACTCTCTTGACGGGGTTCGTAGCCCCCGAAGGATGAGTCAGCGAAAAGCTCAGTCTAGTATCCATTCCCAGGGAGCGGAGAAAAGCTGAGACCGAGTAGATTGGTCCAGGTCAGGGGGATAACCGACCCCTGGCCTGGGCACAGCGAAAAGCTCAGCCTAGTATCTTAACCCTGGGAGCGGAGAAACACTGGGACTGAGTAGATTGCTCTTCCGAGGGGGATGCAGCCCCTAAGGGAGTCTTTCGAAAAGCCCAGTGGAGTACCCATTCCCGTGCCAGGGGCTGGAAAATGCCTGCTGGTGAGACAGAGAAAAGCTTGGTCGGACGCTGATTGGTCGGTTGCTTGGAGTCCGAGGCTGCACTGTGCCCCTGGGGAAACTCGGGGGTGCCGAACATGCACGGGTGATCCCAAAATCACCATGCACTAGTATGGCACTTGCACTGCGCACTTCCCTTCAGGTAGCGCTTCACGTCCTTACCCCGTCCTTTTGGATGGGGTAGGACAATTTTTCACACCCCCACCCTGGCCTTCTGGCTAGGGTCCTTTATTATTTATTTCTCTTCCCCTCTCACGTTTGTCACTTTATACGTTCCTTGTTTTTTGTAGTTTGTCACGTTTTTTTGGGCAGTGTGGTCGACCCTTTCGGGCCTTCCATTTCCCCAACGTGCCGAAGCTCTCGCCTTTTGGGGAGAGCTTCGTGCCCCCCCGAGGACGACCCCGAGCCGCAAGGCGGAGGGAAGTCCACAGCGGGTCTCTCCAAACCATGGGGTGCGGAGGACCCACCGTCCTAACCCTTTCGGGGGTTGAGGAATGAGGGTCTCTCTGAGCTTCGGCGAAGAGGACCCACCGTTCCCTATTTTCCCCTCTTCGGCCTTATGGTTGAGAGGGGTTAGGGGAAAAACGGGGCCCTATCTCTTCGGAGACGGACCCATTCGATCGCACGGCCTCCTTTGCACGTGTTTAGGCACAGCACTGGTGGTGGGGAGCACACCTCGGGCTCCTGAGTTTTTTCAAACTCAAACTCTTCTCTACTTTGTTGTCCTTGTAGCTCCGCCGCCCGCCATGTCCGTGTAGCCCCGCCCCCAGCCAAGTCTGTGTAGCTCCGCCCCCCGCCGAGTCTCAGGCACTGCAGTGCAGCCTAGAGATGGGCAAAACGGCGCATTAGTATGAGTCGGGATCCGCCGGATCGTTAAGTGAAAAGATACGTATCTTTTAGACAGGGACCTCGGCTCACTTTTAATAAAAAAAGGGGGAATATACATGACCGAGTAAAAACACTGACCGATGGCTGGGTGCAGAATCGCCATCGACGTCAACCATCGATGGCATCTGCACCGATGGCCATCCCTGGCTGCAGCAGCTAATCTTTCTATCACTTGTAATCACAGCACTGTACTCAGTCTCCAGAGGTAGGACATCTCAGCTGCCACAGGTGGCAGCACTGAGATCAGGAAAATGCAGTGTAAACTGAAACGGATCACCTTTTTGGGATCAGCGGATCATTCGTTCTTGGGTGGGAGCCGTTCAAAAGATCCAGTTCGTTCGCGAACGACCCATCTCTACTGCAGCCTGACAGGCAGCCTCATAAGTGGGGTGAGGGACCGGCCTGCCGGGAAACTACCCGGTGTCCAAGCATACCAATCCGCCCCTGCAAGGCTCATATGATATCTCAGGGCTGTGCACTAACCCTGCACTGGCTGCCTGCAGAAGGTGGTGTCACCCCAGAGACTGGTGACACCCAGCGCGGCCCGCACCCCCCCGCACCTGCCTAGTGACGCCACTGAGTGAAATATTGTGGGATGGTATGAGAAGTCAAAATTGAATTAAATACCTGTGTCACGGAATCCCACCGCTGCCACCAAATGTCACGGACCCACCGGTCGCCTGCTCCGATACGTCAATCTGAGCAGCGCCGGCCGTGACTGGGGTTCACTCAGGACACTCGGGTCCTTTCCTTGAGGTACACTGCCACCAGCCAAAACCTGATTTTAGCGCCTGAAACTGCGCAAGGGGCGGCTTGGCTCGCCCCTGACCACACAATACAAGATAACAATGGTAACGTTTTCCAGCCTTTCTCTTCTGAGGCTAATGAGTCTTAGGAACACAGAACCAGAACTGGGAGTATGTATTATTTATTCCTAGAAATACTACAGAGCTTTTTTTTTTTTTTTTCAAATATGTTTATTTGAGTTTTTCAAAAGTAACATACAATGATTTACAATACGGCTCTCAGGATAGCCAATACATTTGTAGGACACAATTGGAATTGGGTTTATCATGTGTTATTTGGACGACCATAAGTATAATGTTCATCAACTTATTATCACTCAGTTAGGTCTGTTGTCTTCTTCTCTTGTTGAGTGGTGTCGACTGGAATGGGTAAAAGTTCACAAGTGCTATCCTGGCATAGTAGTATCAATCTTTAGTAATCTTAACTACATCAACAACTATAGCTATCTTCAAAAAATACAATATAAATGGTGGAGGGGGGGGGGGGGGTTGGGGATGGGTTGTCCGAGGGGAAAGTAAAGGGGGGGGGGGGGGGATAAGGGGTGGGAAGGATGGTTTTTTCATGCTTTTGAATGTCTATCTTGCGTTTAAGGTCAGAATTTTTGCTGTAGACCTCTATATTAAACTGTGGTAGTTTAAGCTAGCTTCATTTCGCTCGCCCCATGTTGTCAAATTGGATCGTGTGCTTCCGCGTCTTGTTCCTCTGCAATGGGGTGCCATCTCCTCCTGAAACCAGAAGGGTTGGCTGTGTGTAGCTGGATGTCATATCTATCATAGTTAATCAGTCTAGTGAGATATTGTGTCACTAAGGTCAACGACGGGGGATTATTTGAGAGCCAGTTTTTCATGATGAGTTTTTTAGCCACAGTGACTACTATCGTTAGGAAGGGGATTGCTTTTGGGCTGTTTCACACAGTACGGTTCCTGCCGCACGGTGAAATCCCGTACGGCCAGGGAGCCGTGCCGCACTCAGCAGTTGTGAATGGACACTATTGTGTCCATTCACACGGGACGGCCACGGCCCGGCCGCACGGCTGCAGCCGGATCCCCCCACTGGAAGGGACGGCTGCCGGGCTGTGGCCATCCCTGCCATTATAAAATTCTGAGTGCGGCGCGGCTCCCTGACCGTACGGGATTTCACCGTGCGGCAGGAACCGTACTGTGTGAAACAGCCCTTTCTCTCTCGTGCTCCTAATTCCCATATATCAAAGTTAGCGAAGAGTAAGGGGAACGGGTGTAGTTTCACTCTAATGTCTAGGGTGGAATTAATGTAGTCCACTACTTTGTACCAGAACTTTTTTATCTTTCCGCAGGACCATATGTTGTGAAGCAGGGTCGCTGAGCTGGCGGCACATTTACGGCATCTCCCCGTCTCTTCCTCTATGAAATGCTGTCGCTGAGCCGGAGATATATATGCGCGATGGATTATTTTAACATGCGTCTCCTGTAAAATTGAGGATCGCAGGATTTTAAGTGTTGAATCATAATGTCTGAATAATATGTTTTTTGAATCTATTAAAGGAATGTCTCTAAGCCATTGTTTCCATGCTTGTTCTTGTGTTTTATGTACTTTGTGTGATATATGTATATTATATATAAGTTTAGTTTTAAAATGAGGTTTGGTAAAAGCCTCCATCAGGGAGTTAAGTTTGTTTTGTGATGTTGCTTCCTCCAAGGGTAGGGGGGGTAAGGACATCACATAATGCATCAGTTGCATCATCGGGAAGACAGCTCGAGCACTCAAGTCAAATTGTACTTTCAGCTGTGTAAAGCTCTTCAGGCGTCCTCCAGGGTCGAAAACCTGTGAGGTCCTCTTTAGGCCCTTATTATATACTTGACGGAATGCCAAGCTGTCCACCCCTGGGGTGAACATTGGATTACCTCCTATCGGTAGCCATTTAGTGTGAAGTGGAGAGTATCCCATAGTGTTGCAGGTGTTCCACCAAGCATCGTAAGTGTCTCGAAAAAGTAAATGGTGTATTAGTTGTTTGGGGATCTTTGCCTTGGGGGTGTGTAGGAGTGCCCCGGGTGAGTACGGGTGGAAGTTGGCACAATCTAATTTATATATGGTGAAATTACTGGTTTCTGAGAGCCAGTCCATGGCGTATCTGGTCAATAGCGCCCTAGAGTAGAGCATTAAATTGGGGAATCCCAAGCCTCCCTCCGTCTTCTGCATCTGTAGTTTGGCCATCGATATACGTGGTTTGCCTGCTTTCCAAATGAATTTAGTACACAGGCTCATCAATTTTTTTAAATCTGAGTTGGCTATTTTACAGGGTAATAGCTGTAATATGTATGTTATCCTAGGGAAGATGATGGTTTTTATTATCTCTATCCTGCCCAGGAGGGACAATGGGAGGTCCTGCCATACTTCCATCTGTCTTTTTGCCTTTGCCACAGCCGGGGTTATATTGGCCTTGTATAAATTATCAGGATTATTAGTTATCTGGATCCCTAAGTATTTTATTTGGGCAGGTTGGAGCTTTATAGATTTTAGTTCTACTGTGGCTGAGAAGTCTGGAGGGGGGCCCCGCAGTGTGAGTAGTTCCGATTTATTAACGTTCACTCTATAACCGGAGAATGTGCTAAAATGTTGTATTATGCTCATAGCTGTGGGGATGGAGTGATCTGGGTGCGAGAAAAACAGCAGCATGTCGTCAGCAAAGAGGGATACCCTCATGTCCACACCGCCCACACACACGCCCTGGTATAGCGGGGACTCTCTCAGTGTCACCGCCAAAGGTTCCAAAGCTAGTGCGAAGAGCAGTGGGGACATGGGGCACCCCTGCCGCGTCCCCCGCTGGATTGGGAAAGGGTCTGAAATGCTCCCGTTGCATAGTATCCTAGATGAGGAGCCTGTATATAATTTCGATAACCAATTTACAAATGTGTCTGGGAAGCCAAACCTCCCCAGGGTATGGAAAAGATGGTCCCAGTGCACCATGTCGAAGGCCTTTTCTGCATCTAGTGATAAAATAGCTCTTGGGGTGTTCGACACGGTGCACTGGGAGTCACAAACCACGGAGAGGACTCTTCTTATATTAGTGACAGACTGTCTCCCCGTCACAAAACCTGTCTGGTCTGAATGGACCAGGCTTGGGATAATTACTTTGAGTCGTTCTGCTAAAATCTTAGTTAGGAGCTTGTAGTCTAGGTTGAGCAGGGATATTGGCCTATATGAGGCAGGGTCGGAGGGGTCTCTTCCTGGTTTGGGGAGGACACGTATATTAGCCATGTTAAATTCATTTGGGATTTTAGGGGCTTTCAATAGAGAGTTGAAGACTTTTACTAGACATGGTGCTATTTTGTGATTCAGCAGTTTATAATATTCTGATGTGAACCCATCTGGGCCAGGGGCTTTTTGGGGCTTTAATTTGGATATGGCTTCCTGTACTTCTTGGAGTGAGATATCTTTAATAAGATTTCTATTGCCCTCCATTGAGAGCTGGGGTACCGTTAAGTTGTCCCAGAATGCTCTACTTTCAGCAGTGTTCGGGTGGGGGGCTGAGTAAAGCTCTTTATAGAATTTGTTTAAGATGTGGGCTATTTCTTTATTTGATGTTGTTTTGGTGTTATCTGGTTTCCGTAGGGGGTGGATGACGGATGGGGCTCTCTGACCTTGCAGAAGGTTTGATAGAAGTTTCCCTGATTTATTGCCATATTTAAAGAATCTAAAATCTTTCCTAAAAGTGTACCATGATTCCATTTTTGAAATTAATTTTTCATATTCGTTTCTGGCTTGCCTATAGGAGTTTCTATTGGGGATGGTAGGGGAAATTTTGAACGCCTGAAAAGCGGCTGTCAGTTTTGTCTGTGCTTCCAAATAATTTTTTGTGTCTTTTCTTTTTTGTGAGGTCGATATTGACATTATTTCTCCTCTAATTGTAGCCTTAGAGGCCTGCCAGTATAGTATGGGGTCCTGGTCTAATATTTCGTTGTTGTGGGAATGGTAGGAATCCCAGGCTGTCAATATTTTCTCTTGTAATTTGCCCGATGTTGCTAGCCCAGTTGGGCAGCGCCATGAGATATATGATGTTTGTTCTCTGGATATTCTTATTTTAAGCCATACCACCGCGTGATCTGATAGAGTTATTGATTCTATATTAACTTCCTCTATGTTAGGGAGGGTGACGGCTGACATGAGTATGTAATCTAGTCTTGATAATTGGCCTGTGGATGCTGATAGGCAGGTAAATTCTTTCTCAGTGGGGTTGGCTGTTCGCCAGACATCCAACAACTGTAGCTGGTCTGCTATGGCTTGCACTCCGAATTTAGGGAGTTTTGGTCTTCTAGTATTTAGTATCTGTCTATCTAAGATGTGGGAGGATATCAGGTTGAAGTCTCCTCCTAGAATGATTGGAGTGTCTAAGTGGGGTGTGAGTAGTGCAATGATCTTCAGAAAAAATGGCTTAGAGTACACATTTGGTGCATATATATTCATGCACATAAAAGTTTGCTGTTCATATTTCAGTTTACACATTAGGTATCTACCTTCGGGATCAGCGACCACATCTGATGTTGTTACAGGTAGGTGTGATTTCACCAGTACCGCCAGACCTCTGGCTTTAGAATTATATTGGGCTGCTGCTGCCAGCCGCCAGCCCAGCGAGCCTAACTTCTCTGATTCTGCCGCACTCAGATGTGTCTCTTGTAGGAGAGCCACATCTAGTCGCAGCTTGTTCAGGTATAATAGTATCTGTTTGCGTTTTTTAGGGGAATTGACACCCCCTATGTTCCAGCTACCTAACTTGAGAGCCATCTTCTTTTCTTATTGGGGTGAGCACACTATGAACCTGGACATTAGGTGTTTGGGTGAGCAGCAATGCTGTATCTAGTATGTGGTGGGTTTTGTACATCCACAGAAAACACAAGATAATCTGACAGTTGAATAATCTAGACATGCATGGGAAGGTCAGAGGGGAGACGGGAGGGGAAGGGGGGTGGGGGAGGGGATGGGATACAACCAATATCTATTAATTTTTAACTTCCGTGGTTTACCACGATAATCTTGGATCAACATGATCCAACCTTACAAAGGGGGGGCCTAACTCCTAGGGTCGGCCGCCCATATTGTTAACCTAACATATTATCAACCATATATTACTTGTCTGACTTTGTCAGTATAAGGGTCCTGCTAGATTTCAACCCGTAGGGTGTTGGTATTGGGGAAGAGTACCTGTGTAATATTTTACCGGTCTGGGGGGGGAGTTGAGATCTGAGCTTCAAATGGTTTAACAAACATAACTCACAACTTGAAACTTACAATTAGCTACCAATGTCACCCTTCTCCTTATTCCTGTTGGAGTGTTCCCGGTAGCTTTTCAACCAAGCGGGTGTCAGTCTTATACATCTTTGGTGATAAGTGTCTCATTTTTCCCAGCACTCTCTTGCAGCTTGTGAAGACTTGTGCGTTGCTTGATGTGGGCTTGGGTGGGGGGTCAGTATGTTGGGTAAGATGCCGGATGGAGCAGACTGCTGTTAAAACGTGTCTGGCAGCTTTACAATCTTCCGTATTGGGGTTGGTGTTTGCTTTTGCAAAATAAAAGTTCTCAGTCACAGTCAGACATATGCGGTGGGTTCCCGCCGGCGTCATTGAGTTCTCTCAGGTATGCCTCCGCGTCATGCACTGATAGAAAGTCCTTGAATTGGGAGCCTTCAAACAGCCTGAGTCTCGCGGGGTACAAGAGGGCGAATTTTCTGCCCTCTTGAATCAGTTTTGTGCACAGTGGAGAAAAGTCTTTCCTCGCCTTAGTCAACTCCGCGGAGTAATCTTGGAAGAGCAGTATTTTCTGCCCCTCCCATGTGATATCTCGTTTTTTCCTGGACGCCGCCCAAAATAGTTCTTTATGTAAGTAGTTTAAAGTTTTAAAAATCACCGCCCGCGGGCGTGCGCCCTCTTGTGGTCTTGTGGGTCCAAGCCTGTGGGCTCTTTCTATTACAAGATCATTGCATCTGTCCTGTATGTTTAAAATCATGGGAAGTTTGATTTTGATAAAATCATACAGATCTTGCCCTTTAACTGCCTCTGGGAGTCCCACTATCCTCATGTTATTGCGTCTGGACCGATTTTCGAGGTCCTGGACCTTATTTTGAAGTTGCTGTATAGTTTTAGTATGGTCCTCAGTGTTTTTTTTTATTTCAAATACTTCAGCAAACGTTTCTCCCACTCTCTGTTCTGTCTCTAAGACCCGTTTTTGTAGCTGTGCAATCTGTTTGTTTATCTCTACGGTTTGTTTCTCCAGCAGTGGGCTAACTGCAGCTCTCACTGCTGTGATTAGATCTCCGTATAGCACAGGGGCTGTGGGGTCTGGGCCACTGGCCGAGGGCGGTGGGTCCCGCGTGTTTGGGGTAGGTGTGGGGGCAGTATTAGAGCGGTGCGGTGTTGCTTTTACCTGACTGTTCTCAGGTGCTTGTTCTTCCTCATCCGAGACCTCAGTGCTGTGGCTGAGAGATTCAGCGTGAGGTGCTGCGGTAGCGTCTGGCGGCGCCATCTTGGATTTTTTCTCCTTCTTTTCTTTGTCGCGTGTGGTGCGGCTTTTGAAGCTGGACATGGCAGACCGGGGTTTGTCTGTGTGGCGCCGATGTTCCGCTGTCCCTTGGTGCTGTTTTCGGGTTGGTTGTAGAGGCTTGCGCCTTGTAATGTTTTATATGGGCGGTCGACGCAGCGGAGCCAGCTCTCCTAGCTGCTGCACATGGAGCCGCCGGAACCGGAAGTCTCTACTACAGAGCTTTAAACAAAATGGTTACAAGACATTACAATGATTTTAAAAGTACACACAACGATTCACTGCAAATTTCAGAAATAAAATAAAAAGGGAAAAAAGACAGAACCGTATCTTACAATCCTGACGTGGGGGGGTTCTCCACAAGAAATCTCTCGTCGTCTACAGCCTGTTTGTTAGACCCCCAGGTAGTGACACTGACTATAGGGAGAAAGGTCTTAGTTATACCTTGCAGACTCCCTCATCCCTCCCACCCTTGGGATTCCACTCTTTCCATGCTGAAGGAGTGTGGAAGGTCCCTGGCAATGTATCTTCTACAGTCTGCTGTTTTCAAAGTGATTGATCCTCCTTCCTTGCATAGCAGACCCACTGATAAGAGATGTGAAGGAAGGGGACAAACTCTAACCTCTTCTTCTGGACCATGGTTTATGAGGGGCTCAGATCTTATCTTACATCCTAACTCCGGAGGAGTCCACAGATGTCACACTGAGGGAATACAGGCCTCAAACTCAAACCAGGGTCACCTACAGTTTACATACAAGACATGTCCTGATTCCAATACTCACAGGAGACATAACTATTACACCAATATCAGACATACATTGACCGGACAGATAATCATAACAGGAGGCATACGTTAATTTGATCGATCACCTGATCTGATCGTTACAACCTGTACCAAGGGGTCAAAAATCTTAGGGGAGAGGAGTTTGTAAAATTCACCGAAATATCCACCAGGGCCCGGTGATTTGAAGGATTTAAGTTGAGAAATAACTTGTTCCACCTCCTGAGAGTTAATAGGGGCGCAAACTGAATCAGCAGCCTCTGCACTAATAGTGGGTAGGGTAACAGAGTTCCAGAAAGTAGATTTAGCCTGGGTTGGGAGAAGATATCTGTGTAAAAGTCTGATAACACCTTTGCTATGTCACTAGATTTAGTCATTAGGGAGCCTTCATACCCTCCAACTGTACCGTTTTAACCGGTAAAGTACCGTTTTTTAACGGCCTGTACCGGCTAAAAATCCTTGTACCGATTGTACCGTTTTTTTTTTCATTTTTAATACAGTAGCACTGCGCTTCCTCCCCCGAGGTGGCCAAGGGGACTCTGGGAGATGTAGTTTCCTACACCGCCGGCTGCTTATTGGGTAGCGTGAGGGGTAGCCAGCTGACAAGACTACAACTCCCGAGGTGCACCACCTCGGGGGGAGAAGGGACTTAGGCGGAGCGTGCCGCAAGCCAATCACATGGCAACAAACTGAGAGGTGGGAGAGCATCGGCGGGCGCTGGGTGAATGAAAATGTGCAGCGCCGTCTGTGTTTGCTCCAATTCTGCTGCCCATGTGGAGTCAGTTCTATCAGCTGTCAGGTATAGTGGTTGCTGCGCTGTGTTAGACTCAGACCCCGGTTGCCGCGTGTGCTTATGTGAGCGGGCCAATGCGGGGACACTGTACCATAGCAGCAGCAGCATTAGTATAATTTTATGTTCCACTCCAGTACCATTGAACGTATAGAAAACGAGGTATGACCACGCCCCCTTCCCATGGCCACACCCCCTTTTTTCCAGTTGTACCGAATTCACCCCATCAAATGTTGGAGGGTATGAGCCTTCTGGGGACTGGATAAGGGAATTTGGTGCAGTCCCTTTCAATAAATTAGAAAGAAGACGACCAGTTTTGTTGCCAAACCGATAAAATCTATAATTTTTGTGGAAAGAGTGTTTATTACCCATAGTGGTCATAATTGAATCAAAATGCGATTTAGCTGCAGAATATTTCTGTCTATTAGAGGGGGGTCGGAGACTGTCTGAGGTCCTGGTAGGCCGACGTCAGTTTCTGTTGCGACACTATGAAAGTTGAGACAAACTTCTTTTTACGCCGAGACACATACTCAATAAGTTGGCCTCGTAATACAGCTTTAGCGGCCTGCCAAAACACCAAAGGGTCTGAGTGTGCTGATTGTATATTGTTAGCGAGGTAGTCCTCCCAGCAAAGTCTAAGCTGCTTGCGAAAAGGGACTGAGGAGACAAAAGAAGTAGGGAATTGCCATCATTTAAAAGCTTCCACATCTACATTTAAGGCAATAGTGGTCCAAATCAATCCATGGTCTGAAAGTGCCATGGGTTCAATTTCGGCTTGGCTAGCATTGGGGATAATAGAGTCAGACAATAATAGATAATCTATTCTAGAAAGGGAGCCGTGGGCCGCCGACAGGCACGTGTACTGTCAGTAGGGGGCAAAAATCTCCACACATCTGTGATTTTGAGTTGGTGTGATAGGTGAGGGATGCCAAGCCTGGGGGTTAGGCGCTTTGAAGCACGGGAGGAGGTATCTAGATAAGGGGAGGTTATTATGTTGAAATCACCACCAACAATTAAGGGCTTAGATGAGAACAGGTACAATTTAGATAATATATTGGTCATGAAGGCCTTAGAATAGAAGTTGGGTGCATACACTGAACACAAAACATAATTACAGCTGTAAAGAGAAATTTCTAAAATTAGGCAACGCCCCTCTGGGTCAGTAATGGTATTTGTAACCTCACTCGGAAGGTTGCCCCTGGCCAATATCATCACCCCTCGGGCTTTCGAATTGTAGGAGGCGGTGGCAGCACACGCCATCCCAGGGTATTTAATTTTTGTGCTTCCGCGGGGAGACGATGAGTCTGTTGAAGGTAAACCAGATCCATACCCAGTTTTTTAAGATACAAGAGGCACTTCTTCCTTTTTATCGGAGAATGTATACCTCCAATATTCCAGGAACCAACTTTAATGGTAGCCATCATTTAAAAATGAAAGAGAAAGGCGATCAGAGACCCCCTCCAACAAGTAACACCATACTCTATACATTATAATTGAGGCAACAAGAAGTACAAAGATAACATAAAAGAAGGGGTGATGAGAAAGGGGGAAGGGAAGCAAGCACACAGCACACTCACATACAACAAAGTAACATTCCAGAGGGGATTCACAAAAAGGAATCACCGTCTCCTTGAGTCTATAGACTTCACGGTGAGAAACAAAATAAGGCCGTGACAACATGGAGCTAAATTGGCTCCTGGCCCTATCACCCATTTTTATTATTATTAACTAAGAAAGAACACTTGAACATAAATATGTAGTAGCTATTAAATGTAGCACAACAGGGACATTTCTCCAGGGAAGCGTCAGCGTTACCTATGAGGCTGCAAGAGGGGCACAACCTGTACTGTAGAGGTTGAAAAACCAATGGAAGGTTAAGGACAAAATACGCTGTCCCACAGAGTGAGTGCATAGATCAGTCCTCATTGATGTCATCCGGGGGTGATACCAGAAGGTAAGCCTCTGCATCAGCCGGCGTGTTAAAGTCCCGGAAGGTATTTCCATGGAACACGCGAAGGCGTGCAGGGTAGAGAAGAGCACATTTTTGGCCTAATAATGAATTTAATCAATTTCAAATTGATGGAAATTGATCTTAATGTTGGGTTTTTAGTACACATATATTAGCAGCGGGCACGATGCTTACCGGAGGGCACCGACGTTATATTGTATTATATCAGTATTGCACACTGGGAGTGCTGCCCTTACAGAATTTAATATATATATATATATATATATTTATATACACACTTAACATCGGCACTCACCTTTCCTAGTTTTGGGGTGCCCTATGGCTTGTGACCACATTGTTTAAACAGACATTGTAGGGGCTCTGCACACACTAAATTAACTGATAATAAATAGTGGAGATTTGGTTCATGAATTAATCAATGCATTTAAGCCTGCAGCCCCCTTCACGGGACCCCACTTTTGTGCAGGTCCTAACACTATCGCTGAAAATGGCTACAATACACATAGCTATCACATCAATGTTTGATTCCAGGCATGCTATCTGGTCAAACATTGATCTATACATATGCCACACACCGTGATGCCCATTATACATATGCCGCACACCGTGATGCTCCATTATACATATGCCACACACCATGATGCTATTATACATATGCCACACACCGTTATGCTCCATTATACATATGCCACACACCTTGATGCCCATTATACATATGCCACACACCGTGATTCCCATTATACATATGCCACACACCGTGCTGCCCATTATACATATACCTACCACACACTGTGATGTCCATTATACATATACCACAGACCATGATGCCCATTATACATATGCCACACACCGTGATGCCCATTATACATATGCCAGACACCGTGATGGCCACTATACATATGCCATGCACCGTGATGCCCATTATTCATATGCCACACACAGAGATGCCCATTATTCATATGCCACACACCGTGATGCTAATTATTCATATGCCACACACCGTGATTTTGATTATACATATGCCGCACACCGTGATGCTCCATTATACATATGCCACACACAGTGATGCCCATTATACATATGCCACACACTGTGATGCCCATTATACATATGCCGCACACCGTGATGCTCCATTATACATATGCCACACACAGTGATGCCCATTATACATATGCCACACACTGTGATGCCCATTATACATATGCCACACACCGTTATGCTCCATTATACATATGCCTCACACCGTGATGCCCATTATACATATGCCCCACACCGTGATGCCCATTATGCATATGCCACACACCGTGATGACCATTATACATATGTCACACACCGTGATGCCCATTATACATATACCACACACCGTGATGCCCATTATACATATACCACAGACCATGATGCCCATTATACATATGTCAGACACCGTGATGGCCACTATACATATGCCATGCACCGTGATGCCCATTATACATATGCCACACACAGAGATGCCCATTATTCATATGCCACACACTGTGATGCCCATTATTCCTATGCCACACACTGTGATGGCCACTATACATATGACACACACAGAGATGCCCATTATTCATATGCCACACACTGTAATGCCCATTATTCATGTGCCACACACAAAGATGCCCATTATTCATATGCCACACACTGTGATTTTCGATTGCAAAAATAAAATGGGTGCAGAATTATCCTCAGTGCCAGTACCTCTGAGGAACGTCCAACAGCACCTCTTCTCCAGCTCAGCCACTGCTTATGAAGGTCTCCAGACTTTCAGCTTCCACTAACAGCACTAATGTGCCTGTGGAGTGCGGAGGTCAGTCCAGCGTAATTATTCTTACAGGTCAGGCAGGCAAGAGGCCAGGAGAGCGCGCGTCTCAAGCGGGCTGCGGGCAGGGATTCACCATGGAAGCGCCGTGCGCACTGCACAGCGATGTGAGGGTGTCGGAGGCAGAGGGGCGGGAGATACCCAGGCAAGTCGCTGCAACTCCATTCACCCAGCCGCAGCGGAGAATGTGGAAGTTATTACGCCGCTGATTACAACTTCCGGAACGCCGTTCCTGATGAGGTAATTTTTCATCAGAACTTTAGGAAAGGTGTTCCGAAACGTTCCGCCTCAAAAATAGCGCTGTATATATATATATATATATAATACAAACAAATGAGGCGTCACTCCGGGGCTTGCGTGAGAAAAAACTTTACTATGAGGCGGTCTATATATACAGGGCCGTTTTTAGAGGCGGACAAGCCGTGCAGCAGCCCGGGGTGCCGCACGGCTTGTCAGCCTCTGTTAAACAGCCGGGGCGCCTGGCAGCTCACCCCAGTGCCCCCTCTCCCCGTCCGCGTCGCCACAGCTGTTTAATTTCCCAGGGGAGGGGAGCGCATCGCGTCTCTCCTTCCCCTTGCTCACTTGGCTATCAGCCAATCAGAGCTCGCGGGCGGCAGCCAATCAGGAGCCAGCCTGCGAGCTATGAATGGCTGACGGCTCAGGCACACACTGTGAAGGCGAGGCGCGTGATGTGCGCTCCGCTCCCCTCCCCTCCGAGTCCCCAGGAAATCAGCAGCAGCAACGCAGCAGCAGCGGCTGAGGCACAGACAGTGAGTTCTGCGGGCATATGTGTGGCACTGTAGGGGCGTATCTGTGGCACTGTGGGGGCATATATGTGTGGCACTGTGGGGGCATATCTGCCACTGTGGGGGCATATATGTATGGCACTGTGGGGGCATATATGTATGGCACTGTGGGGGCATATATGTGTGGCACTGTGGGGGCATATCTGCCACAGTGGGGGCATATATGTATGGCACTGTGGGGGCATATCTGTGGCACTGTGGGGGCAAATCTGCCACTGTGGGGGCATATATGTATGGCACTGTGGGGGCATATCTGTGGCACTGGGGGAATATTTGTCACTGTGGGGTCATATATGTGTGGTACTGTGGGGGCATATCTGTGGCACTGTGGGGGCATATTTGGCACTGTGGGGGCATATGTGTGGCACTATGGGTGCATAGCTGTCACTGTGGGGGCATATGTGTGGCAATGTGGGTGCGTATCTGCCACTGTGGGGGCATATATATATGGCACTGTGGGGGCATATCTGGCATTGTGGGGGCATATTAGTAAACGGCGGCAGCGGTGCGTGGGGCAGAATGTGTGGTACTTGTGTATTATCTGGGCGCCCAATTTTTTTCATTGCATGCCACTACTTAAGGCATGCAATGCGATTTTTCATTGTAAAGACCCGATTTTTCATTGTATAGTCACCCATGGGTGATTTCATACCCCCACTATCCAACTACGCATGGAGTTGATTTTATATACTGTAGTGTGGCGAGCGGACGCGGATTACTTTACATGTATTCTGCGTCCCCTCGCGGGGCTCGCTGCACTCGCCACGCTTCGGGCACGGTGGCTCGCTGCGCTCGCCACACTATATAAGTTCAACTCCATGCGTAGTTGGATAGTGGGGGTATGAAATCACCCATGGGTGACTATACAATTAAAAATCGGGTCTTTACAATGAAAAATCGCATTGCATGAATTATATGCCACTATAAAAAAATCGGGCGTCCAGATATTACACATGTACCGAATGTGTAATAGGCGTTACGGTGTGGGGAGCATTGCGTAATTGCCATCACAGTGTGGGGTCTAATGGGCATCATGATGTGCGACATAATGTGTAATTGTCATCACGGTGTGCGACATAATGTGTAATTGTCGTCATGGTGTGCGACATAAGGTGTAATTGTCATCACAGTGTGCTGCGTAATGTGTTATTGGAATCACGGATAAATAGTGTATAATGATTTAAGTAGGCTGTCATTGGCCTTGATCTGTGAGGTGTACTACGTCACTGTGTGGCCTTCAGCTGGCCAACTTAAGTGCGGGAGGACAATGACAATTCCTGCGGTAACCAATGTCTGGTCATGCAGGTCGCAAAAGTGAGATGTAAGGTAATTGTTGTCCTGCTAGACCAAGCCCCTTATATTAAGCCACGCCCCTTTCGACAAATAAACCACACACCCTATTTCTTCTGTACCATGTTATATATTTGGGGGGGGCCGCATTTTTATTTCTTTGCCCTGGGAGCTAAATTGTCTAGAAACGGCCCTGTATATATATGACCAAAGGACTGGCACTCTGTGAATAGGAATATATCACCTGGTTGCCTTCCCTCAGCTCCACACACCGCGTTGCTGTAGTATAGTCAATGTACAGTATAAGGGCGGCACTCCAAGGTTTTTTAACCTTGGATATCCAGTGGATTTTTCTGACGAAAAATCCAGTAAACGATTTTGAAACGTTGGTAACATCTGACAGCCTTACTTGGTATTTATTTGAAAAACCTTGGAGTGCCGCCCTTATACATTGACTATATATATATATATATATATATATATATATATATATATATATATATATATATATATATAAATATATATATATATATAGCACTTACCCAGCCTAGGTGAATAGGACAGGAAAAGACCAGCACTCGAGGTTTAGAAGAAAAAAATTGTATTAGAAATAAAGCATGTTAGTACATGTACATGGTGGCTGACCCAACAGCCGTTTCGACTGGACTCCAACCAGTCTTCAACAGGGGTCCAGTGCAGCTATGACAGTAGATGTTTAAATAGGAACATAAACCAATCAGCAAAACGATAAAACGCGCCAAACACTCCCTGCTAGCGTCAATGCAGGAGCTGTCACTCAGCACCGTTCACGGAGGCTCCGGAGCGTGCTTACCAACAGCCGGCTACTTAGTTGCTGGGGGGCGCGTCATCAGGGAATCCCCTGTGACGTGATCTGTCAGAAAGCTGCACAGCGCAATGTACACAGACAGCGCTGTGTTAGCTGAGTATTCAACACGGCAGATAGCGATGTGCTCCAGCGCACCTGCCAAGGCATAAAGTAAGACTGTCCCTGATGGCACAGTACAGGGAAAAGAAGCTAAGTGACGGAGGGACGGGTGGAGACTCGGCTGTTCTAGACTGGTGTCTCCTAATGGCGTGTTGGATAAAGAGCACTGGACAGGGAGTGGATAAGGTGAATAGCGGTGATATGAAGCAAAAAAGGCAGCAATATGCAGGGCAGGATGGTCTGATAAATATGAGAGATAGTAATGCAGTTGCGGAGGAGAGTACATAAAGACTCCTTGCAGAAATAAACATGGCATTACATATTAAATATTAGCCCACATGGCATATAACATATCAAGCTACCCCATCTCAGGACAGTGTCTGTACAGTATAATGTATAATGTCTCAAATAGATGAAAATCTGAGTCCACAAAGCTCAACAAAACAGGACCGCCAGTACATATGTAGCCAGTATACATTAAAACTAATGCATCTGCATACCGGTGCACACGGCGGTGCAATACCGGAGAATCATAGTGTATGATGTGCAGTTAAAAGGAAGGGTATGTAAACAAGTACTCACATGTAGAGCACCTGTCTAATCTCTCCCACAAGTCAATAGGGCTTACTGGGCATATGTGTAAGGCAAACAAGAAGAGCAGTTCTTGTGCAAAATTATCTCCATCAAGAGTGTAAGATAGTCAATAGGTGGGCCAAAATAATCTTGGCTTTTTTTAAGTAATTCTCTGGTTGCAGCTATCCCTGTGACGTGAGGGATGTTGGTGTACAGACTGGCAACGTCTAGGGTGACCATAAGGGTATTATCAAGACCTCAAGAATGTTTAAAGAGAGGCTCAGCCAGCACCGCTCCTCCATCAAGAAAAGCCTCAATGCTACTAACGAAAACTTGGACCTCAAGTTCCTACCCGTAGCCAGACATTACCTGGAAAAGAAGCACAGAATAGATCAACTCACCTGCCACATCATAGACCACATACCTCCACTGAAAAGAGGCGGAGACCGAGACAGACTACTACTCCAGCGTGAATTACAATGGATATTTCGTCTCAACACCTTAACACCTAATGGACTCAATGAGGACTTTAAGATGAGTTGTTTCCTCTAGCTTGCACATACTATGTACCTCCGTGTACTATCACACAAGCTACAACTCTCTTTAACCCCTTGGGACGGGGCATTTAAGGTCCCCTACAGACAGTGTCTCTGTACACTCCCGTACAAACAGTACTTTAATGTACTACCCTTTGTCTCTATGGGCCTTATTCTGGTTGGAGCGTCCGGGTCGTACGCGTACGTCCCAGGGTTTTTAACGATCTGCGCATGTGCAGATACGCTAATGCGCCGGCGCGAACACTCCACAACGCTTACGGCCGGTGTCTCAACGTGCGAAAAAACCTGTACGCGAGTGTACGGGTAATGGGGCGGCATAGGGGCGTGTTGATGGGAGCGGCCGAAATAATGAGGGAAAATGGGCGTAAATATGGGCGTACACGGGGGTGTGCACCAAAAATGAGCGGTGCTACTACCGCACGATCGACTAAGGCACCGTTCATTTCGGACACCAAACAGGCGGCCGCCAACCGCCAGCTCAAACCACCCCTACAGATACCGCATGCCAGCGTGCGCCTGAGTTGGCTAATTAACGCTGATTACTACTCAAACACATACACCTGAAAGACTGTAGAAGCCAGCTTGTCTGGCTGAAAACAGCATAAACTCACCTGGCTATTGGCAGGAATCCTTAGCTCACACACTGGATCTGGGTCCGGGGGTTCGGCTTATCTTGATTGACGGGCCGGCTGATTTGAATGACGGTCCAGGATAGGCTGCTTGAGGTCAGAGGTGGAGATTGATGGGGTGATGTTCTTGCTTCCAGAAGATTCTGCCTCTTGCTTCAGGAAACGTTGAGGAGGACTGTTGAGTACAGAGACATTCTTATAATAACTGTTACTGTAATTCTATATCTCTGTTTTCTTTCTCTTCTAATCTTTCTCTCACACTATCAACTTATTAAAGCTTAATCTCTTTTCCCTATTCTTTTCTTTCTATCTCTAACCTATTGTTATGTCCTAAAAGATCAGTGGGGGCTCCCACTAGATATGCCGGGGCTGGTTTAGTCAGGCCCAGGAATAGGCCTCCTGTGCGCGGTGAGGAGAGGGGCTTATCCCCATCACCAGCGCGGAGCTTTCATTAATGCTCCCCCAGTCATGGCTCCTGCAAGGGTTTCCACGGGCTGTGGTTACAACGCCCGCCCGCAGTACTCAAGCGGGCGGGCGGCGGGGAAGCTCCAGGGTGATGACTCCGTCCGGCCGCGGTGCTCGGGCGGGCGGACGCCAGCGGGGTAGGCCGCTAGCAAAGGATTCGCCTGCCCGGGTAGTACAAGCGGGCGGGCGGCAGAGAGCAGGAGATGAACATCGCAGGGGGGCGGATGCACCTCCTGCCGCGCGAGGCTCCGGCGGACGGCTAGGCCCGCTCCGGAGCGCGCAGGGGATTATGGGGGTTGTAGTTCGCGCCGGGCAGCCGCCTGGAAACAGCCTGGCGGTGCTCCGGCGCGTAGCAGGGGGAGGCGGGCTGCTAGGCATAGCAGCCTGCCCCCAAATAATGAGGAGAGTGTCATGGTCAGGGCTGGATCTGGACAGCCCAGCCCTGGCCAGGCAATGTTAATGAGAAATGAAGGGGGAGGTGGGCCATTAGACCACCAGGGCAGTGGAAATAAAAAGAATAGAAAAAGGTCACAGGCTCCAGTGGCTGGGGGTCCTAGGCATGATGTAGCACACAGCAGTGTGCAGATAGGATGACAGGGGAGTCAGGTTGCCTCTGGAGCAGATTGTAGGCTGGCTGGGAATGCAGCGCCATCTGGTGGGAGGCTAAGGGACACCATACCTGAGGGCCATTTTATCAATGATATTAGGCATAAGCTGACTGATGCAGAATATGCCATGCTTACTGTCGCAATAGGTTTAGGACAGGATGCCAGTGAGGATTTGGATGAATCGTTATCTTCCGGGTCCGAATCTGGCAATGAGTCTGAAAGGGACAGCGAGATTGGGGTTCAGGTTAGTGGGGCCGGGCATGACACACGGGGCGGCCTGGCAAGTAGGGGAAGCAAGAGCAGTCGCGCGGGCCCTGTACAAACAGGCCAAGGTAATGGGAGCAATCCCAATAACGCCAGGGCCAGGCGCCGTGAGCGTAGAAGGCTGGCAGCCGAAAGGGCGACCGAGGTTAGCAGAATTTCACCAACGGCAGGGTTACAACCCGGCCGCACTTATGCGGACACAGTAAGGGGAACAAGCACAGCAGGGAGTATAGTTTTGCTAGACGCATCCGCGCTAACATCAATTGTGCGGCGGTGGTGTCTGCAATGGATCCTTTGATGACCGCCGGGCCAGGTGGACAGGGGAGCGCTGCTCCTTCGGCAACTCTGGAGTCAGTATCTGACCTCATAGCCAAAGCGATAGCTCCGACTATTACTGCGGCGCGAGGGGGAAACGCCATTTCCTCAGCGGAAAGGGTATCGCCGAATGTTCCAACTGTGATAGGGGTTGTTAATGAACCTCTATTGACAGGTCAAGATTCCGCGGAGCAAGCCATGGAAGGACCATCGTCAAGTCGAGGAGGAGGTGAACGTGGAAGAAGGAGGGCAGCATCATCCGATACTGGTGAGTCCACGAATGATCCTGACTGGACAAAGGATGATAATGCAGGGTCTAGCAGTGGTGGGTCAGAGGATTCCTCTGTAGAGAAGAAAGCTAAGCGGAAAAAATCTGCAAAGGCTCGGAAGAGACGGCGCAGAAATGAAACCTCGGATTCCTCATTGCCATCGACGTCTTCCGAAGATAAGTCATCTTCGGACGGCGTCGTGAGGAGACGAAGGCGGAAGAGGCGTAGGGAATATAGGTCCCATAGCTCTGGGTCCTCAAATGTATCGGTTGAGTCTGATACAGTGCAGTGCGCGAGCACCGCTGTTAAACGGGGTTTGCGCCCTAGAGCTAGGGATAGGATCAGTAAAGGGCACTATGTAGATATCTTTGCTTTAACAAGCAAAGACAGACGGGCCCTTCTAGCCGCAAGGAAGAAAGGACCCGCTAGCGAGGATGCCTTTCGCACTTATAATAACTGGGTAAGAGGCATACTTAATTTTGCGGCATGCTATTTAGAGACACATCCGGATGAATATGTCAACCTGGTGAGATACCAGTTCCTTATTCATAAACTCTACACCTCTTACGTCGGTCCCGGTTGGCGGGTCTATGGCGAAGAGTTTAGGAGGAAGCAGCATGGCCGGGAGGTGTACGATTTTGGAAAGTAAGACTTAGAATTATACGGCGAAGTTGCCGAATCAGCTACACCTATTAGGGCTCCTGAGAATAAGGGGTGGATAAGACAGTATGGGAGCAGGCCTTACAATAATATTAATAAGGGAAGTAATACGAAGCATGGCCATGGTAGGTGCTATTCATTTAATAATGGGCAATGCAGCCTGACATAATATCACAAAAAGTTGAAGCCGAGGTAAAACTAGGTCGCATGGCAGGCCCGTTTTCAACACCACCAGTTGAGGGACTAATTTTGTCCCCTATTGGGGTGGTTCCCAAAAAAGTTAAAGGGAAGTTCAGGCTGATTCAGCATCTTTCTTGTCCTAGAGGGTCGTCTGTCAATGACGCCATCAATGACGATTTGTGCACAGTTAATTATTGTTTATTTGAGGAGGCTATAGACATCATTCGAAAAATTGGTCCTGGTGCCCTCATGTGCAAATTGGATGTTGAATCAGCTTTTAGATTATTACCTTTACATAAGAACGCATTTCAGTACATGGGATTTAAATTGAATGGGGGTTTTTACATAGATAAAGGTTTGCCCATGGGTTGCTCCATTTCATGTGCTTATTTAGAGCGCTTTAGCACATTTTTGCAGTGGTGCCTGCAGGAAGTGTCGGAAGCCGACAGCATTTACTCATTATTTGGATGACTTTCTTTTAGTGGGTCCTCCAAGTTCTGACCTGTGCCTTAGGTTACTAGAAGCAGCGCTTGATTTATTTAGAGATTTCGGGGTTCCCGGGGCAGGGGGAAAAAAACCGAGGGACCTACTACTGAGTTGGTGTACCTCGGAATTGAAATTGATTCCGAGCTAGGGCCGTGTAAGCTTCCCCTAGATAAAGTACGTCGGTTACATGACGAAATACGTTATGCCATCGCGGCTGCTAAGTTAACACTTAGAAAGGCCCAATCTTTATTGGGCCTGTTTAATTTCGCATGTAGAGTTATACCCATGGGCAAAATATTTTGTAGAAAACTTCAGCAAACGACCGTCGGGATTTGCAAACCCCACCATTTTCTACGTCTATCTTCAGAAATGAAGAGGGATCTGAAAGTGTGGGAAATGTTTCTGGATAATTTCAACGGCATATGCATATGGCAAGCTCCAGCCGTTGAAAATGCGGAGTTGGAATTATATACAGATGCTGCAGGATCTTTCGGATTCGGCGCATTTTATGCGGGACGTTGGTGCGCAGAGGCCTGGCCTGAATCTTGGGCACGAGACGGCATGACCAAGAATATGCTATTATTGGAAATATTTCCAATAATGGTCGCCTTAGAGCTCTGGGGCTCAGAATTGGGAAACAGGGAGGTTGTCTTTTGGTGTGATAACCTAGGGGTGGTCCAATCCATTACACAACTAAGGTCAACCTCTCTCCCAGTTTTGCGTATTTTAGCACGGATGGTGATAATGTGCTTGGCGAACAACATTACGTTGCGAGCCAAGCACGTCCCAGGCGTTCTTAATGAAGTAGAGGATGCATTGTCCCGTTTCGAATGGGTAAGATTCAGGCAACTTGTGCCTTTAGCCCAGAAGTATGGTGAACAATGTCCATCTTTTTTATGGCAGGTGCCTCTGGAGGGGTAGAGGAGCTGGCCCTGCGGTCGCTAGCGCCAGCTACATTTAGAGCTTATCTGGCCTCATGGGAGCGCTGGAGCGAGTTCATGCTTGAACAGGGTGGCACAGGTAAGAGCTCTAAGCGTCTTATTAATGCCTATGTATGGAACCTGTACACGGAGGGTAAGTCCAGAAGTTTTGTTGGACGCTCTCTGGCAGGCATATCATTCTTTTTGCGTCTTGGTGGGAAGAGAGACATCACCAAGTCTTTCATGCTTTCCAGGATGCTAAAGGGATGGGCCAGAGCCAGGCCGGTTTTGCCCGACAGGCGACGGACGATTGATGCCGGCCGGTTGCGTCGAATCTCGAGGTCCCTAAGAGTAATTTGCTCAAACGATTACGAGGTTCGACTTTTCAGGCTGGCCTTTGCCATGGCTTTCCATGGGGCGTTCAGAGTAGGCGAACTGGTGTCCGCAACCAGGGCATCTCCCTCGCCTATGCTGTTCGGCCATGTCGACGTGCACCTCGACGGTTTATGGTGCAAGATACAGTGCTCAAAGACTGATGTAGCGGGCAGGGGGCAGTGGGTCCATTTGGGTCGGAGTGGCGACCGCCGGATCTGTCCGGTGGCGACGGCTCTGGCTTACCTGGAGTTGCGGCCCCAATTGCCCGGGGCCTGGCTGATGCACATCGTCGGGTCCCCCCTTACTAACTTCCAGTTTAGGTCGGTTTTCAGGCGCTGTATATTGCATCAGGGTCTTTCTCCAGCCGACTTTGGGACACACTCTTTCCGTATCGGCGCCGCTTCGGCAGCCGCTGCGGCGGGTTGCTCTCAGGTCGACATACGAGCACTCGGAAGATGGCGGTTTGGTGCATTTAAGCGATACATCAGGCCGACATAGTCCAGTGAGCCCATTTGAGGAGTAGCCGCTCGCCCAAACACGCTTTAGTGTTTGAGGGGCCTTGAGGAATTTTTTGTGTTATCACCAGTCTTAAATTAGGCTCTAGCCAACTGGTGGAAGATTTGTGTTTTTTGCCTCAAGTCAAATCGGGTGACCCCCCCCCCCCCCCCTTTTCCTGATTATACATAATTTAAGTGGGTCAAATAATCAATTAGTTTTAAATAGATCACCCAAATCACAGTCCTATTAGTTATCAACAATTTAATATAGAACTCCAAAATCACCTTTAAGGGAATCTCCCGGGCCCCCCTTTAAAATTTTGCCAGATGTTTGCCTTTATTTCAATTTTCTAACAGTATCTATCATTTCGACTTACAGGTCAACGCTTGGACACCTATATGATTTGGATGGTGGGGCATTCATTTATGTATTGGTTATCCCTGTCCCAGGTAACCACGGATACGGAACGTTTCCCTGAAACGCGATTTATCCGTTGGCTGGGGCGTAGAGGTATGAGGTGGTCCGCGTTGAGGGGTCTTTTGGATGAGTCGGTTGGGTCATTTGGTTACCCACTTTTTGTCATCATTCACCTGGGGGGCAACGACCTAACGCATAGTTCCGGTCTCAATAGACGAATTGAGATTAGGAATTTATTGCTGGATCTGAGCAGAGAATGGCGATTTTGCCGTTTCTTTTGGTCAGAGATTATACCTAGAAGGGTTTGGAGAGATGCACTCAATCCGGGTGCCATCGATTTGGTACGGAGGCGGATAAATTCTGTAGTCGGCAGGGCGATAGTATCAGAGGGCGGAGTGGTCGTCAGGCACAAGGCCATATCCTTTAGAGACGAGACCCTGTACAGGCCGGATGGGGTGCATCTTTCTATAGGCGGCATGGACTTGTTCTTTCAGAATTTGATAGACGCATTGAGAAGTTTAGAGGTTTAGTTGAGGGAATTTTTGTCATTAGGTTGGTGGCGGGTCAGTTCAAGTTTGAACTGATATGGCGGAAAGAACGGTAGTTTAAATTAGAGCTGTATCTACACTTAGCTGGTGGTTGATGTCGAGATGTGGGCATCACCGATCCAGGTGGGCCCACATCTGGACCTTAACGATCATCTACTTCGGATAGGGTAAATTGTTGCGGACATTTGGAAGTTAGGGCAGGTGGCCCAATTTTTTGAGGACTCGGGCAGAGTGGTGAGCTCTGCCTTAAGTGATATTGCGAGGTCAGGGGCAGAAGCAGAAGGTCAACCCCCTGACCTTAAGGGCAATTGGCCCCCTTTTTGAAAAGTCCGCTTACAAATTGTGCCGTTGTCTTGGACGCTGGCAGGTGGCCGGTCCTTGGCAATTAAGGGCAGGAGACCCTTA
Source organism: Crinia signifera (assembly GCF_055691185.1). Taxonomy (NCBI): domain Eukaryota; kingdom Metazoa; phylum Chordata; class Amphibia; order Anura; family Myobatrachidae; genus Crinia; species Crinia signifera. The sequence continues at coordinate 22,912 of NW_028142785.1, read as the reverse complement.
GATCCGGAGTTTGTTATTTTTATTACTTTGTTATTTTCCAGCAATGTTATTTATCTTGCATGCCGTTCTTTGCCCGCCACCTTAGTTAGAGCAGGGACATAAATTTGAGTTAGATTCAAATAGGCCGCCCCTGCTCAAAATAAATAAGCCGTCCCCTTTAAGCCCATTCAGTTGTACGTGTCTTTATTTCTTAGATAAGTAGCGTGAGTGTGGATGAATGCCTATGTCTGTGTGGAGTTTAAGACTGTAGAAGCCAGCTTGTCTGGCTGAAAACAGCATAAACTCACCTGGCTATTGGCAGGAATCCTTAGCTCACACACTGGATCTGGGTCCGGGGGTTCGGCTTATCTTGATTGACGGGCCGGCTGATTTGAATGACGGTCCAGGATAGGCTGCTTGAGGTCAGAGGTGGAGATTGATGGGGTGATGTTCTTGCTTCCAGAAGATTCTGCCTCTTGCTTCAGGAAACGTTGCCTCCCTCCCACCCCAATTGTTGGTCAGAATTCGTTTTGAGAAGTTGAGCGCATTTATTCGTTTAGTTGTTGTCGGCTTATTTTTGTCTTGGCGGAAAGAACGGTAGTTTAAATTAGAGCTGTATCTACACTTAGCTGGTGGTTGATGTCGAGATGTGGGCATCACCGATCCAGGTGGGCCCACATCTGGACCTTAACGATCATCTACTTCGGATAGGGTAAATTGTTGCGGACATTTGTAAGTTAGGGCAGGTGGCCCAATTTTTTGAGGACTCGGGCAGAGTGGTGAGCTCTGCCTTAAGTGATATTGCGAGGTCAGGGGCAGAAGCAGAAGGTCAACCCCCTGACCTTAAGGGCAATTGGCCCCCTTTTTGAAAAGTCCGCTTACAAATTGTGCCGTTGTCTTGGACGCTGGCAGGTGGCCGGTCCTTGGCAATTAAGGGCAGGAGACCCTTAGATCCGGAGTTTGTTATTTTTATTACTTTGTTATTTTCCAGCAATGTTATTTATCTTGCATGCCGTTCTTTGCCCGCCACCTTAGTTAGAGCAGGGACATAAATTTGAGTTAGATTCAAATAGGCCGCCCCTGCTCAAAATAAATAAGCCGTCCCCTTTAAGCCCATTCAGTTGTACGCGTCTTTATTTCTTAGATAAGTAGCGTGAGTGTGGATGAATGCCTATGTCTGTGTGGAGTTTATGTAATAAGCAATGCTGCAGTCTATTAACTCCAAACCATGATTTCACTGCCTGCAAGCCACACATACAGCACGCAAACACATTGGAAGCTTATGTTTCTATACTTCTCCACATTTAAAGGTTTGTTTAATTTAAGGTAAGAATCTTTTTATACGCTAAGGTAGGTATTTGCTAAACAGACACATTCACTACGTGCTTTCATAGACTTTACGCAGTAGCACACTCAATCTACACAAGTCGACATGTGTCAACGTGTTCACTCTAATACTAACATAGGTTTTGTATTTAGGATACAATAACATAAACCACATCTAACACCTACAAAGGATGTTTCAGCAATGTTTGAAGCCCATGACCACTATTTTCCACACAATCTTTGTATAGTACCCAAAATAATGACCTGTACCACTATCTCATCTGCTATGATTTGGATTTGACTACACTCTGGATGTAAGATGCCACCAATCACATTATTGCACTCTCATCTCTCTAACAAAGGATTCCTACATCTGCTTATGACACTGTCAAATCATATATATTTAAAAAGTTAGGCATGTTTGTTCACAAGCTAATTTATCATGTTTGGCCCATTCACACATCTTTTTTTAGGGAGGACACATATGCATTCCTACACAAATGTACCTTTTCACCCTTGTTTGTCTGCCTCACCCACTCCATGAGGAAAGCATTGTTCTGGACCTGCTTTTACCTACTACTGTAGGAGCTACCTCACCTGCACACAAACTGCTTTCTCACCTATTAAGTTGCTCTGCACATGTGCTGACACAAACTAATTAGCAGGGAAAAGTTGGATAGGAACATGGGAATGGCCATGGAGAGGGTTACACATGGGAAACTTCCACCACACTTCAACAAATGTTCAAAAATACCCTGGTCAGTAAGTACACATAAATCTAGTATTTGTTTCACACAAGAAATTACACATACCACAATTTTGTTTTAATTTGTAAAATAAATTTATTTGCTGTTCAGCATCACAGCTTGACACTTTAATGTGAGAAATCAAATAAACAAATAAAATAGACACACAAATAATAAAACAGCCAGAACAAGAGGTTGCATATCTCCAAACATGTGTTACCCTGCAAATGCAATGGTGAAAGAAATGGGGACACCAGAATACGTACTGCAACAACCAGGGTGAATACTAAGCAAGATACACACCACCAAAAAAAAAATATCCTGCATTTGTAGAGGTCAAAATACGAACTTTCATGCCCATGGCACGCAAATGGATCGATGGGCAACTCAGGAAGCGGATGTCCAGTGCAATTTAAACCTTTGGCCTCCAACCACAGAGGAAGTGAACCAGGTCTCATTTGGGCCCTTTTTTGCCCCTTTTAGATGGGGCCTTGGGGACAGGGGCCTTTGGCTCAGCTGGCTTTCGGCGTCTTCCCCTAGTCGACACAGGAGGGTCAGCCGAGGTGGAAGGTTGGGGAGCAGCTTGGGGTGGGGCAGCAGATGGGGGATTGTCCCTTAGGGACCTGGCGGTGGACAGCTGCTCCGCAAGAAGTTCATTCTGGCGGCTGAGGTGTTGGCCAATGCTTAGCATGCCAGCCGCCAGAGTTTCAGTAATGCGGTTCAAGGCCTCAACCTGCAGCTGGTTTGTGGCCTTCCACTCCGCCAGAAAATCCGCCACCTGCTGCTGACGGATCGCAGCATCCACCCCTTGCTGCTCGATCCTGTCCAGCGTCACCAACAGGCTCTCACTCCATGTCTCCTGTGGCTGGGGCTGGGGGCGACGTCTTGGTGGAGGCTGGACCACTTGCTCCACCTGTGGCTCTGCAGAGGAAGATGCTGCCGGTACATCCTGACTTTCTGCTTCTGCTAGGATAAGAATTGAAAACAATGTCACCATCACATACGCAATAAAAAATATCTTTCTAAATACAATGCATTACTGTGACTTACCATCAAAAGCAGCAGCAAAGACCTCCGCCGGGAGCTCACTGTCCATATTGGAGATCCCCCTGATCTCCCCCACATCGATCACGTCACAGGAGTCCAGCTCCAGGGGGGTATACTCCAAATGGTCAGGCATAGGACCGCTCCCGGTGGACATGCTGTGGTTGTACCGGTCAGTCATCTTCCTCTTCAGGGCACTTTTGAAGTCAGTCCACCTACAAGTTTAAAAATACAAATATCACCATGAAATATGTGCACCACTGTGCTACGTGTAGGGTTACCACCTAGTCCCTTTAATTCCGGACACATGTTACTTACACAGGTTCTGTGGCAGTTTAAAATTAGGTGAAGTGGAGTCTTGAAGTCAGCCAGCCACAGAACCTGTGTAATTAATATGTGTCCGGAATTAAAGGGACTATGTGGTACCCCTAGCTACGTGACATTTCCTAGTGTGGGTGATCTTATGTTTTTTTGCCATGTGTGGCCAAATATTTCTTTGATGGACAAAACCATGTGCACTGCAGGTGAGGCAGGTGTAAAACCCCACCCAAATCTGATTATCTCTGCACAAGTAACACCTGCCTCACCTGCAGTGCACATGGTTTTGTCCATCTAAGAAATATTTGGCCAGAAAGAGTGAACTAGAATAAGGACCTCAGTTCCTGCTGGAGACTGCTGAAAAATTGCCCTGACAAACACACTAACCTTTTCTTCACCGCGTCCCAAGTTCTGACCACTGGTGACACCTGGTTCACTTCCTCTGTGATCTTGTCCCAAAGGTTTCTCCTTGCACTGGCACCCGACTTCCTGGTTGCCAATTCAATCCATTCGCGTGCCCTGGGCACTAGAATTCGCATTTCGGCCTCTACAAATGCAGGGTTTCTCCTTCTGGTGGTGGTATCCTGCTCAGTCATCACCCTAGATGTTGCAGCACGTTTTCTGGTGGCCCCAGTTCTCTCACCATGCACCTGCTGGGTCACACCTGTTTGGAGAGATGCAACCTCTTGTTCTGGCTGGTTGCTTGGCCCTTGTGGAGCTGGTGGAGGTTCACCAGGGCCTGTTACTGAGGGGCCCGCTTGATCTTGCAGGCGACTCCTCTCTTGGGCCCTCCTTCTCCGCTCCTGTTCCCTCTTGTTGAGTGCATCAAGCATGGATTGTGCTGTAGCTCTCTGCAGAGCGTCCTCTGCTGCAGAATCGTCTGAGTCAGACATGTTTGCAGCAATTGTGGGCTGCATCTGACTGAATATTTATATGTTAATCTCCCGCCATGAACAAGGGGGCGTATATTTTTTCCCGCAATGTAGATGCAAATTTACGCCGATATTTCCCGCCGATAATTCCCGCTTAAATTACGCAGGTCTCAACGCACCTGATCAAACACCTGTATATGCACATACACAGGTTGTGGAGCATTGTGCTACATCGTGAAATGTGGGCACCTGTCATTCCAATGACGAGTGTTGTCAGCTGGTATCTGTTGGAGTTCGTGTATGCTTTGTGAGTCACATTTCAAAACATCACGATATAATGCTTTCCTTACATATGTAATGTGTATGAAATTGTCATACAGCAACATGTTGCATTGTGGCCCTTTAGGCAGCGTAGTTATAAGTAGAGGGTTGCGTGTATTATTTTCCGCCTACTGTATATACAGTACTCCTCTCCATGCATATCGGTGTATCGTGCCCCCTTTAAGCAGCGTAGTTATAAGTAGAGGGTTGCGTGTATTATTTTCCGCACACTGTAAATACAGTACTTCTCTCTTCATTGAATGCATGCTGTTGGTTGTGGTGTGTGTATATCGGAACGGTCCGCGTAAGTTTCTATTCGCATCCAGTTTGTTAATGTAAGAAGGATTAATAAAGTTAATACCAAACAAACAATTTTTTCGACCAATCAGCAAGCACCAAAAGTGATATATGTACCTGCAATTAATAACTGCGCCATTGCCAATATGACTTGTCCAAGAGCTAGGCCCTTTTCCACCTCAGAGCTTTTGGCCCTGGTGGAAGTGATGGACCGTCACCTGGGGCCCAGGGGCCCATATGTCAGTAATGCCGACAAGCGGCGGGCGTATACTGCTGCCCGCCGCCTCATCTTCTCTACGACCGGCGTCCGCAGAAGCCTGGGGCAGGTTGAGCGGCGCTGGTCAGACCTGCGCCGGCGGCAGCCGGTTTTACTCAGCAGCCTTCGCCGCCATATTGCCCGATGTAAGTTTTGATTACTAGTATGTCAGCGTTTTTTAGCAATGTTTTGTGTACTTTTTATAAATATGTTCCTGAGTATGGGGGTGTATATGGGGGGTATATGGGGGGTATATGGGTGTATATGGGTGTATATGGGGGGTATATGGGGGTATATGGGTGTATGGGGGTGTATATGGGTGTATATGGGGGTATATGGGTGTATATGGGTGTATATGGGTGTATATGGGTGGTATATGGGTGTATGGGGGTGTATATGGGTGTATATGGGGGGTATATGGGTGTATATGGGTGTATATGGGGGGTATATGGGTGTATATGGGGTGTATATGGGTGTATAGGGGGTGTATAGGGGGTGTATAGGGGGGGGTTTAAGTAGTTGATCAGTTTTTGGGTGTAGGATATCAAATAGTTTGCATGATAAATGTCTGAAATATCACAGCAATGATAATTTTGAAGGTTATGAGCATGACTAATGTGAATTTTTCTTTCCCCCTTTTTTATGAAACCCAATCTTCGATTTCTATGCCATCAACATGAACATTTCAGCACGGGCAAGGGCACGTATGGAAGCCCGGGAGCAGGCAGCCCGGGACCAGGCAGCCCGGGACCAGGCAGCCCTGGAGGAGGAAGAGGAGGAGGAGGAAGAAGAGGAGGAGGAAGAGGAGGAGGAGGAGGAGGAGGAGAAGAAAGAGGAGGAGGAAGAGGAGGAGGAGGAAGAAGAGGAGGAGGAAGAAGAGGAGACACTGGGTGCAGTTTGGACCCACACCATTTCCCCATCCCCTTCCCCCTCCACAACCCCCACCCCCTCCACAACCCCCCCCCTCCCCAACCCCCACCCCCTCCACAACCCCCACCCCCTCCACAACCCCACCCCCTCCACAACCCCCCCCCCTCCCCACCCCATTTCCAACCCCCCTACACCTCTCCACCACCCACCCCCAAACCTCTCCACTCCCCACTCACACCCACTACCTCGGTCCAAACTCCAGGACCATCCCCCTTGCTCGGGACCCCCCCAACCACTGCACAGCCAACCAGCGGCGACCAGGATGGCTCAAGTAGCCGTAAGTAAATAATGTGTCTAATGTTGACCTACACATTTCTACACATAAACAATCACAACAACCACATATGTGTATCCAACATCAACATTAGTTGCAACATATCACTGCAGGCCGACCATGAGGTGTGTCCTGTCCTTCTCCAGGAACAAGGCTCCCCTTGGTGGTTTTTTTGAGTGTGGCCATGCCTCACCCCTTGAATAATTGACATAACAGTACATCCAATGAGATATCCGACATTAGTGGTGTGGTAGTTATGTGGCTCCAGGTGTTGGGTAACTCCAGTTCCCAGCATGATGTGCAACACAGGGCCGAATTATAATGGAGGCGCAAGGGGTCAGTGCCCCTGGGTCCCCCTCTAGCTAGGGGCCCCCTGTGGTTGTCATGTATTTTTTAAAAATAAAATGTTTAAGTTATGTTTTTTTTTTTTTAGCTAAATGTTTTGTGCATGGGTGGGGTAGTGCTGCAGCTTGACCTATCTGCCAATGTGACAATGATTTATGGTGCTGAGCATCGGGAGCCAAGGCACACTGATTGCACAAGTGTGCAGTGCATTTCTGGGAGTTGACTAAGTCCCATGACACTTTGCACCAGAGGACAGAGGCTGAGAAGTTTGTGCTGAGCTCTGATTGGTGGAGCTCATTACATGCTTCTCAGGTCCATGGAGAACAGCAGCAGCAGCTTAGTCATAGGAGGGTTTTTAATCAGAGGCAGCACTAGGACTGTGAGGTCTCCTCCAGAGTAAGGGGCAGAGGGACAAACACAGGCTTTTCATGTGGTGTGTGTATATATATATATATGGTGTCTATTATTATTCCGAGTGCCGCCAACCCCCTGTCTATATATATATATATATATATATATATATATATATATATATATATATCCCCTGCAGGTAACCATTGACCAAGTTTATTCTGCCTTTACTCTATGTTTTGACAGTATAATATTCGCCCATGCAGTGTGCGGCCAGTAATGACAAGTGCAAGGGGGCCCCCCGCTCTAAAGTACCCCGGGCCCCCCAAAGGCTTAATCTGCCACTGGTGCAACTTAAATGTAGAGATTGTTTTGGTAATAGTGTGTGAGGCCATGCGGATGCATGCTTTACAAACATAGCTGTAGGCCTATAATTTGTACAGCAATGTCCTAAATTTAAAATAGTAAGGAGTGCTTAAGCCACAACAATGTCATAACCCTTAAATAGCACAGGCTAATTGTGAGGTTAGAGGACAGTCCCCCAAAACCAAAGTACCAATTGGGATACAGCATACATTCATTGATGAAGGAGTAATTTAATTAATGTTATTTACTATGTACAGTATGTGTGTGTTAACATATTTTTTTTAGTACTGTGTTTACAGCAGACCCATCTTCAATGTAGTTTCTAAATGTATGTGGCCTTCACACATAACTCTGAACTTTTTATTATGTACAAATACAACAAACATTTGTGTATGTTATATATTAATTTTTTGTTTTATCCCTTCATTACAGACACTGAACAGCAGCAGGAGGAGGTGGCAGCCCTCATGCGTGAAATCATGCTGACCCTGGTGTACCTCCAGCTCCTTTTTGGACTTCTGGAGGCCCGCCTTTAATTTTTTATTTACCCCCCCCCTTTTTATTTTTGTATCCAATAAAAGTTTGATTACAGTTCGAAATTGCCTGTGTTTTTAATAATAAATATGTTAGAGGGCGTGTAAGGGTAGGTACATACAGATGTGTACTGTAAGTTATACTTGTAATTTGAGGTGAGGGGTAATGATTGATGTGTGAATGTGTGTGTTTTTGAGTAAAATAACACATAGTGAAAATGCATGAATGTTTAATGTTGTTCGATTAAAACATCACACATAACATCAGGGTAGGTATACATGTTACACATTTTGGACAAAGTAATTACGTACATAATTTAGTACATATACAGAAACACCAACATAACTTGATTTAAAAGTAACAGCAATATGGGGCCACATAGATAGTGATTAAAATGCCACATTAGAACATAACAAATATACATGTAATGTGGGTTAAAATGTAGTTGTATTAGGTCTTTATTAAGGTAGACAATTGAGTTAATAGAAAACAATAAGTGAATAACAAATAGATTAATTAATCAATTGTCAGATTAGTAGTTGAGAGGCAAGATTTGCAGGTCCATAAATGTGAAGGGTATGCCAGCGTGCACGGACGTACGCTCACTCTCACGAGCGGTGACATAAGCTGAGTTTTCCATTGAAAACAATAGGGACCCGTCCGTGCAAACTGGCGTACGCTCAGATCTCCGCAAGAAGTCGGTGGGGAGACGGAGGAAAGACGGCCGTAGATGGCGCCGTACGCTCAGTTGTACGCCTGTTGTCGGAGTGCAAGGACTGGCCCGTCCGCGTACGTTGCCGTACGCTCATTTGTACGCCACTCCCCTTCTACGGTATTTCTGCCCGTACGTAAGCGGCTGATTTGTGGGTGGACTTAACCCTAACGGCCGCGTACGGCTAGCGTGCGGTAATGGCGAACGTACGCACGTTTGGCCGCTCCGAGCAGAATAATGCCCTATATTCTCTCATCTTTGCATAGTCCTGCTCTTCTTGTTTGCCTTACACATATGCCCAGTAAGCCCTATTGACTTGTGGGAGAGATTAGACAGGTGCTCTACATGTGAGTACTTGTTTACATACCCTTCCTTTTAACTGCACATCATACACTATGATTCTCCGGTATTGCACCGCCGTGTGCACCGGTATGCAGATGCATTAGTTTTAATGTATACTGGCTACATATGTACTGGCGGTCCTGTTTTGTTGAGCTTTGTGGACTCAGATTTTCATCTATTTGAGACATTATACATTATACTGTACAGACACTGTCCTGAGATGGGGAAGCTTGATATGTTATATGCCATGTGGGCTAATATTTAATATGTAATGCCATGTTTATTTCTGCAAGGAGTCTTTATGTACTCTCCTCCGCAACTGCATTACTATCTCTCATATTTATCAGACCATCCTGCCCTGCATATTGCTGCCTTTTTTGCTTCATATCACCGCTATTCACCTGATCCATTCCCTGTCCAGTGCTCTTTATCCAACACGCCATTAGGAGACACCAGTCTAGAACAGCCGAGTCTCCACCCGTCCCTCCGTCACTTAGCTTCTTTTCCCTGTACTGTGCCATCAGGGACAGTCTTACTTTATGCCTTGGCAGGTGCGCTGGAGCACCTCAACATCGCTATCTGCCGTGTTGAATACTCAGCTAACACAGCGCTGTCTGTGTACATTGCGCTGTGCAGCTTTCTGACAGATCACGTCACAGGGGATTCCCTGATGACGCGCCCCCCAGCAACTAAGTAGCCGGCTGTTGGTAAGCACGCTCCGGAGCCTCCGTGAACGGTGCTGAGTGACAGCTCCTGCATTGACGCTAGCAGGGAGTGTTTGGCGCGTTTTATCGTTTTGCTGATTGGTTTATGTTCCTATTTAAACATCTACTGTCATAGCTGCACTGGACCCCTGTTGAAGACTGGTTGGAGTCCAGTCGAAACGGCTGTTGGGTCAGCCACCATGTACATGTACTAACATGCTTTATTTCTAATACAATTTTTTTATTCTAAACCTCGAGTGCTGGTCTTTTCCTGTCCTATTCACCTAGGCTGGGTAAGTGCTATTTATGATACCTTCTGGACCCTGCACCAACCAATTTTCTTCCATTTAAATTGAGTGCTGTTTTTTCTAAAAAGACTTTATATATATATAATAATCACCTACCAGCTTTTGAAGAAGGAGCGCTGCTCCGAAACGTCAGCTTCATTTTTCCAAATACACTCTTTTGCCAAAGACCTCCGAGTGCCGCCTGTACTTTGTTCAGATATATATATATATATATATATATATATATATATAATCCAGATAGAGATGGTGGTACTCGATGACTTGTGCAGTAAGTAAACCGACGTTTCAGGGAAACCCCCCATTTTCAAGGTGCAGAGTAGTGACAAAAACACAATATGTTTCTGATATTGGCAGGAGAAAACTTTTACCGTAATAACGGTTAATTACCAGGTCAATTTGGGTAGGCTATTAATGAATTAAAACCAATAAACACCATGAAATGAGAGTAAATAGTTGATGGGTGTCACATCCACCATGGCGTTTACTCCAATCCCCTGTGCTGTGCCCAGCCCTAGGCTCTCTAACTGCACTTATATTACCATGGCTCTCACCTCTGCTGATGTCCCTGGTTCCGGTGGGGCACATGTGTCCGCGCTGTCACCGCGTGGTGACACCGGTGATGTGTGCTCTGACTCCATGCAGGGTATGAGTGGCGTGCCACCTTGTGTGTTTGTGCCTGGTTAGCCCTGTGACTGAATGCCGGCATTTGTGCAGCTGCGTACAATCCTGGCCGGCTGAAATCTGTCGCCCTCTCTGGCGGGCGCCATCTTGTTGGTTCCCTCAGCCTCTCCTGTGCGGCTCCGCCTCCCCTGTCAATTGCCTGACCAATCGCTGCACAGTCCACCTGTTAAGTACTGACTGGCCGGGTTAGACCGGCAGTCAGTACAATGATGTCTAACCCTATGCATCATTGCTCCGGTCTGGCTCTGTAGTTTCCACTACACTCCTGAGCGTCTTCAAGGAAGTCTTCCTGCTGGTCGTCAACTGCATCAAGTGCCACGGACTCCATTGCCGCCAAAGCGGATCCAGCAAGGTTAGCCCTCCAAAGGGGTATTACCTTGCTCCATATTCCCGACGGTTATTTCCCACGGTCACCTCTGTTTGCAGCCACGATCCTATTCAGCAAGGACAAGTCTTCTTCATTTATATTCTTCATTATTCTTTCATCATCCAATCTTCATTCCAATCTTCAACCCAATCATCCAATCCTCAATCCAATCATCCAATCTTCAATCCAATCATCCAATCCTCAATCCAATCATCCAATCTTCAACCCAATCATCCAATACTCAATCCAATCATCCAATCTTCAATACAATCATCCAATCCTCAATCCAATCATCCAATCCAATCTTCCAACCCTCCAATCTTCAATACAATCATCCAACCTTCAATACAATCATCCAATCTTCAACCAATCATCCAATCTTCAATTATCCAATCAAATCCTTTTCATTCATTCTTCAACTCTTCAAGCAACATTACAATATTCTTTCAAGTACCAACCATCATCATATTCTACAATAACATTGGACTATTGACTTTACATTTGCATAATCTGCCATATATCATTTGTGCCATCAATATCATTGTCTTGCAATATCTTTATTAAACTAAATTCATTTTATCCTATTTGTTTCACTCCCTTCTGTCGTGGATGCAACCCCCATACGGTAAAGCACCTAGCCTCCGTTATTCTACAGCTGGTGCTTCTAAAAACGTGACAATGGGTTGCAAGCGCATTCGTGCTGGGGTGTGTGAATCGCCCGCAGACTGTATTCCCTCGGCCACCCACTGGATATCCGAGTAAAGAGGCTAAGTTACGTGCGAACACTTTAGCGTATGTGTAGTGTAACGCCACTCCACTCCCCTTTATCTTTGGATGCGAAAGAATGGGTTTGCGTGGCTTAAAGGCGTGCCTTCGCTGGCCGTGTGCGAGTGGGTGCCTTTCGTTCCCCGGCATGCAAATGTGTGTCCCAGTGAATGAACCTGAATAAGGCCCAATGTGCATGTGCAAAAGCCATCTGCACATGCGAAGGGGTAACCCAAACCTACTGCTGTTTGCTAAACACTGAATGTGTGTTTTACCCCCTCACCGAATGCTAAAGGGGTTATGACTAATTTTTGAGCCCTCAGTACTGTAGTAAACTTATAAAAGGGCAGATATGTCACTGACAGTAGGGCTTCACTCTGCCCATCAATGAGATACTTCTGGTAGTTTCACTACATTCAGGATTAGCCAGAAATAATTGATCTATACTAAACATAGATCATGGCAATAAATGTACAACCACAATCCTTATTTTGTTATCGTACTATTAGCGCTATCGTTTTTGACTCCAACCATCCATGTGCAGTCTGAATACTGTGGGCCACTATGTGCATATTGCCTTAGAAAGGCCTATTGAAAAACACAGCCATTGTTGCACAGATAGAGGAGCACATTACACCAGTGATAAAAGATCATTGTGATGACACCTTCCAGTTTAATTAACACAAATTCCATTTTAATCAACAAAGTTGACAAAGTGAACATTAAAATTCTTTTCCTAATAGTGAACTGACTAAAAAATAACTGCACAACACAGTATGTTAAAAAGAAGAGGTGACACCCCAGAGGAGGAAGATGGCATTGGGGTACTTATGTATTAGGCGCGCTGCTAATACATAAGTACCCTAATGCCGAGGATGCTAATACATAAGTACCCTAATGCCGAGGATGCTAATACATAAGTACCCTAATGCCGAGGATGCTAATACATAAGTACCCTAATGCCGAGGATGCTAATACATAAGTACCCTAATGCCGAGGATGCTAATACATAAGTACCCTAATGCCGAGGATGCTAATACATAAGTACCCTAATGCCGAGGATGCTAATACATAAGTACCCTAATGCCGAGGATGCTAATACATAAGTACCCTAATGCCGAGGACCGAATTTGGGATTTGACAATGAATGAAGTGGATCCATACTTATGGCCATTGAATTCCATATGATTACACCAACATCTATAATAATAATAATAATTATAATAATAATAATAACAATAATATTTCCCCATTTTACTTCCATATCACTAATATTTATATAGCACAATCTTTTAATTTACTGTATTAATTAATTAATTCATTCATTGTTGGTACCTGAATATGGTACAGTACATTAATCCTTTGTGTGCCAATGCCGCTGTGAGAGATCCTCAAAATATCCACTAAAAATGCCAGCGCCGCCCACAGCGATTGTTCTTTTTTTGGGTGCAAGATTTAACTAAACTGCCATTAATTGACGCGGCGTAATTTGTATTTATTTATACTACAGGAACAGTCGCTGTGAGCGATGCCGGCATTTTTAGCGAATATTTTGAGGATCTCTCACAGCAACCTTGGCGCCCAAAGGGTTAAAATGTAGTTACATGCCAGTTACCTGGTATCATGTGCTGTAACCTGGGAAATATTTGTCAGTGTGAAAGGGTATTATGCTGAAGCCCTGAAAATCTGACCTGTTGGAGAGGCATCCGGACTGGAGTGGAGAATCATTGCTCTTTGTAAGTGCAGGAAAAAATACATTGTAATTGCAGCTGTGAGTTTTAAAAGGAGTCTGCTGATACCCATATGTAGCGCCCAATGACCCCCTCAGGTTACCAATACCTGGATAGTGGCAGCTGCTCTCCAATCACAGCAATCAAGGCAAAGACGTCAGCAGGTATGAAAAATGCTAATTCCTGGAGGGCAGCTTGTCACCTGAATATTGTATCGCCGCTGTTCTGCAGCTTAAGCTGGGCACTCACTATGCAATTATCTGCCAGATTGGGGCACCCAGGTCATTTTGTGGAATTTTAGGCACATTTTGTTTATCTCTACGATTGGGAACATTACTCTGTGCCTAGTGCAGGAACGCACCTCTGCGGCGTGGCAAGGCAAGCAGTACACTAATTGGGGTATTATGTGCTCAAACCTACAGTTTGACACCCCCCAAAATAAAAAACTTTGTGTTGAGGTTTTAATGTGTTGACTTTTTCTGTCATCCTTTTTCACATGTCGACTAATTACCTACCTAGACACAGTAATCCTTTGCTGATGACTTTTGGAACCGCACCCGCAGCTTGGACAGATGGTCTGCCAGATAATTGTATAGTGTGTGGGCCCAGCTTTAGCTATGGCTGGAGGCTACCGTCTGCAGTGTTAATCACACTGTAATAATTTATGTTGTACTGCTTTAGCCAGAATCACTTGAAAGGCAAAACTAAGTTGGTTTTGTCTGGTAAATTGGTACTTATATGTTAGTTGGACGCCCACTATAGTTAGTACGCTCATACCCCCACTCTCCATGTCGAGTTGATTTTATATAGTGTGGGGAGCGCAGCGAGCCACCGAGCCCGAAGTGTGGCAAGCCCCGCGAGGGGACATGGAAAACTAAGCAAATAGCTTAGTGGGTGCCCAACTAACATATAAGTACCGGTAAATTATTCCCTCTTTATAAATCAGGAAGAAAAACACAGAATCCTGCGTCTCGCATTCTTGCATTTCTCCGTACAGCGGTGTAAAAGATGCATGTCCCCACATTACTGTTATAATTAGTGGTGGTCAACGATTGAAATTTTTAAGCGCATGAAATTTTTGCAATTAACTACGATTAATCGCACTGATAGTCACTTAAGTGCCGCTTACCAAAAACTTGTTGCCAGGTGGGATTACATGCTTGTTGCCATGGTAGGATCCATGCTTGCCAGGGGTTTCATGCTTGTTGCCAGGGGAGGTTTACTTGCTTATTGCCAGGGGAGGTTTACTTGCTCGTTGCCAGGGGGGATTTACTTGCTCCATGCCAGGGGTGGGGGGGGGGGGGGGAGGGTGGTTACTTGCTCTCTGCCAGGGGTTGCATGGCCACAGTGCTCCCAGAATCCGCACTTCCGGGTAGCGCTGGGCACTCTGCACTTCCCAGGCAAACGCTAGAGGTGAAGGAGCACCTCTAGCGTCTGTCTTCTTCATAGCGGTGGCCATTTTTGGAGGGGCACAGGGTCTCCGTCTGCATGAGCTATATTGTACATGCTATTGTCCAGTGTTTACACATTGAGCAATGAACAATTAGCATGCCCAAGGGTTGTTATTGACACCCTCACCCCCGTTGCCTGTACATGCATGCCAGTCTGCCCAGTACTATTGCATCACGCCAATCTCCTAAGAAAAGCTATTCAGTACTATATTCTACCTAACGGCTCCCACAACCTCGTACTAACTACAACAGTGATGGCTAACCTTGACACGCCAGCTGTTGTTGAACTACACATCCCAGCATGCCCTGCATCAGTTTTACTATTTGGCCATGCTAAAACTGATGCTGGGCATGTTGGGATGTGTAGTCAACAACAGCTGGAGTGTCAAGGTTAGCCATCACTGAACTACAATAACCAATTTGCTTGGGAAAACAAAGGGTCTTCCGGATCATCTCCACAAAATCTCCGTTGCTTAGGGAAGATGGAAAGCAACTAACCAGAAAAATTGTCCAACTAGCAAACCGGCTGCCTCCGCAATATGTGCACTTCAAACGGTGCCTGGCTAATCCATACGAGTAACAATATGTAGTCATCTTTCTAGGTTTTTATTTTAATTTTATTAGAATAGCTCAAGATCCACATCAATGTCCCTTGGTTGCAGACACCAGTCTATCATACAGCACAACTGCCTATGTAATCTGAGGCCTCAGGTCTGCAGGAGTACTGATTATGTCACTTGCATGGTCGCCAATCACAGCTTTGGCTGTAGTTGTTGCCGTGGGATACAGATGATGCTCTTGTTCTTCCTTAGGTCAATTAATTTGCTGTTGGTGATATTCTGCTGTGAGTGCCACCCAGTGGTAGAAATTGGGAACAGCTGCTAATCAGTCCTATCAGTGTTTCAAATACAGGCCAGGCATTGCATGCCACCGGGCAACTGGGGAAGTAGTCTCTGGCTCTGAGTCTCTCTCTTTTGTTCCTATTGGATAAAGAACAGAACAATAAATCCCCTACTTAGATAATAGCGGTACACATTTCCTCTGTAGCATATCCTAATAGTAAAACTGTGGGCATGCTGGGATGTGTAGTTCCACAACAGCTGGAAGACCACATACCTACCAACTGTTTTGATAACAGCGGGACAGTCCTGCTAAGTGGACACTGTCCTACCGGCAGGTTGCAGTGTTCTACGGATAGGGGGCGGGGACAGTTGGGGGGAGCCTAGGATTACTTCTGCTTCGGTGATCACTAAATAGATTATGCACACATGCACGAGGCATCTACATAACATGTCCCCAGTAGTGCCAGTTACATAACATGTCCCCAGTAGCGCCAGTTACATAACATGTCCCCAGTAGCGCCATTTACATAACATGTCCCCAGTAGTGCCATTTACATAACATGTCCCCAGTAGTGCCATTTACATAACATGTCCCCAGTAGTGCCATTTACATAACATGTCCCCAGTAGTGCCAGTTACATAACATGTCCCCAGTAGTGCCAGTTACACAACACGTCCCCAGTAGTGCCAGTTACACAACACGTCCCCAGTAGTGCCAGTTACACAACACGTCCCCAGTAGTGCCAGTTACACAACACGTCCCCAGTAGTGCCAGTTACACAACACGTCCCCAGTAGTGCCAGTTACACAACACGTCCCCAGTAGTGCCAGTTACACAACACGTCCCCAGTAGTGCCAGTTACACAACACGTCCCCAGTAGTGCCAGTTACACAACACGTCCCCAGTAGTGCCAGTTACACAACACGTCCCCAGTAGTGCCAGTTACACAACACGTCCCCAGTAGTGCCAGTTACACAAAACGTCCCCAGTAGTGCCAGTTACACAACACGTCCCCAGTAGTGCCAGTTACACAACACGTCCCCAGTAGTGCCAGTTACACAACACGTCCCCAGTAGTGCCAGTTACACAACACGTCCCCAGTAGTGCCAGTTACACAACACGTCCCCAGTAGCGCCAGTTACACAACACGTCCCCAGTAGCGCCAGTTACACAACACGTCCCCAGTAGCGCCAGTTACACAACACGTCCCCAGTAGCGCCAGTTACACAACACGTCCCCAGTAGCGCCAGTTACACAACACGTCCCCAGTAGCGCCAGTTACACAACACGTCCCCAGTAGCGCCAGTTACACAACACGTCCCCAGTAGCGCCATTTACACAACACGTCCCCAGTAGCGCCATTTACACAACACGTCCCCAGTAGCGCCATTTACACAACACGTCCCCAGTAGCGCCAGTTACACAACACATCCCCAGTAGCGCCAGTTACACAACACGTCCCCAGTAGTGCCAGTTACATAA
Organism: Crinia signifera; assembly: GCF_055691185.1. Classification (NCBI taxonomy): domain Eukaryota; kingdom Metazoa; phylum Chordata; class Amphibia; order Anura; family Myobatrachidae; genus Crinia; species Crinia signifera. The sequence goes on along the minus strand of NW_028142785.1, from coordinate 5,568 downwards.
CATTATTATTATTATAATTTTATTTATAAGGCGCCACAAGTGTTTCGCAGCGCCGTACAAAGGAACAATACAGGGAGACAAAGCTTGGCATAACATTGAATAAATAACAAAAATACAGTACAAATAGAGAGCGCCACAGATCAATACACATTACAGCTTAAATGTAAGTAGTGAGGACTCAATCAACATACAACTAGAGGCTTGAGGCCAATGATGGAGAGGAGTATGCGGACAAAGATGGTCACTGAGTGTTGGAGTATAGGAGAGCTGTGAGTGAAATGTGAAGAGAAGTGGGCTTTGACAACATGAAGGAAGAGGGCCCTGCTCAGAGGAGCTTACAATCTAGTAGTAATAACATGTCCCCAGTAGTACCATTTACATAACATGTCCCCAGTAGTACCAATTACATAACATGTCCCCAGTAGTACCAATTACATAACATGTCCCCAATAGTGCCCATTACATAACATGTCCCCAGTAGTACCAGTTACATAACATGTCCCCAGAAGTGCCCTAGTTACATAACATGTCTCCAGTAGTACCATTTACATAACATGTCCCTAGTCGTGGCAGTTACATAACATGTCCCCAGTAGTGCCAGTTATATAACATGTCCCCAGTAGTGCCAGTTACATAACATGTCCCCAGTAGTGCCAGTTACATAACATGTCCCCAGTAGTGCCAGTTACATAACATGTCCCCAGTAGTACCAGTTACATAACATGTCCCCAGTAGTACCATTTACATAACATGTCCCTAGTCGTGGCAGTTACATAACATGTCCCCAGTAGTGCCAGTTATATAACATGTCCCCAGTAGTGCCGGTTACATAACATGTCCCCAGTAGTAGCAGTGCCAAAGGGCTGAAAGTGTAACCGTTTGTGACATCACCCCTCTTTGTGACATCATCACACTGTCTGTGACATCATCACACTGTCTGTGACATCATCACACTGTCTGTGACATCATCACACTGTGACATCATCACACTGTGACATCATCACACTGTGACATCATCACACTATATATATGGGCATAGGCTGAGCTATGACCATATATGGGCATAGGCTGAGCCTAACGGGGTATAAATAAGGGTGCCCAGACTGCTGGACCTCATTTTGCTGCAGCCTCTCGACAAGATAAGTCACAGTCTAGAGAAGTCAAAGCAGAGAAGCTAACATGCCGGTCTCTCAAGGGCCAGGCACACCATCCCGGCCTCAGTATCGGCCTGTGGCACCAAAACATGTTGTGCGAAGGCAGCCAACATCTGAGCAGGCCAAGCTGGCGACATCTGGGCCAACATCTGAGCGGGTCAAAGCGGCGACCCAGGTCAAGGCCAAGCCGCCGAGCACATTTCATTACAATGTGTACAGTCTAGGGCCCTCTTCCTATATAGACACACACAAAAAAACAAAGCTGGCAGAACCAATCAAGCCAAAAGCCCCGGTCAAACCAAAGCTGGCAGAACCAGTCAAGCCATTGAGCCCCCCTCCTTACAGGGTGTGCAGTCTAGGGCCCCCCTCTTGCTATATAGACGCATTCAAACCAAAGCTGGCAGAACCGGGCAAGCCTAAGCTGGCAGCCCCGGTCAAACCAAAGCTGGCAGGCCCTGTCAAGCCAAAACCTGCAGCCCCGATCAAGCCTAAGCGGGCAGCCCTGGACAAGCCAAAGCTGGCAGACCCAATAAAGGCCAAACCAACAAACCTGGTCAAGCCAAAGCCTGCAGCCCCGGTCGAGCAAAAGCTGACAGACCCAATCATGGCCAAAACAACAGACCTGGTCATGCCCAAGCCAGCAGACGCGGTCATGCCCAAGCCGGCAGACACGGTCATGCCCAAGCCGGCAGACGCGGTCATTCCCAAGCCGGCAGACGCGGTCATTCCCAAGCCGGCAGACCCGGTCATTCCCAAACTGGCAGATATGGTTAATGCTGCCAAATGCACACCCCTGTCTGTGGATGATCGCCCAGCCCAGCAGAAGAAACCTGGCTCGTTCAGGTCAAGAGTCTCCAAATTCATGAGAAACGGGTGCTGCACGAGTTAGACAACAACAGACTCCTGCAAAAAAAAAAAATCCCTCCCCTCCCCCCCCCCCTCCCTCCCCTCCCCAACCCACCTGAACTATACTAGGCTATTCTATGCTATACTTAGCTATGCTATGCTAAGACTTCGGTCTTAGTATAGCATAGCTAAGCACAGCATAGAATAGAATAGCTTAGCATAGATAGTCTTAGCTAAGACAATGTTAAGACTAGGCTATTCTATGCTATGCTTAGCTATGCTATTCTAAGACAATGGTCTTGGTATTGCATAGCTAAGCATAGCATAGATTAGCATAGTCCTAACATAGTCTCAGCTAAGACTATCTATGCTATTCTATGCTATGCTTAGCTATGCTATTCTAAGACAATGGTCTTGGTATTGCATAGCTAAGCATAGCATAGATTAGCATAGTCCTAACATAGTCTCAGCTAAGACTATCTATGCTATTCTATGCTATGCTTAGCTATGCTATTCTAAGACAATGGTCTTAGTATAGCATAGCTAAGCATAGCATAGAATAGTATAGCACAGGCTCCTCCCCTCCCTCCCCCTCCACCCACCTGATGAGGTCACCTTGACGTGGTAGGTGGGCTCACATTTTTGTGCCAAGAACCTCAATGTCCCCAATGTTCATATTATTGGTTTCTCTGCTTATTGTGTACCTGCATTTTCTGACATCCCTCTTCCAGTGCCTCGCTGAGTGTTTCTGTATGTATATGTGTAATGAAGGTTAAATTGTTTTATAGAGTATGTGAACTTTTCATATATTATTATATGAATCTACTGTACATTACTGTAATGATATTTCTTGTCATTTAATCTTTTTGAATAAATAAAATAATAAAACTAATGTCATATAGAAAATAAGTTGCTGTAACCAAAAGAACTATTCCCCAGAGACATTGTCCTACAGAAAAGTCACAGCCCCTGTATTACATACAAATGTACATTACCGATTTATTTCCATATCATAGGTATCCTAGTGCCGGTTACATAACATGTCCCCAGTAGTGCCGGTTACATAACATGTCCCCAGTAGAAGCAGTGACATCACCCCTCTTTGTGACATCATCACACTGTCTGTGTCATCACCCTGGACTCTGCTGCATTGTTATGCTATATGTAACAATGACAGTTAGGAAGTGGCTGGAATCTGTGCAGGGAAATTATAAACTGATGTGTTTTAAAAATAACTGGCAGAGATTAAAATGCTGTTATCACAAGAATGTGCTGTTAGCTCACAGATGCTATGTCACATGGATGATTATTCTTGTGGTTTATTTATTAATGATTTAATAATGGTTTAATAATGATTTTTTTTTTTTTATGTTTTATTGAGATTTTCACATATACATAGCAAATATTCCAAAAGGGAAAAATATGCAGGCAGTATGATAAAATGGTACACAATGCAACATCGACAGAAGGAGGATCTCGCCGTCAGAGTCTAAGTATAAACATTCCTCGCAGATTACTCTTTTCATCATCAGAAAAATTACTGAAAAATATGAACCTTAAGAGTCCAAAGAATAAATAAATTAATATATATATATTGTGATGCCTAGAAAATTGCTAAGGTACATGGAATACCATCAATGTCAAGAGTGTGTTATAAAGCTTTGGACAAATATGAAATCGCAACGTGCACCAAAACAAATTCAATAAATCATCGGAGCTAGTTAAACATACAAAATAGTATCGACTCATTCATCCATCATTCACACCGGAGGGAAATAAAGGGGGGGGGGGGGGGGTATATTATCTAAGAGTAACCTCAAGTATATGTTCTCTAAATTAAGGTGATAACGTTTCAATTAGCGGGGACCATTTAGATAAGAATTTCTGGGTTTTACAGTCCACATCTGGGAGAGTAGACCCGTAACAAAGTATTGTGGTCAGCTCAGATTGTACATGCTCAAGCCTGGGGGGTACAGGGGAAATCCACTGCTTAACTATGAGCTTTTTTGCAACTGTAAGGATTATTATCAGAAGGGGGATCATTGGGTGTGCGGACTGGGGTATCTGCCAAGCAGCAGTTTGTAAACCTAAAAGAGCTTTTATATTGAACAATATTGATATATATCAATATCAAATGAGTTATGTATATACCATTTCACTTTGAACCAAAATTTTGCCATTTTGGGACAGTGCCAAAAGTTGTGTAGAAATAGGGCTTTTGGAGAATGACACTTAGGGCATCTACCGGAGTCTGAAGAAACCCTGTGTATTCTCTGGCCCGGTGAAATATATGCTCGGTACAGAAATTTCAAATGGATCTCCTGTAATGGCGCTGAGTGCAAAATGTTAAATATGGATGGTATAGAATGAGTTAGGTCTCGTCTAGTCACAGGGGAAGAGAATTCTGAAGACCAAGTCTCGAGGAGGGGGGACCATAGCTTACCCATGTTTATAATGGAGATAAGTATGTCGCCATATAGCCATTGCGTTTTATAATGTGTTTTGCTAATTCTAGTAATCAGTGAGGTGAGAGGGTCCGGTGTTTCTTCATTTGGCCAGGGGATTGGAAGAGACTGTATATAGTGTCGCAGTTGTAGGTGCATGAAAAAATCTGACCAAGGTAAATCAAAAAGATTTACTAAATCAGTGAAAGAATATAGAGAACCACCTGGGTCACACACATCTCTAATTGCAGAGATTCCTTTAAGCTTCCAGACAGTGAACCTAGAATTGGTAAGAGGTGGGGTAAAACAAGGATTGCCTCCTATAGATATAAATTTGGAATGTGTAGGGTTTCTGCCCCAAGCTTTATGTATGGCCCCCCAGGCCTGGTATGTATCCCAAAACAGAATATTATTTTTTTAAAGTGGGCGGTATAAGGGATTTCGGGGTATGTAGCAGGGCTTTGAGATCATATGGGGCCACTAGTGCTTGTTGCAAATTATAATTAGTATAAATAGAGGAGTCTAATAACCAATCCGAAATGTACCGAAAGGCGACGGCTCTAGAGAAGGATAGAAGGTCCGGGACGGCCAGGCCACCATGCTCCTTATGGAGCTTCAGTTTTGTTAAGGCTATACGGGGTTATTTATTATTCCATTAAAATTTTGTAAATAGTTTATCGTAGGCTGAACAGTCTTTCCTGTTGGGTCTCAGAGGCAGCATCTGTAGCGTGTAAGATATTTTTGGAAATATGATACTTTTTAAAACCGCCACCCTCCCCAGTGACGAAATCGGTAAGGAAGACCAAGAGGTCAATAACTGAGAGATTTTGGACATAATCGGGTTATAATTTGTTGCGTATAATTTAGTCAGGTCGGCAGGGACAAAGACACCTAGATATTTTAGTTTCATTTTATTCAGGGAAAACTGAGAGAGGATAGGATTAGAAGCAAGTGTGAGGGCGGGAGGAGTGAGTGGAAGCAGGTCAGATTTAGAGGGATTTACCTTATAACCGGCAAAAGAACTAAAGTTATCAATGACGGACATAATATTAGGGATGGGTTTTAAAGGGTCGGATACAAAAAGGAGCATGTCGTCCGCAAATAAACGTGAACCCCTGTAAACA